>NW_026055795.1:0-567887 GCF_023758015.1 Alternaria viburni
TATAGTTTATAATACTACTTAGAAAGAGTAGGTTAAGTAACTATTTAAAAGTATATACTAATATTTAATATAGTTTATAATACTACTTAGAAAGAGTAGGTTAGGTAAAGTTATAGGTAAAGGTAAAGATTTATTATTAGTAAAGCAAAAGTGTTACCTAGCCTTAAATCTATTACTAAAATACTTCTCTCTTTACTATCTAGCCTATAGACATTATAACTAACTATTTATAGTCTTACTTTTAAAGTCTAGCGTAAAGAGCCTATAGTATATTTATCTAGATAAGAATAGCGCCTAAAACTACTATTATGTTACTAATAATAGCGCTCTATTTTTATTATCTATACTTCTATATAAACTACGTAAGTAGAGTATTAGTATCTTTAGATATAATTCTCTATTTATTAAATACTTACTTACTATATAAAAACACTATAAGTAGAACTAGAAATATTATGCCTAGATACTAATACGTTATAGTAATCTTCTTACTAGTTATATAGAAGTATTAGCTAAGTCTACACTTATAGTAGGTATAGGTTACTAGAGTTTACTAAGTATACTTCTTAAAGTAATCTCTAAACCTCTTATAGCTCTCTAGCCTAAAAGCCTAATATATCTTATACTAGCTATATTTAGCGTGTAAGTAATTATACTAGTTTATAGTACTTACTACCTAATAAATTAGATAACTACTAGCTAACTCTTATAGTATCTTATAAATTTTAGCCTTATCTTTAGCCTTCTTCTAAATTAAAGCTACTAATTTAGACTAACTTTTACTATAAAGATTATAGTTAGTAGCTAAAATTTTAGTATAGATTACTAGCTAGCTATCTAGAAAGTAGCTTAGAATACTTCTTTAGTAGGCGCTTTAGCTAGTATTAATAAAACTTTGTATAGC
This sequence comes from Alternaria viburni, assembly GCF_023758015.1. Classification (NCBI taxonomy): domain Eukaryota; kingdom Fungi; phylum Ascomycota; class Dothideomycetes; order Pleosporales; family Pleosporaceae; genus Alternaria; species Alternaria viburni. The sequence goes on from NW_026055795.1 coordinate 905, forward strand.
ACTTTTATCTAATAAGCACTATAAGTTATTAGTTAGTTTAGCTACCTAGAGCCTCTACGCTAGAGGCTATTTAACTAATATAACTAAATTAACTAGCTTACTCTAATAACTAGCGCGCTCTAATTCTTATATAAAGTTAATTATTCTATATAGAGAGCTAGCGTAGAGTACTTTTATAATCTTAGAGTAGTTAATACTAGTTTCTAGAGATAAAGTAGCTATAATTAGATCTCTACTAGTAAGCTAGGTTTTTAAAGCCTATAAGTAGTAGTCTAACTCTAGCTAAGTATAAAAGTAAAAGTAGTCTAACTTCTTCTCTATTCTTTTACACTAATCTATGTACTAGTAATAGATAATTATCTTTTTACCTAGAAGTAGCTAGTATAACTAGCGTCTAGTAATGCTCTCTACCTTTTATAATAGTTTCTCTAGCTAATATCTCTAAACTAGGTACTAAATATTTATATGTGTAGTAGAAGCGTATATAATATATAGAGTCTTTATACTTATAGTGTACTCTAGTTTAAGCTTAAGTAGAGAGAGTTAGATAGTAGTAAGTAATACTATTTGCGCTAAAATAGCGCGTAGGTAAGTAAGGTAAGCTAACTTTAGGCGCTAGTTATAGCTAGTAAATATTAAATAATATTTATTAATAATAATACGCCTAAGTATACTACTCTAGCTTAGCATATTTATAAAGGTAAGAAACTTATACTCTTCTATAGTGTCTGCACTAACTATAATTATAGTAGCTAGAGTATACCTAGTACACTCTACTAGCTATTTAATTATTAGAATTTAGACCTCTACTAACTAGCGCTTTAGGTCTTAAATTAGCTTATAGAAGAGTATAATAATAATAGTAACCTCTAGGTCTAAAAGATAGGTAGGCGCTATAAAGAGAAGACTCTTACTACTACCTATTAGAAGTACTATAATAAGTAGTGTCTTACTAGCTAGAATTACTTATAGTGTAATTTTCTACTCTAGTAATTTAAATATAAGTAGGCTTTCTTTCTATATAATCTTGTAAACTAAGACTTAAAGGTTAGAATTACTAATTACTATAGGCCTTTTATTACCTATAAGCTAGTAATTAGGTAGACTAGTTAACTAAATAGCTCTAGTATTACTTCTTTCTTTACCTAATATACTACTCTTTATTACGTCTTTTAGTGTAAGCTTAGTAGATAAAGCGCTTAAAAGTTAAAGAAATAAGTACTACTAGCTACTTAAAGTTTAAAATAGTTTAAGTAAGTAGTAGCTAAAATAGAATATAATACCTATTTTAACGCTATAGTAAAGAGTATCTATAAGCTCTAAGTAGCTAGCCTAAAGATCTAATCTACTTTTAGACTATATTTTAGACTCTTTCTATTTACTCTTAGTAAGTACTTTCTTTATACTCTTACTAAACTTTAAGCTAACTACCTTACGCCTAATTATAATAGTAGTGTAGTAGTACTATAAGGTAGTAAGCTAGTAGTCTAACTAGATTCTAGTCTTATAAGTAATAATATTACTAAGCTAGTTAGTCTTCTAAGAGCTAGTAGTAGTTACCTAGATATAGTCTATTAGAGAAGCGCTTTATACTTTACTTTTAAGGTGCTTAGTAAGTAGCTAGATATATACTAGGTAGATAGTAAATAACTAACTAACTTACTAGAGTAAAAACTATAGAATAACTTTAGACTTATTCTATAAGGTTTAACTTTTATAATACTAGCTAATAAATACTATCTAGCTATCTATAATAAATATATTTTAGTTTTATATATAGCTATTATAATAGTAAGTAGAAGTAATTTTAGTACCTCTAGTAGGCTATCTACTAGTAACGTAGGTAAGAAAGAGAAGAATTTTAAGAAATTAGTTTACCTTTTTTAGGTAGTAGCGCACTATCTAAAGTTACTAGAAAGAATTTTAGAGGCTGCGTAGTTTATAGCCTTAAGAACTAGCTAGTATCTTAGATATAGTCTTTTCTAAACTATCTACTAATTTATTATTAGAGCGTAAAAGAAAGAAGTAGCCTCTTTAGCTAAAGGTAACGTTATTCTAAATCTTTGCAAGTAGTATTTAAAATTACTTTATCTCTATAGTAGTCTAAAGTAAGTTTTTCTAAAGAACGTTCTCTCTCTTTTATAGTATACTAGTAACTATTACTTAAAAACTAGTTAATAAGATTAGCTAACTATATATATATAAAGTACTTCTATTTTTAGACTACTATAAAATAAAGGCGTTAGTAGTATTTAATATAATATACTTTAAATATACTAAAAGGCTTAGTATCTTGCTAAAGAGGCTATACGTACTATTAACTAGATACTACTTTCTTACTTAGATAAAATTCTCTTTATCTTGCTTAGTCTACTACTAGTAATTAGCTATAGAAAGTAGAATTTTAATAGCTAATACGCGTATATAGTACACTACTTCTACTAGTATATAGAAGTAATTATAAGCCTCTTATAGGTAGTTAGTAGTCTTATTAATACTTATAATAGTAAGAAAGTAAATTAATCTACTACTAAAGAGCTTATCTCTAGTAATATAAAATATAAACTCTTAAAATAGGCGTAGAAAATAGATAATTTAAGAGGCTAGGCTATCTAGGTATATAGCGCTAATAAAGTCTTTAGTAAGTTACTTTTAGTAGCTAGCCTAGAGAAATAGCTACTTTATATTACGTATTTTATCTTTATAGTATAGTAAGAGGCTAGTCTAACTATTAGTGTCTAAATCTAGTTTACTCTTTATACTAAGCTAAGTTTAAAATAAATTACTTCTACTACTATTAGCGCCTATCTCTTAGGCGTTATAGATACGTAGTAGATAGTAAATAAAGCGTTTTATATACCTAGTATACTACTTTTAGCTTTCTAAGTTTTATAGGCGTACTATTAGGCGTAGATTAATTTACTTAGTATTAGAGCTTTGTAACTAGCGTCTACTCTTAAGCTTAAGAGTAGAAAGTTTACTAACTACTTATTTAATTATTTATTTAATAATAGTAGCTACTTAAGTAAGTAGTATATTATCTTTATTAGGTATATAGCTTACCTAGTAAAGATAGAGAAAATTACACTTAGTAAGATAAATTAGCTAGCAATTTCTCTTAAACTAGCTAGTATAGTTAGTCTTTATAACTATAGTGTTAGCTATAGTAAGTAACTCTATATACTTTATCTATAAACTTTAAATTTCTTATAATATAAGTAAAATTTTGCTAGAGAAAGTACTACTTTTATCTTTAGTAATAGGCTATACTTTAAAGTATTTCTAAAAGCTACTAGTATAGAAGAATATCTACACTTAAATATAAGTCTAAGGCTTCTAGTCTTAGAAGCTTATTCTTTAGTTATAGGCCTTATTATAATAGTACTAAATCTTATTATAGTTCTTAGTAATAAATATATAGCTTATATAGGTATAAAAGTAGACTAGAATTAGAGCGCCTAGAAGTAGTATTAGTAGTTAATTTAGTAGTAGAAGAGTAATATCTCTTAGGTTAGTAAGTAGAAGAGTACTAATCTAATAGTGTTTATCTAGCGCTTACTACTCTTTTTTCTTAACTTAGTAAAATTTCTTAAGATACCTAGTCTAACTATAGACAGCGCTATAGTCTTTATAGATAAGAACTTAGTATACTAGTAGATAGCTTAAGTAGTTACCTAGATTTTAAATTTTAGGCGCTAAGCCTTAAAGCTAGTAGATAGGTAGAGCTATTATAGGTGTTATAGATAGAGTATTAGCCTAAAGACTAGTAAAAGCGCTAGTTATAAAGTAGCTAAAAAGTAAGGTTTTTAGCTATATAATTACTTCTATAATATCTACACTATAGGCTACACTTTATAAATTTAATAGTACTTTTTATTTATTAAAGAGTAAGGCTATAACTTTATAGTAATAGAAAAGAGAATATTAATATAAAAGGTAGTGTTATAAGCCTAAAATATAAAAAAAGCTAATTACTAATTAGCTTATCTAACTTAGATAGGCTAGTAGAGCGTAGATAAATAGCTTTATTAATAATATTATAGGCTCTGTATACTATCTTATCTAAGAAGTTAATCTACTTCTAATATCTTTTACTTTCTCTACGTACGCTCTATACCTTATTATAGTATAATTTAACTTTGCTCTTAGCCTTAGTTACCTCTTACTTATAGTGCGTAGCTACTCTCTTAAGATATTTCTTCTCTTTATAGATAGCTATAATCTTCTTAGTATAGTAGTAAATAAGCTATATAAGAAACCTAACGTAGGTAGCGCTTTTTTTAAATTTATAAAATAGCTACTTAGCTATCTATATAAGATTACTATAGCGCGTAGTAATAGTGCTAGTATAGAAGAATATAGTAGAAAGTAAAGTACTCTAGTATTTATAAGAGCTAGTAGTACTTTATTATTTAGAAGAGCTAGTAGTACTCTAGTGTTTAGAAGAGCTAGTAGTGCTTTAGTCTTTAGAAGAGCTAGTAGTTATTACACTACTACTAGGCTTAAAGAAATTATCTAGTCTTAGCTTCTTATAAAGTTATAAAAGTAGTAGAAAGGTAGATTAGAGTAGTAGTAGAGCTTACGTCTATAGTAGAGACGTGTTAATTTTAAAGTAAGCGCGTTTAGTTAATATAATTCTAGTAGAAAAGAGAGTATAAGCAAGTAGATATAGAGGTAGTATACTATAGTAAGATAAAATAAAGTACCTAAAGCGTAATTTAGTAAGAAGGTAGATAGAAAGGTAAAGATAATAAGTAGTAAGACGTAATAAGAGAAGGTAGAGCTAGCGCGCTTTAGAGCTAAGAAAATAATATTCTAGGCTAGCTAGCTACTAACACTAAGTATAATAGAGTATATGTAGCTATAAAGGCACTAAATTTAACACTAGAGGCGCCTATCTTAAGTACTTAATTTAGTAACTAATTCTAACTATAGACGCTTAATTTTAGCCTTAATTTAAGTCTAAAATTTAGCTATAGGCGTTAAAATTTAGCTATAGATATTAGATTTAGCTATAAAGGCGCTCTTTTTTAGCTATAGAGGTACTAATCTCTAGCTATAGAAGCGCCTATTTTAAGTGCTTAATTTAGTAACTAATTCTAACTATAGGTACCTAATTTTAGCCTTAATTTAAGTCTAAAATTTAGCTATAGATATTAAAATTTAGCTATAAGCGTTAGATTTAGCTATAAAAGCGCTTTTTTTTAGCTATAAAGGTACTAATCTCTAGCTATAAAGGCGCCTATTTTAAGTACTTAATTTAGTAACTAATTCTAACTATAGACGTCTAATTTTAGCCTTAATTTAAGCCTAAAATTTAGCTATAGGTATTAAAATTTAGCTATAGGCGTTAGATTTAGCTATAAAGGCGCTCTTTTTTAGCTATAGAGGCACTAATCTCTAGCTATAGAGGTGCCTATTTTAAGTACTTAATTTAGTAACTAATTCTAACTATAGGCGCTTAATTTTAGCCTTAATTTAAGTCTAAAATTTAGCTATAGATATTAAAATTTAGCTATAGGTATTAGATTTAGCTATAAAAGCACTCTTTTTTAGCTATAAAGGCACTAATCTCTAGCTATAGAGGCGCTTATTTTAAGTACTTAATTTAGTAACTAATTCTAACTATAAGCGCCTAATTTTAGCTTTAATTTAAGTCTAAAATTTAGCTATAGATATTAAAATTTAGCTATAGGCGTTAGATTTAGCTATAAAGGCGCTCTTTTTTAGCTATAGAGGCACTAATCTCTAGCTATAGAAGCGCCTATTTTAAGTACTTAATTTAGTAACTAATTCTAACTATAGGCGCCTAATTTTAGCCTTAATTTAAGTCTAAAATTTAGCTATAGGTGTTAAAATTTAGCTATAAGCGCTAAATTCTAGCTATATATAGACTGTACTAGCAGCGAGCGCAGTAATTACGTAAAGAACTTTAAAATTTAGCTCTAAACTTCTCTACTCTATAACTTTACAACGTAAGTAGCTATTAATAAGCTAAGTACAGCGTTAAATTTGCGTAGTAATTCTGTATAAAATAGTCTACTTAGATTTTATCTAAGCTCTTAGGTAGTAAAGTTTAAAAGCCTTAGAGCTACTACTTTAGAGCTACTCTCTATTTCTTATTAGTGCTTATTACTCTTACTAAAAATTGCTTAGACCTAGCAGCTCTAAGACGTTCTCTTAGATAGATTTAGTGTAGAATAAATACTTTAACTAGTTTTTATAGCCTTTAGATATAAAAGTTAAAATTCTAATATAGTTAGCTATTCTAATAAAAGGTCTTATACGTATAATTACACTAAACTCTTTAGTAGATAGAAAAGTAAAAATCTTTACTTTTTTATCTTTCTCTTTTCTTTTATCTTTCTTATTTTTATTCTCTATATCTTTTATATCTTCTAAATCTTTCTTTATATCTATCTTTCTAACTATAATATACTATAATAATATATTAGATAACTTTATAACTCTTTATATCTCTAAGATATATAGATACTACGTACTATCTATAGTGCTAGCTATAGTAGCTTATAAATATAGAAGTAGTAAGTTTAACCTTATAGAGTATATATTAGTAAACTAGTAGTATAAGATAATTATAGATAAGACTACTATATATACTAAGCTAGTCTATAGATTTAATATTCTTAATACTATATAACACTACGTATCTAATACTATATTTAGAATCTATATTACTATCTTAGAATCTATTACTATAATAGTAAGTAGTAGTAGTTCTCTAGAGTATATAGACTTTACTAGTCTATAGTATTCTTATTAGCTAGATCTTATTAAAGCTTTACGCTATAGCTTACTTTCTTAAGTCTAAACTAACTTTATAAAAAATATTATATAATTAAGTAAATATAAGGCCTAGATACTATAAGTTCTTACTATAGTAGAAGATCTTCTTAATATAAAGGCGCTTTAAACTACCTCTATAGCTATACCTATAGCTTCTATATAAACTAGTAATTAATAATAATAATAATAACTATAAATCTATAATTAGGCTAATAATATAAGTAAGATAGATAATCTAGATAATAAGGTAATACTAATAGCTTATTAATAAGCTTATAGTAGAATATATAAATAGTCTAGTAGAGAATTATAAGTACTTTTAAAGCTATTCTAATATATTAGAGCTAATATATTAGACTAGAAAGGTATAGTACTTTTATTACACTATAGACATATTACTACTACTACTAATTCTAGAATTTTCTTAAGCTTTTAGATAATTATAACTATAATAGAAGTAGTAGTAGTACTTACTTTTAAAAAAAACTACGTATAATATAGTAGTACTACTACTAGATATTATCTATATATTATTAGTAGTAATACATAAGTTAATATAGATTATAAGTCTTTATTATAAATATATAAGAAAAAAAAGTGTAGATAGATAGTAAGAGGCGTTTAAGTTTAGGCTTAGTTTTAATAACTTAAAAGTTTATTTATTTATTATTTATAATATAGTATAATATTATAAAATATTACGTAGTAGGCTTTATTTCTAAGGCCTAGAAAAAGTAACTAGTATATATATTATAATAATTAAATAAAGTAATCTATATAGATATTATAATAATATAAATAAAGTAATTTATATAGTATAATATAGATCTAATTAGTAAAATCTATACGTTTAATATAGTAGAGCTAATAAAAGAATTAATAGATATACTATATATAGATAAATCTATAAAGTATTATAAGTATTAATTTCTTATACTAAGATAAAATATACTTTAAGTAGATAGAAGTAATCTATAATATCTAATATAAGCTTATAAAAGTAGATAGTAGATATAATATAAGTATACACTATAGAAATAGTAATACTAAAACTAGTAATTAGTAAATAAAAGTACTAAGTATTATATAGTAAGTTTATCTATTATATAATAAATATAAAAGTATTTATATAAAAAAGTAGATAGAAAGATAGCTAGTTAGAAAAGTAGTATATATAAACTTAGTATTTTTAATATACTATAAAATATCTATATAGTCTACTTAAGATTATATATAAACTTAAATCTCTAATATTAGTATAACTCTAATAACTATATATAATAGTATATAAAGTAAAGTAAGTATTAAAAAAAAAAGTATATATAATTATAATACTACTATTAAAATCTTAAGATATATTTTATTAGTTAAGTACTAATAATTATAGTTATAAAGAATAAAGAAATATAGTAGATAGCTAATATAGGTACTAGTAATTTATTAGTAAAAGTAAAGAATTATACTCTAATTCTTTATATAATAAAGTTAGTATTCTACTTAGTACTTCTATTATTATTATTATTAGTAATTACTTCTTTAATAAGAATAGAATTTACTTATATATTAAAAAGAGATATTAGTTTACTAGCTAGATCTCTCTAGTAGCTCTACTAAAAGCTTTTTTAGAAACTTTTCTAAAAAGCTTTAAAAAGCTATTAGAGTAATAGATAGAAGTATAATAAACTACTATCTTTAAGCTTTAGAGTACTATTCTTTATCTATAGTTTCTAGTACCTATCTACTACTATATTAATAGTTAGACTAATAAATAACTTAAGTATTACTAGTAGAATATTAAAAAAGATAAGCTAGTACTTATTTTATAGTTTAGATAGACTAATAGAGTAAGTTTATTTTTACTAGTTTCTAAGTTAGCGCTAGCTTATCTTATAAAGGTATAAAAGTACTTATTAGTAATAGTTCTAGACTTATAGTTAGATATAGATAGTAAGACTTTATTTATAAATAAGTTAGAGATAGTACTAGTAAAATATTACTAGTACTATTCTTCTAGAACTACTATTATTTTAATAGTTAGACTAATAAAAAACTAGATCTTAAAAATACTATTATACTACTATTACTCTTACTAGAGTTATATAATTCTTTTCTTTAAACTTACTATTATATTACTTATCTATTATATTATATTATATTATATTATATTATATTATATTATATTATAATTCTTATTATAGTAGTATTATTAAACTATCTAAGTAGTAATTATTACTTTTAATAAGAGAAAAAAATATTAGTTTACTAGCTAAACTTTTCTACAGATTTCTATAGAAAACTCTTTTTACTATACTAGCTAATTATTACTATACTAGCTAATTATTATAACTTTATTATATAGTATTACTACGCTAGCTAACTATTATAACTTTATTATATAGTATCTTATCTCTAGAAGCTCTATAAAGCTATTAGAGTAGATAGTAAAGTACTTTATAGTTAGAGTTATAATATTAGTATTTATTATATAATAATTATAATTACTATAATTATAGCTATAGCTAATTAGAAGTCTACTTCTAGTCTACTAATTAGTAGCTAGACTTTTACCTAGTGTAAGTTAAGTATATATAGCTCTATAAGTAAGGTAATAAGATAGTAGTAACACTAACGTAATAGCTAGCAAAAAACCTATTAATAAGTCTATTCTTTGTAGGTTACGCAACTTACTTGTTTCTATTAGTAAGAACTTATTAAGCAGCGAGCGCGCCTCTTAGATTAGCTAGCTATTATCGCTGTACTAACTACCGGCGACACCGCAGGCTCGCGCAACGTTACATCCCGCAACACAACGTCGTTATGCAATTCTTATTCTAGACAGACTACCTTAGACGAGCTGTGCTAGAAGTCTAACTACTGTAGCGATAGCTGCTCACGCGTGCTAGCTATCAAGCAGAGGTACATGCCGAGCTTCATTTTGTAAAGCGAGGTAGCTGTCGGCAGTGATGCGTATAAGTTAGGCGAAGGCGTTGTGAGAAGAGCAACTATGGATGTTATATGCAATTGTTTGCGCGAGACTCGTACGAGTAGTAAACCGCTGAACTACCTCACCACCCCGATATCTCACCAGTATACACAACCAACTTGCCGCCGTGCTCCTTCTTCGTAGCCTTCGCCAACACCCGCATCATGCCTTCACAGGAGTCCTTCACCGAAACCGGCGCCTCCTGGCCTATACCCAAGAGCTGGGACGCGCCGTTGCCCATGTCGGTCGCAACATGGCCCGGGTCGAATGCAAAGCAGTTGAGCCAATCCTCCTCGGCGTTGATACGGATCGTGTACCAATTGAGCGCTGTCTTGGTCGGCGCGTACGCCGCGTTGGGAATGGGCAGGTGGTTGCTGCGGTCACAGTCAAAAGGGTGCGCAAGACAGATGTCAAGTTTACTTACACCAGCAACCCCGCCGACGAGCCCATAGGCAGAAAGATTGGCTCGCGCGTCGACTTCTTCAAAAGTTGGCGCGTCGCTTGGTATAGCGCTATCACGCCATAGACGTTGGGCTCCATGTGCGCCCTGATGTCCGCAATCTTGACCTCTGCGACACTGGGCAAGATGTAGCTGATGCCGGCGTTCGCAATCACTATGTCGAGGCGATGGATCTGGTGCTTCTGCTGCAGCTCGGCGACGGCATCATGCGCGTCCTGCTCGATGCTTGCGTCGAGCTTCACGACGATGAGCTGGCTGTCGGAACCCTTGGGCAGGTCTTGTAGCGCATGAGCGGTCGCGTGCTCGGGGTTGCGCACTGCGGCGATGACGGTGTGCGAGGGCTTTGCCAGAAAGCGCTCGGTAAGGCCAAGACCGATGCCTCGGTTGGCGCCTGTGATGAGGACTATGGTGGAGGACATGGTGGGACGGAATAGTAGTTCTCGTTCTCGCGCGTTGCTGGTGAGTTACGATTGAGATGAATTCGGTTCAAGGGAATAAGAGGTAGGTCTCTGGCTCCACGACAGGATATCCATCTCTTTCTCGGCGGGTGGGAAGATACTTGTAGCTTTGGGACCTTGGGCCAGATAGGCTATACGAACATCACGAACGTGCGAAAAGGATAAGGCGCCCAACGCGAAGATGACATATCGGCGTACGAACGGTTGTAAGCCATGTACGAACTTCGTACCTGCATGTGTAGGATTCATCGCCAACAGCCTTCCGATAGTTGTCGCATTTCTAAGCACGGCGCTACCCGCCAAGGTTGCGTAGCGAAGTCGAGCCGCAGATGCATGGACGCAAGGCTGTCACATCGTTCGATGATGGTAGCGGGAGCGTCGCGCTTGGGGCACGCGCTCGATAGCGGGAACGTAGGTGTCCTGCAGCACGATCTGATGTCGCGTGTGTGGGAGGTTGTGGTCGCAACGCTAAGGACGCGTCGGCGCGACTCGAACTTCCACCGCGCGGGATGGGAAGGCTGACGTCACCACCAACCCACCTCAAAACACCACGGGCACCATTCACAATGTCATGTTTGTATCCAATATTGCGCGCTCTTTTGCGACAAAATCCACCATGAAGCTCGATCCGGCAGTCATCAGGCTCCTCGGCCTGAACCTCGACAAGACGCACGTCTCTTCCGCAGGCGGAGGCGGCTCCAGCTCGGCATCGACGTTGAAGATCACGTCACAACTTGACGATGGCACGGATCAGACATTCTTCATGAAGACTGGGAGTGGGGAAGAGGCCGAGGTCATGTTCCAAGGTAAGCGCAACCTCTAGAACCTCCGGGCTGGCTAATCAACTGACAGCGCGATGAAGGCGAGTACGCATCCCTCCAAGCCATCCACGACGCCGTACCATCTCTATGTCCTCAACCCCTCGGTCACGGACGATATGAATCGCAGCCATCCACATCCTTCCTCGTGACTGAATTCCTTCACCTCACGGGACGATCGAGTTCAAAGTCGAAAGCGCCATCGCTGGCAGCTAAGCTCGCAAAGCTACATACCACGCCCACGCCCATACCAGAAGGCTGTGACAAGCCTGTGTTTGGGTTTCCAGTGACAACGTGTTGCGGCGATACACCACAAGATAACAGCTATAAGGGAAGCTGGGCAGACTTTTATGCGGAGAACCGTCTCAGATGCATCCTACGATGCGCGGAGCAGAACGGGAGAAGGGACGGCGACGTGAAGAAGCTGGTTGAGCAGACCGCGGCCATGGTAGTACCATGCTTGATTGGCGATGAACATCTCAATAACGGTGAGGGAGTGACACCTGTTGTTGTGCATGGCGACTTATGGAGCGGCAATGCAAGCGCAGGCGTCATTGGTAATAAGAAGGGCGAGGTTGAAGACGTGGTCTACGACTCGTCGGCATGCTACGCGCATAGCGAGTTTGAACTGGGTGCTATGAAGATGTTTGGTGGCTTCGGTGGGAGTTTTCTGAAGGAGTACCATCAGCTGTGTCCAAAGACGGAGCCCGTGGAGGAATACGAGGACAGGGTGAAGTTATATGAGCTGTACCATCATCTCAACCACTATGCAATGTTCGGGGGAAGTTATCGGAGCGGCGCGGTCAGTATCATGAGAGATCTTATCAAGAAGTATGGTGGTGAAGGATAAGTCAAAGAATTGATAGAGTGACAACGAGTGGTCAAGTATCTACATTTAAATGTACACCAGCGTCCTGTCGCCCCGTCCTCAACAATCGCATATGTCTCGCCTTGTAGCTCACACGGACCAGCAATGCGAGGTTACAAGACAACCTTGATCCGCCTAGGCAAGCCCAGCGGCCTGGATAGCGAAGGAAGCCGCTGCATCTGCACTGCTGCCGTAGCTGAGATGGCTTCCAGTAGCACCGCCATCACCACCACCACCGCAGATCTGATCAGCAGTACCGCAGAACTGCTTGATCTTGTCGGCTGAAAGACCGCTGATAGCCTGGCGCTTCAATGGGTCTCCGAACATGACAGCGCCGCTAACATCAGTGGCAGAAATGCCCTTGCTGAAAGCATTGTGAACGACCATGGCACCTTGGGAGTAGCCTGATACAATGACCTTGGTGTCGGGACATTGAGACTTGGCCTGCTTGACCAGATCGGCCATCTTCTGACCACCGTCGCCACCGAGGTTGGCGTTACCAGCAGCAGAGGCAGCGTAGTCAACACCCTGAACGGTAACACGGTCGTTACCCAGCTTCTGGCGGATAGCCTTGAACATGGGTGGTCCGGACACGGATCCGACGTTGCCCATCTCTCCGGTACCACGTGCGAAGACGATGGTCATGTCGGTGCAGCAGCTCTTGTCCACGATACCGTTTTCGCTTCCTCCGAAGGCGTTGGACGATCCAGATTGGGGCTTGCAATCTGTGCCGATCGTGCCGGCGCCGCCAGTGTTGCCTCCGCCCGTTGCGGCGGGTGCTTCAGCGGCACCAGTCTTGGAAGGTACGGGAACAGCGGCGTCAGCTGTTGTCGTAGCGCCACCAGCACCGCCTTCGAGGCCTCCAAGACCTCCAAGACCTCCGAGGCCACTGAGACCCCCGAGACCTCCACTGGAACCTCCGCTGGAACCTCCACCTAGGCCGCTGAGCCAGCTGCTCAACCCCGAGCCACCTGTACCGGTGCTGCCTCCACCTAGGCTGGGAAGGCTGGTCGGAAGTGAGAAACCTCCACCTCCGAGGGAGGGGATGCCGGTTGGCAAGCTGAATCCTGATCCTCCTCCAAGGCCACTAAGTCCTGAACCTCCAGTAAGGCCACCGAGGCCTGAGCCTCCAGTAAGTCCACCAAGTCCCGAGCCTCCACCAAGTCCACCAAGTCCTGAGCCTCCACCTCCGAGAGAGGGGATGTTGGTTGGGAGGCTAATTCCTGATCCTCCACCAAGGCCACCAAGGCCTGATCCTCCACCAAGGCCACCAAGGCCCGAGCCTCCACCAAGTCCACCAAGGCCACCAAGACCAGAGCCTGATCCACCAGTCGGTAGCGAGAAGGATGGGAGGGAGGGAAGCTGGGGATGCGGGAAAGCAGTTGCAATGCTAGCAAGAGCGAAAGCTTGAGCGGCGTAGAACTTCATCTTGCGATATCGTTCAATGAGTCGTCTGTGTCTGTATAGATCGCGTGGTTTGAAGAATAGAATGTAGGTGCACAGCACAATGAAGAACAAGACAGGCACGGAAAGCGAGTGTAGTAGAGATGGAAGCGAAAGTGCGGATCGAAGTCGATGCCCATCAAACTTCTGTTGAAGACCTCCATCTTATACAGAAGTCCAAGGCTGACTTCCTCGGGGGACCATCGCCGTTGAGTTTTGAAACATTGCTTCTGCGGCGGAATGTGATGAAAGGAATGCCATGGCGTTGTCCATCAACGCGACCTCGGGACGTTATTGTGGAGTCGTGGCCCCGTTTCGCGGGAAGAAGGCTGATGTGTACAGGGAAGCGTGCCCATGGTCTCCATATCTGATTACTGAATCTGTCGGGTGATCTTCTACGTGTTTCGTGTTTTGCCGGCATGCGATTGGAAGGAGTAGAGCGCGCGTTTCTGCGATCAAGGATGGATGTGGGCGCATGACTCTGGGTAGTAACGGTTTTGATCATCGAGCAGGATTCTCGTTACGTTAGCGGCGGATGGGTGCTAGGGTGGTGTAGCAACGTCGACAGGTGCTACATGTCATGAGTTTTGGATGTTGTGCGCAATATCTTCTTCGACGTATCGCATCGCGTCCAGACACGCGACAGTACTTCGCCCACAACTTGGAAGCCGAATGTACAATGTGTGCTAAACACAGCCTTTCGGGGTGGTTCACGCAAAAGATTCCGCTGTCAAACACGTGTGCAAACTCTACGTCGCTGTTTCCCAGCAAGCCATGTCGGCTCGGTTAGCTTGCTGCTATTCAATGCCTTGCATGTTCTGGAACTCGCCAGCGATCGACATGTGCAAGATGGCATCATCCGCTGAAAAGTCCAAGCATCCTTCATTTACCAGCTATAGTCTTCTCAAAGCTACAAACAGAAGGTAATTAATCAGGATCCCGTAGGGCTGTCGCATCCATGTCGACGATGCGACGTTGCGACCCGGGCCTCGGCAGCCACCATGTGGGCCGTTTCACGATGATGCTGGTGCAACATCATGCATGAATCGTGGTTCTGCTAACAAGAACTTCGAACGACCCAATAAGATAACCGTTGTCTACCTTACATCCGAGGCTGGCTTGTATGCATCTTGACGTCCTGTACACCTTCTCTTTTGATACGCTATCGCGCTATCACGACGACCTCGGGACTTCGCCCGCTGTAACGGTTAGACAGAGAAGGTTGAGCGAAGAGGACGATGACGTTGCAACATGTTTACTTCTCTCGCTTGCGCCTGAAAGTCACATTCCATTAGATCCTTGTGGGCTCGCACTCGAATTTAAAGTCTTTTCGCGGGGGACTTTGGGTGTGTACGTTGGTGGGTTAGGAAGTCGATGACGTTGGTTCCATTCCATCCTTCCTTCTTCACACACTAAACTCCAACCTATTCCCCGCAAAGTCCCTCGCAAAAAACCTCGTCGGATACTCTACACCCTCCGCCCCGCTATTCTTCACCCCAGGTCTATCCGCCTCCAACGGCGCCGCCTCTCCACCCCGCTCATGATGTTCCCATACCTTCGCTCTCAGCTCATTCAGCGCTTCTACACTACCAACCCGGAAACACGGATGCCGCGATGAAGAATGCGCAAAATCTTCTGGCTTCCCGATCGCGACGTGCACTTGTTGACCGGACTCGCCGATGTCGAACCACGCAAGCGTTGAGCGTTGTAAATGTGGTACTGCGCGTGGTGTTAGGCCGAGGGTGGTTGCGTAGAAGTCATTGGCGAGATGGAGTGTGTTTGGCGGGACTACGAGGTTGATGTGGTGGATGCTGGTTATCATGATGGGTTGGGATTGGATGTGCGTTGACTTTGTGTTTGGTAGCGGAGTTGTTGATGGGGTGGTATGCTGCGACTTGGCGCTGCGAGATGGGGTGAATGCTAGCTGCGGGGTGGAGGTGGTGCAGGCAAGCTTGGAGGCGAGGCGCGGATCGTCCGAGCTAGCGGGCCGTTGGAGATGGCATGTCGGATATCTTGAGCATCGCCTCTTCACACGCAGTCTTATTGTATACATCACGCTTGCACACACACGTCTTTACGATCAGTCCCTGTTCCGCGCAGAGTGTGAGAGAGGCAAGGATGGATGGAATTTGACTTTCGCTTTTAACGCCACAAGAACGTCTGTCGCCGGGAATCATACCTATAGATAGAGCGAACTGCATGATGAAGAACATGCCATCTCAAGCCAACAGCATCACCGCGACCAACCCAGCAATACTCGCAACAGCAGATAGACTTACACCCACCGCCCCCGCCCCACCCTTCGCATTCAACTTAACAACCGCCCCCGGAAAACTACACGTCAACCGATCCGGATTCTCATCTCTAACCCCATACATGCCCATCCTCTGCACCCCATTCGGACACGCAAAGCCCATCTGCGCAGGACAACTCCTCACGATATCAAAGCACATGTCCTCACACGGCTTTAGCTCTTTATACGGACCCGGCTCGATCTCACTATCGATCTTCGGATTTCTCGACTGGGTAAACGCAGCGCTATCGTTAAACCCCGGTATCATCTCGGGCAGCGAGCCGTTGGCAAAAGGCGTCTTAATATTCCTTGGGACGAGAGACGGGTCTGTAGCAGTCCAGTCTTCGCAGCGGGGCATGAGGACCATGCAGAGCCAGTTTTTGTATGTCTTTGCGCAGTCTTCGCAGGTGACGGCGAGGGAATATTGGGCTTCGGAGACTGTGTCGCAAGCAACCTGCGCCAGGGACTTGTTGAAATTGTCGTAGTATGTGCGAGCTTGGTTCTCGTAGATTTCGGCGAGAGCGGAGTCGTTGAGCTTGAATTTGGTGTTGGAGGGGACGGCGTAGGCGACCATGTCGCAGAATTCGAGGTCGAAGAGGACTTGGCAGGAGTCATCTTTGCATGTTGTTAGCATGATTCTGTAGACTGTAGTGTGGAATACTCACCAGCCTTGGTAGTCCAGTTGAAAGCCTGAAAGACCCTGCCTCCGCCTCTCGTCGTGCCCGTGCCAGGAATCGTGAGTGGCTGTTGACTCCCCTCAATGACCACGAATCCGTTGTATGTCTTCGCACTCTGCAGGTTCCTGACATGGAATTGGCTCTTGGGCATGTTGTCGTCACCGCCAATCTTATTGAACTTGGTGGTGATGCTCGTGTCGATGGTGAAGTTCCTTGTCGCGTTGACATTGAACTGCTCCTTAAGCGCACAGTAAGAGCGTTCCAAGCCCGTAACTGGAGTCCATTCGCCGTCCGGAAAGGCGTACATATGGAAGGGGTTTTGCGCCCTCCATCTATCGACCTCCGCTGTGTCGTTCGAACTGCTCAAGTTTTGTGATATGAAGAGGGTGGACTCGCTGTCCGTGTCGATCATGTAGAGGAAAGGTGTAGCGTCGTCGTAGCTATGGTACGGTCCGTCTGTGCTTGCGGCGAGTTCAAAATGCCAGCTACCAAACCAGTCCTCCTCCAGTTTTGGCGCCCCAATACCGATGTACACATCCGAAGTGGTGTTGAGCTCGAAGCTTGCGTAGCCTCCATCGAAGAGCACGCCCGTGATGTTGGTGAGGGTGTCTTGCGTCGCATCCGGGCCTGGTTGCTTGTTGCGCGGCGATGTAGAGACGTACATGACCAGCTGCGGGTGGTTTTTCCTTGCCTCCTTCGCGTCTCCGTTCGGCATAGGTTGCCGGCAGGTGTTGGCCGTGAGCCAGACGCGACTACTGTCAGTCTGTCGCTTTGCCAACTCTCCCATATCATCGTCACCAATGTCGCCCTCCTTTCCAGGTACTGTCGCATCTTCCAAGCCAGCTTCGTCAGAGCCATTGTCTGTTCCCCGTGCTTCCAGAGCATCCAAGGGAACATCAAGCACACTTCTCAGGCGCAATTGACCCTTCTCAAAGACGAAGTGTAACGTCGTTTCGGGATCGATGTCCTTTTCCGTCTTCTCATTATTCTTCAGCGGTTCCGGCGCTTCTGTCTGCCGTCCAATCAGGCTTCGGTCGAGATAGCTGAACTCCGGCTCGTAGCCATCGCTCTCTCCTCGATCGAGTCCCTCATCTCCAATGTGTGGTATATCTCCGCTGGTAAAGCCGTGCAGCGCGAGGCTATCAAGGGCGTCATGATCGGGCGTCGCGAGAACTTCGGCAGCATACGCGAGAGGTAAGAAAGGCGTCCATAGCGCGATACAAGCGCCGGTAGCGACGAGGTATGCGAGCAGTCGCGACTGCAGAGGTAAAAGCCTGGGGCGTTGCATTGCCCTCTCCGCTGCCTTACCGATAGAACCGGGGCCGCATGGGTGAGTGGTGGGCGCAGAGGGTGCGCTGGGAGGGGAATGAGCGTCAGGCGGTCGCACGTGTGAAAAGAGCGATGCGCGCAAAGGATGATGGTGCTTAGGAAGTTGGAGGGCAAAGAAGGTTTGGCGGGGCGTGGTGGTACTCGGGCTGTCAGGAATGTGTCGCGCAAGGGTCTCGTCGCCAAGACATGTGGCTTCCCGAGTCCGCCCTTCAGCCCCCACGTGGGCGGCATCACCGTTGCACCCATCACCATGTCGGACTCGTAATCACTCATTCGATACATGCGCAATGGTCATGTACACGTTGATTTATATATACAGTTCTCACGAACCTAGAACGAGCGAGATGCGATCGCGGCTATATACAGTGCATCTTCTTGACAACTTCCATCTCGACAAAGGCCTGGATGAAAGAACTACGCGTCCTACACGTCAACCATCTATGCAAGAGCAGGGCTAGCGTTCTGGAGCAACATCGCAAAGTAATCCTGGAACCAAGTACCAGCCTCAGGCGCAGGCTTGAACGCCGAGTCCTTGCCGCAGAAGCCATCGTAGCGAGCGGCAGATTGGTCGGAAGTACCGTCAGACTAAATCCTCGTTAGCGTTCTCTTTCTCAGTTGTTTACAGACATGTTACATACCTCGCCACCAGGCTTGACCCAGACAAAAGCATCGACAAGCGCGTTGTCGGTGTTGGTAGTGGGACGGATACCGAAGCCAGCGCCCTTGACGTTGCACCAATCTCCCCAAGCCTGCTGGCCAGTAGGCTGCTTGCCGCTGCGGCCGGTGTCGACAATGAAGTGAGCTGGGAAGCCTTCGGCCTTGAGCAGGGGAGCAAAGGCGTTGATGTAGCGCTCCTCGTCGCAGTTCTTGCTGCCCTGGGTGATGGAAGGGCAGGTAGCGATGCGGAAAGCGTTGTAGTTGCTGACGTTGGTGACAATACCACGGACGGCGCGGGGCGAGCCAGCCGCCTTGTAGACCTCGGCGTAGAGCTTTGCGGCAGGGCCAATGTTGGCGTCCCAGCCGAGCCAGCCAGCATGGCCTCCGTCGAGGTACATGTCGACGTTGGCGAAGTTGAGGCTCTTGAGGGCGTAGGCGGTAAGTTCCTTGTAGTAAGGGGCAGCGCGCGAGCACTTTTGGACGCCCATGTTGGTGATCATGTTGGCCAGGGAGTCGGGCTCGATGGCAAGGTTGATCTTGACGTCAGGGTACTTCTTGATGATGGCGGCAATCTTGTCGATGTACTGCGTCTTGTACTTCTCTACACCACCATCGTCAATCTTGAGCTCGCCGTTGGAGGCAAGGGCCGCGCAGTCACGGTCGGGCAGATCGTACACGACAAAGGTACCCATCAGCTTCGCACCGGCGGCGTTCTTGGCCTTGATGTCTGCCAGGTAGGTGTCCATAAGAGGGACCTTGGCCATCGTGTCCATCCACACGAACGAGCCGACCTTGGCCACGGCGGAAGCAGCGGGCTTCAGAGATGCGGCAAGAGATGGCATGGCCAGGGTGTAGACCTCAGAGGAGTAGTATGGGTTGGCGTAGAAGTCTTTGCCAGCGAAGGGGTTTCCAGTCGCTGCCGGAGCGGCCGTTGTTGTCGTGGCACGAGTGGTAGTGGTAGCCCGCGAGGTGGTCGCTTGAGGCAGGGCCTGGGCCACGCCAGCTGCGAGCGCAGCAGTGAAGAGAAGGTTAGACAGCATCGTGACTAGAGAAGAGAGTGTGATGAGGAGTGCGTGAGTAATAAGACGTCCGGCGAGCACGCATATTTGTATGCTGGAGCTCAACCCCGGTGCTGGCGATCATGAAGTCTTCATCAATATCCAAATTACTTCAGCCGGTGTGAATGTCCGTGATGCCGCCGCTGATAGGTTTCAAGACTTCTCCAGACAACGCTCGGTCATTTGATATGTTGAATTGGTACCTGCGCCCCCGGATCTTCTCGAAGCCCGCGAAGAACGTCCATGCTCATGACTCGGCCCGCCTCCACATTTGATGAAGGTGTATTGCTGCGGGGGTCCTACAACGGGTACTAGGCAATGCACTCCGGCTGCCGAGCAGGGTCCCAGGTCTGTCAACCGGTGGCTCGTGGGGTGGATGCTTGGAATGACTTGTCGTCTGCTGGAGCGAACGCAACTCTGAGGCTGACTAGAGACGTCTAGGTACTAGATCGCTCTTGACTTCATATCGGAACGTTGTCGCGTTCATGGCGGTCGGTCGTTGCAGCCACAACGGTACTTAGCGTGGCTGTAGACGTGAATGGATTGGTGATGCGGTTGGGCACAGTCGAGCGAAGGCGGAGCTCGGCTGCTTTGAGCCACTAGCGCGCTTCGACGCCAGACTCACGTTGTCTTACCACTAGACATCCTTCCTCAACTTCCATCGCGATACAACAATATGCCTTTATCGTTGCTCGACGTCGCGACGTCAAACACGCCCCTAAGAGGCGCCTACCTGTAACCCGGTTCAGTATATGAAGACAGGGCTCAGTGCTGCCTGGCGAGGTGTTGTTTCCCGGTTCACCTCGGCCACATTAATCTATTCTGCTGCGGCATGTATATTGCTCGCGCTGCCAACCAAGGGGTCATATGACGTCTCACGACTAATCGCCTGCGACTCCGGAGACTTGGGGCGAGCAAGTTGTTAATCAACTCTGAGCATGGTGTTCACTGTTCAGGATTTGGCAACGGGAGCATGCGTGGACTGGCACTACTGTAGCGACGGACAGGGACGAATTTGATGGAGTTCCGCTTTGCGTATCGCTGGCTTTCTTCACCACACTTTCACCTATAAGTCACGGAGGTATTTGTCGATAAGGTGTGAATTTGACCTGATAGCTTGTGGGTGTACGCCAGTCTCCGTTCCTGACCACCGAAATACGCGTTGGGCGTAGATGCAGTTGGGCCCACGCTGAGCCAAAGGTAAGGAAGTACTGCTTACTCGGCTTTGATAGTATCTGCTCTCCTATGCGCACGATCACGAAAGCCCAAGTCATGAACTGACTTCCTTCATAAACGCGTGGAGGCTATAGATGTGATGTGCACTTCCCAAAACGCACGAGGTTAAGCCACAAGAGAGAAGTCTTATTGCAGACTGAAGTACATCGGTTAGGTATCCTTAGGCGCATTAGACTACGCGTGTGGATATTCAGAGCAAAGACTAAAGTAGGCACAGGATGCGATAAGGTTTCCGAAGTCATTGAAGTATATACTACAAATCGTGATCTACAGCAAAGATCAACTCGTCAAAATCTTCCTTTCAGATCGCGTAAGCTGGTACGAAAAAGGATACCTAAATGCAATGCAAGAAATAAACGCCGCCCATATGCTCGAAAGGGTATCGTTTGTACCGAATGCTTTTGATGGCTGGACGGAACCAGACCTATGCATGCCCCCATGAAACGCCAAATTCATCGTTCCGCACGTGACGACAGGCCGTGATAGTCCTCTTCTCTAAGCAGAGACCAGCGGCCCGTGGAAATCTCTCAATGTAGCGACGAGGTCGTCTTCGCGGGATAGCTGTAGCAACAACTTTTCTTGCACCTCTTTCCATTTGCGAAGGTCGTCCAACTCGCGTGGGCTCAACCACTTCTCTTCATTGCCGACTACGTCGGATCGCTCGGCTTTGGTAAGGGTAAACTCAATCTTCTCCCGCTCGTATTCTATACGTTGGAGAATGCGGACCATACCCTTGTAGGTGTCGTGGAGTAGCTTTTCGCGGGCGCGCTGCCGATCGTACCAGACAAGGTGGAGGGAATGCTTCGCTTCGCGTCGGTCGACCTTGGGAATCTCCTGCGTCTGGACAAAGCCCTGGATGGTGAGGTCGTTGACTATGCCGCGAACGTCGGCGGCGGGCATCATCATGACGTTGCACATGGCGCGCTCGTCGAGCTTGCCCTTCTTCTTCAACGCGCGAACCAGTTTCACGCCCAAGGATCCCTTCCTTGCAGAGATGGTGTTCTCGATCTCGGTCTGTATCATCTGCCGCGCGATCTCGTCGAACTCAATGTGCCATTGCGAGAATCCGGCGCGAGAGTGCCAGGTGACAAAGTGAAATGGGTCTTCCGCCAGCATCTGTATGTGCTTGTCCACGACCTTGGTCCTGTCTTCCATGTTGAGAGTTGCGGGGTCAACTGGCTGAGTCCAGATTGTGGCTCGATTGATGTGCCCTTTGCGAGTCATTTGGGCCGCTGCGTTCGGATCGAGGCCCTCGAAGATGTCCAGATCGCGCTCACGACTGAGCTTCGTGGCGACGTCGCGGGCGGTTACGAGGAAGCGGGGGTCGATCGAGTTCTCTCCAGCTTCGCCGGCAGGTAGCGGTGGGTCAGGCCACTCTTCCCAACAGCGGGGTGTTTTCGACTCGAGCATGCGCAACATGGTCTGGTAAACGCGCGCAGTAATGGAGCCAAGACGCTGTTGTACCAGACTCACCAGCTGCTCCGTCCGCATGGCGACTGCAATCTTTTCCGGGTTAACGCGAATAACAAGGTCGTCGTCTGATGATGGTGCCGCCCATCCGTTTGTGCCGTTCACACCGTTGATCTTCACACGCTTGTTGGAACCATTCGTCTGTCCATTTCGGGCGAACTTTGGGACCGTCAGCCATTCGTCGCGCATGGCCCGTTTACGCTGCAAGGTCCCTCTGTGGACGATGTCCTTGTCTTTGGTGCCCGTGGGTGTGACGCCATTATTGTCTTGCTCGATGGACTCCTGATAGAGCATGTCGTGCATATCGCCGGGGGAGAGGTATTGTGTTTCGGTGACTGTCCTGATCCAGCCGCGCTCCATCAGCCGCTGGATGATTTCGTACAGCTCCTCGACGGAGCCAATGTCGCTGTCATCCTGTTCTTGTCCGGGCTCTTCTGGAGCGCTGTTGTGGGTCACGCTGTCCACCTTGAAGGGCTTGTGCACGCCGTTGGTCTTGCCGTGGCCGTTGGTGAGTTCGGTGGGATCCGGTTTCGAATCGTCCAACTCAGAGGATATGCCGTTCGTGACGCCATTCGTCTTCGTTGTGCCGTTGACGTGAGTGCCGTTAGTCCGTTTCCGCTTCAAGCCGGCTCCGTTGGCCGCGCCGTCGTCGGAGTCATAGTCGCTTTCAGTTTCGGAAGGGAAGTAGGCTTCTTTCAAGTCGGCGATGCGTGTGTGGCCGAGCGCGAGCAGGTTGGACATGACGTTGGCGGCCTTTTTGCCGTCGCGGTCTTGGACGAGCTTGACGATCTTGCCGAAGCGGACGATTGCGTACGAGTTTTGCCAGTCGATCTCGTAGTAGGTCAAGGGCGCATCGCTGCCGGAGTGGAAGATGAGGTGCTGCTGGAGGAGGATGACGAGGCCGTACTTGATCTGGCGCGGGTTCAGGTAGGAGACGCGTGCGATAGATGCGAGACTCTGGCGTCCATGGCGCGCGAGGATCGAAAAGACCCGCTATGACGAGTTAGAAGAGTGTTCTTGAATGCGCCCGTCGCATGCCTGGATGCAGAAGAGAACTGCGCCCGAGCGCGACGATGCGCAGGGACTTGGTTCGACAAGACATACTGCCGCGAGTTCGCCGTATACATCGTTCACCAGGGAGGTGCAGAGTTCAGCAAGGACCTGGAGCGTGGTTGGTTATGATTCATGTGACATGGGCGAGGCGCAACGGCGGCGCGTCTTACCGGAGTCTCTCGCTGGTTGTAAGACATGATGGAGCCTAGATATTTGCCAGATATCTAGGGTGGGGTAATGCTACCGGGGAGACATTGGCGACGCACGGGGAGAACAAAGCTTTGGTAGAGAGGGAGCGAGGGTTGAGCAGCGACAGTCTTAGCGACTAGAAAATGATACCGGGTGGGGTCCCAGCTCCGGCCAATGGAGCGGTGGTAGATGGCACTTACGGGGCTTGGCGGCCTACGAACTTTGTGACGGGCATCTCGACATCCGCACCACCAGACGTCTTTCCATCCATTGCCGTCCCCCGCACACCACCCAGCCCTCCGCCCGGCGCCCACACTACGATGCTCTCCCGAACGACCGCCTGCCGGGGCGCGCAGCGTGCAGCCCGCCAGCAGCCCGTCGCCCGCTGCCAGCGCCGCGGCCTGGCTGCCCCAGCTTCAGGCTCCTTCAACTACCAGGCCGGCGAGGCCAAGGGCGTCAAGTACGCCAGCAGAGACTTTGCCGGCCCCACGACGACGCTGGCCCTGGTCGCAAAGGCCGGCACGCGCTTCCAGCCGCTGCCCGGCCTGACCGAGGGCCTTGCCAACTTCGCTTTCCGGGTACGCTGAATTGAGACTGCCGATGCTATGGAGAGCGAGACTGACGCTCCGGACCTCTAGGGCACCGAAAGACGGTCGACGCTGCGCATTGTCCGCGAATCCGAGCTCCTGGGCGCCAGCCTCAACGCCCACCACTCGCGCGAGAACCTGGTGCTCGAGGCCAAGTTCCTCCGCGATGACCTGCCCTACTTCGTCGAGCTGCTCGGCGAAGTCGCCAGCTCCACCAAGTACCAGCGTAGGCTCCACCGATGATTGAGACGGATGAGGAATTGACACTGTGCAGCCCACGTCTACGCCGAGGAGGTGCTCCCCATGATCCACTTCGCCCACAAGAAGTTCCTCGCCAGCGTCACCGACATGGCCACCCAGTCCGCCCACAGCCTCGCCTTCCACCGCGGCCTCGGCGTCCCCACCGCCTCCGCTGCCCCCACGCCCTACACCAAGTACCTCGACGCCGAGACCATTGAGTGGTACTCCAAGATCGCCTACGCAAAGCCCAACTTCGCCGTCGTAGCCAACGGTGCTGACCACGGCGAGTTCTCTAAGTGGGTTGGCGAGTTCTTCGAGAACGTCCCCAGCGCCCCTCTCCAGGAGTCCAACACCGGTGCCGACCAGTCCAAGTACTACGGTGGTGAGGAGCGTATCGCCCACGACAGCGGCAACGCCATGGTCATTGCTTTCCCCGGCTCCAGCTCCTTCACCGGCAAGTTCTACAAGCCCGAGATTGCCGTCCTCAGCTCTCTCCTCGGAGGCGAGTCCGCCGTCAAGTGGTCGCAAGGCTTCACCAAGCTCGGCCAGGCCGCCGCTCAGGGTGCCAAGGTCAAGACCACCAGCGCCATCTACTCCGACGCCGGTCTCCTCTACACCACCATCACCGGATCCGCCAAGGCTGTTGCCCAAACCGCCCAGGCCGCTGTTGATGCCATCAAGAAGATTGCTTCCGGCGAGATCTCAAGCGAAGAGGTCTCCAAGGCAAAGGCCGCCGCCAAGTTCAAGGAGCTCGAGCACGGCCAGGACATCCGCGCTGGTCTCGAGCTTACTGGCAACGGTCTGATCCACAACACCCAACCGTACCAGATCGACGAGGTTGCCCAGAAGATTGACGGCGTAACAGAAGAGTCCGTCAAGAAGGTGAGTCTTCACACCATTATTACCCAGGTGCTATGTGCTAACAACTACGTCAGGCTGCTAAGGAACTACTTGAGAGCAATGCCTCAGTATCATCCGTCGGTGACCTTTTCGTACTCCCCTACGCTGCGGATCTCGGCCTGAAGGTGTAAATACAGTGATTATGTAGCGCAGTAGATGTGGAATCTCGTTTGTGTAACATTATCTTGTGATAGTCCCTGATAGATGCATCTCGTATGAGAATTCTTTTGTTCAGACTCATTGCATTTGACCCAAACATGTTGATGTCTTCCTATGAGACGATTATCAGGTTTCAATCATTTCATAGCCCCTGTGCAAGGCCTGTGTTCATGAGTGTGGCGTTCAGTGTTAGCCTTCCACGTGCCAGCGCGTCAAACGCACAGACCCGGCTGCACGCATCGACGTCAACAGACACGTCTACCCACGCATCCATCCCACACTGTGCTCAACAACCCCGTACGCCGCGCCCGTTACGCCAGAAAACTCCAATACATCATCTATCAAGCTATCACAAACATCTCGCAAGCAACAAACGCACGCCATGGCGCCGACCCTCTACCCCCGCGGCACCGTCAAGAAGATCGTCAAGGCGCATTCCAACAGGCCGTTGAGCAAGAATGTGGATATACTGGTACGTTGATGCGATGAGTAGACGTGGAGATGAGAGATTGACGTGCGACGCAGATATACCTGAACTATGTGCTGTTTATGCAAGAGTACGTACCTACGATGTCCATACTCCACTCCACGATACGACGCGGTACGATGCGAGGCGATGCGATGCGATGCGCTACCTTCGATTCACATCACATCACGGGACAATGCGACGAAGCTCGGATGTTTTGAAAGGGCAAAGAGCTAGGAAACGCATTCGTGCGGTCGATGGACGGATATGAAGCAGGGAATAAAAGGAGAAGACGGGAGCTGACAATACCCACAGACTCGTCAACGAGGCAAGCATTAAGAGCAAACAACGCGGCGAGCGGGGCTTGTCCGCCAAGAGCGTCAAGAGGGTTAGCGAGGATGTGTTGAGGAAGTACAAGGGTTGAGCGTGGTGGGCTTGAGGGCATGAGCAAGGCGCTTGCGGATGGATATACTATTTGTGGAAGATGGGACTGCGGCGGATGGCATGCCGCTGTAAGACTGGACTTTGTTGACTAGTCGGTCAATTGCGAGGGCGTTTTGGGGGGTTTCGTTTGGTGTTTGTGATACCCGGGTATATGTTTATGGCGTAATAGGAATGATATGTCTTCTACTAGATGCTGTGGAGGATCAGTCGTGGTATTTGCAAACATGGAAAGATACGGCACTCTGCATTGAGTTGATCTGAAAGGATTCGATTTGAGAATCGCTAACTGCATGGAACTTGGAAGAAGTGCCCACCTGCAATCAACCTGAGAAGAATGAATCTCTCGTCAAACAGGTTCAAGCTATGTTCTACCGAGAATCAGAACTAGTTGTGCTCCTACTACCGTGTGTTCGTCCAGGCTTTGCCGAATGTACACATTTGGAACTATCGCATACCCCTTCCCGTCGTTATCAAAACCCAAGACAGCTTTCCTCGCTCATGAAGATCTCCCCACTTGCTGGTACCAAACGACGTGGATTGGAGCTAGCTATAGCATGAACTCGCAAGAGGTATTCACCTCTCCCGGAACTCAAGAAATATTCCCCTCCCTAGACAATAGGGAACTTAGACAAGTACACCTGACGCTTGTTCAAGACATTCAAGAACTCATCGTAGTAGCTTGACTGTGGCACAAGATCTCTGGGATCACCTTCTTGGAGCCGTTCCGGACACCTGAGTCCACAGTAGAAACCGCTGAACTTGCCAGGCAGGGAACTGGAATCCTCGATGTTGTAAGGAGCGAGTAGGTGGGCTAGCAGGGCGGCCTGACAGCGCAGTTCCTCCTGGGCAGCGTGGGTATGGTGACTAAGCACTTGGTTCCAGATGTTCATGGCTCGATGGAAGCCAGCTGCTTCCGCTACCTGAATATCCAAGTCGCGACGCTGCGCGACTAGACGCTGCTCTGCTAGACACGGCTCGGCTGGATGCTGGGCGACTGGAGGCTTCTCTACCGGACGGGGCTCCACTTTGATCAACTTGATTGCAACAAGTTGCTTGGCGAGCTCTTCTCCGAAGCATTGGTCGATGCACCGGTTTGGCAGTCCACTCCAGAGGCTGAACTAATGACACTTTAGTGATGCATCCACTGTAAGACTGCCGTGATTCACTTACATTGAATTGACGAGGGTTTTGGGCAATGATTGCTTTGTCGCTGGCGTTGAGCTTCGCTTGAGAGGGCACATTAGTTCCTGCGTCGAATGCTTTCATAGCTTCGAGTGCGGCATGGTCAAATCGCTTCTGCTTGTATGCAGCGATCGCATCGGACAAAGGCGCCATGTTTTCGGTCGAGGTGAGGTATTGCGAACAAAGAAAGTGGTCTCTGAAAGTTGGAACGTAGAGATGAAATTGTGTGTTGTGTGTGGGCTGAGGAGCAGAGGTGAGAGCGCGATAGATTGCTTAACAGGCAGGCGCGTCTTAGCGTGGTTATTGAACTCAAGGTGAGTCTCAATCGGGAAGACACGGTGACCGCGCGCGCGTCTTAGCATCTTCTCCTGCTTTGCCGATATGAAGCTGTTAGTTCTTGGGGTTCTACTATGTCTAGAGCATCTTATCAATCATCCATACAAGCACTCCGACGTCTATGTGGTCTCCTTGAAGAGACATTCTTGAACAACTAGCTACTGTATTCAAACACGTAAGATTTCTACACATCTTGTAGTAACGAACTCGAGACACAATACCTTGTGAGGGTGACTAGTCTCCTCCGTTTTTCAAGCGTTCAACCTACTATTTCAGCTGTCGAACTTACTTCTCAGACTGGTCGCGACTGTCGCAAGTGGTACCGTACTTAATCTCGAGCTCAGCGACTTGCTGAACAAGTCTATCGTTAGCCTTTCGCAAGTCGTCTTACTCAGAGGCAACGCTACTAACTTGCTCTTGAGACTACAAAGACATAGAATTAATGTCTGTCTCACATGCACTTTATACGGTCAAAGCTTACATTTTCTCGAGCGGAAGTAAAACACGTATACCTACAGCATGCGCTGATGCAAAGAGGTTTTCCAGCGAGCAACAAGCTCACTTACAATATCTTCTCTATCCTCCTCTGTAAAACACATTCGAAGGACTCCGTATTCCTCGATGCTGTTGTCAATTACCTTGTAGTACCTCACCGTGGTATAGCCAGCAGCACTAGTACGCGGGGACTCCGTAATCTACGCCCTTTCTCTTTTATTATTTCGCTGCAGAAGAAGTACGTACAGGCTGGTCGACTACAATGTTGACTGTGAAGAGACACGAACTTGTCTTGAGGGATACATGTAGACATTGAACCCGTATTGCAACTTCTAGTAGTTTTCTTCGCATGATCACATATCGAAACACTTCTTCTCCCATCTCGCGGGTGACACAGGTGGCATTGAAACGCCGCGCATCTTTCGCGCAAAGACTGACATGGTATCTCGAACCCTTACAGTACATGATGAGGCCCCAGCCATATTGCGCCAAGAAATGCAAAAGATGATGCTTCGAAAAAGACATGTCGAAGGAAAGAGCCCCAGCACAACGCATCCCTCCACCTAACTAACCCACAACATCGATATCACCATCAGCATCGACATCCTCCTCGCCCTCAGCATCAACATCACCATCCGCATCCACGTCATCCGCGCCTTTCAACGCAACCGGCAACTGACCCCTCACCTTCTCAAACTCACGCGCCGCCATCTCTGCCTCAACCATAAGCCCATTCCGTCTATACGTATTAATACACAGACCCGCAACAACAGCCGCCCACAGCGGTCTATGGACTTTAACCGCCTGTGACCTCGCCGCACGAATAGCCTGGATACTCTTCTCGCCGACAGTCTCGGCGAAGAAGCGCGCAACAAAGTAGCACATCATCATGGCGACGAACTCGAAGTTCTGCGTTCGCTTTGAGATCTCTTGGGCCATGCCTACGGCGGACTGGACAGTCTTTTTCTGTTGCAGGATGGGCGCGTCTTCGCTGTGATAGGCTTGGACTAGGCGGAAGGCCATACGGATGTATTGGTTCGGGTGGTCGTCACAGAGGGGTTTGATTTGAGCTAGAAGGAGGGCTGCTTGGAAGTGTTGGGGGTGTGAGGCATCGCGGAGGATGAGGAGGCGGTTCAGAGCTGCCATGATTGCGATGTCTGTTTTAGCGGGCGTTGCATGGCCCTTCTCCGGTATCGCGAGGACGTCCGAGGACAATGCTGCTAGTGACGAGTTGTGGGATCCGTTGATCTGGTCGGTGATGGCAGAGAAGTAAGCGAGCGTACGAGCGAATGCTTCCTGGTTGTTGTATGGGGTCGTCGAGATCTTCTTCTTGAGGAAACCCAGCGCATCGTTGGCGGTTGCATGATCGTTCCTAGTCTGCGCCATGAGGCCGATGGCGAACATGGAATACCAATCCAGTACCATGTTCCACTCGATACGTGCAAACGCGATAGATATAGGGACGCCATTGTAAACGCGTCGCTTCGCCGTCTCTCGGAAGCGCTGATGTGCTTCTTTCATGAAGTTCAGACCCTTCTCATGAACATGTTGGTCCAGAGCGCAGATATGGAAGCACAACGCTTGAAGATCCTCCTTCGGAAGCCATGCAAACACCAGTTCGTCCTTTTGCTCCGCGTTCTTTCGGAAGATGCCAGCAGTGTCAAACGTCAGGTGACCCCCAAAGCTCCGCTCAATGAGAACAGTGAAGACGCCAATTTGGGAGCTGCCCTGTTCGTTCTTGTCACCTAGTATGGATTCCAGAAGCGCGGTAGACTTCTGTGGGTTGGGGCTGCCTTTCTGGATACCGCTAGAAATGTCAATAATGTCGATGAGAGTGCCAAACGATCCTAGCTGCTTGGCGGACACTTGGAGCTGCAGGCTTCTGGCTGCTGCGATGGCGCGTTGGGCTTGTTCGAGTCGATCGCTTGCACCCGAGCGTAGATGAACCATCGCTTCGAGTACGTGACAAGCGACGTAGATGGCCCGATCACCCCGCCGGTCCGCGTGATCTTGTATAGCATGGAGTTGCTGGAGAGCCAATGCCACCTCGACACGACCCGGTATCTGCAGTGCGAGTGTGACTTTGAGAAACCGCAGCGCATACACCCAGGCAATGTGTTGAAAGGTCTCGGCCTCCTTTATAGGCTGATCGAGTGACTTGAGGCCGGCGCGGTGGTTGGTCTTGAACTGATATCGTGCTTGGAGATGGAGGGCAGCAAACTTCAGGTCTTGCAGGCGATGACGTCCGCAGAGCGATATCTGCTTCGATAGAATCTCCTCGATCCGACTGGAGATGTCCGCGGCCTCGATATCCGTCTCTTCAATCATCAAGCTGGCATACCTCAACCGCAGTTTGGCTTCGTCCCTAGGCGGCATGTTGAAGTCCTTCAGCACAGTATCCATGCACCCCATGGCGGTGGACATTAGCTTGTAGTATTGTCGGACATCGGCCTCCCTTCTCTCCCTTATGAGCAGCGATCCCATGCCTCGCGCGACTGCGATGTATTCGTCCGCAGCCGTAAGCAGTAGTTCGGAGAGCTCGGCAGGAAGGGCCTTCTGGGGAGGAGGATGGGCGCGCTTCGTGGGTGTAAGCTGATGCAAAGACGATGCTTTTGGTATAACGACTTGGGGATGCATTCGTGGTTTGGACGAGGGCGGCTGAGGGAACGGACTGCCATACTGGCTCGACGGTGTCCGAGACTGTGGGGGTACGCGCTGTTGTTGGGGCGTCGATTGAGGCGGTCGCTGTTGCTGAGGGGTAGATTGTGGAGGTCGCGGTTGTTGAGGAGTAGATTGCGAGGAAGGACGTTGTTCTTGAAACGTGGGTTGTGAGGGCATACGTTGCTGCTGGGGCGTTGACTGTGACTGTGGGGGTCGTTGTTGCTGAGGAGTCGACTGTGGAGGGCGCTGTTGTTGGGGCGTCGATTGCGAAGGTCGCTGCTGTTGAAGGGTGGGTTGAGAGGACATGTACTGCTGCTGAGGCGTCGACTGCGAAGGCACACGCTGTTGCTGAGGCGTCGTCTGCGGTTGTAGAGGTGCTCGAGACTGGGCTTGACTGTGCGAAGGAGCGACGACGGGTCGCTGCTGTGGCCTGGGCCCGTTCTCTTGAAAGGACGGCGATCGCTGCACTGGCTTGGAACTGGGTGTATTGGGTGCCTGCTGTGCGCTATACCGCCGCTGTTGGTCACCCGAGCCGTCTGTTTGCGCCATGCCCGTGCTGCCTGTTCGCTGGACCGGCACCTGGACATGTCGGATTCGCGGGGGCTGCATCTGCGGCATGGGGGCATATTGCTGGGTCCTCGGGGGAATGACAACTTGAGGCTGCCGCTGGTACTGGGGTTGCTGTGGTGGCTGCATCTGGGGAGGCATTGGCGCATACTGCTGGCTCATGGGTCGGGGCATGCTGGGCTGTGGCGGCAGTTGGTACTGCTGTGGCTGTGACTGAGGATATCCTTGTGGCGCCTGCATCTGCATGGGAGGGTACTGAGGGTAGCCATGTTGCTGGTAGACGTTTGGCTGCTGCTGTTGCGGTTGCTGTGGAGGCGGCGCATACGGATTGTACTGGCCGTTCGGATAGCCCTGGGGCTGCCAGCTGTATCGCGGATCCATGGCGGGGGATGGTCAGGAGGCGGACGGTCACCGAGAGTCGAGGTACAGGCGGTGCATCGTGGGCGAAAGCGGGGTGTCGACGTGAGGACGTGTAATGGGCAGTCGCGAACTTGGGCAATCGCGAACGCGCCAGTGCCGTTGAGCGCCATTGGCCCACAGACGCGCGCTTGCTGCACCAACACATGCAGCCTAGTCGTAGCCAGACCGAGGCCCAATTCTTTCAACCTTACGTACGTATGTGATTCTAGATAAGACTTTCACCATCTCTTTGTCAAGGTCAATCCATATGGAAGGTCCTTCTTGAAACTGAATTCAACAAGTACATCAAAGATATCAGCCATTGATCGACTGGGTGGGGGTACCGTGAAAGAGCCAGGAACAGGACCGAAGGCGTGTAATACCTAGTGCTGAGGTGGGATTTTGATCCGTGGTGTCTTCAGAACTCATACAAGATCGTATCGCCTTCTCGAATCTAGACCGGACAGAACTCCTTCGAACCCATCATGTCTTGGCTCCTCGGCCACAGCAAAACGACCTACACCTCCCATGCCTCGCCAACACCCCTCCAAACCAAGACCGGCTCAAAAACAAACCTGAAAGAGATCGCCGAATCCTCAATCCCACCATGCCGTCTGAACCCCCTCCTCTTCAACGGCCATCTCCAGACAATGTACACAGCCGTCAAAGACCCCGGCCCAGAAATCTACTACAAGCGCCAAATCTTCGACTCCGACCACTCCGTCTACCCCGGCACCTTTGCCGTAGACTTCGTAGTATCAAAAGAAGAAGGCCTCGCCTCCGCTACGCGAATGACTGAAGAAAAGGACACCACCGAACTCCCGGAGAGAACCACAAACTTCACGTCTAAAGAATGGGACGCAATAGGCAGTTCAGACACCACCCCCATGCTAATAGCCCTGCACGGCCTAACCGGCGGCTCCCACGAAGTCTACCTGCGCGAAACGCTCCAACCGCTCCTCACATCCGCAACCCAACCCTGGGCCGCATGTGTCGTAAACGGGCGCGGCTGTGCCTTATCCAAAATCTCCACGCCCCAACTCTTCAACTCACGCGCAACCTGGGACCTACGTCAAACCATCAAAACGCTACACGCCCTCTTCCCCAACCGCCCCCTCTACGCCATAGGCTTCA
Organism: Alternaria viburni; assembly: GCF_023758015.1. Taxonomy (NCBI): domain Eukaryota; kingdom Fungi; phylum Ascomycota; class Dothideomycetes; order Pleosporales; family Pleosporaceae; genus Alternaria; species Alternaria viburni. The sequence goes on from NW_026055795.1 coordinate 34,274, forward strand.
GTCTCGGCGCCAACATCCTCACTAACTACTGCGGCGAAGAAGGCCCCCGCTGCACCCTCAAAGCCGCGGTATCCTGTTCGAACCCGTGGAACCTAGAAGTCTGTAACACAACCCTCCAATCAACCTACCTAGGCCTGCACATCTACTCCCGCACCATGGGCAAGAACCTCATGAATCTCTTCCACCGCCACCGCTCGCAGATACTAAAGAACCCTGGTATCGACGAGACGGCGCTGTTGGCGAGTAAATATCTGCATGAGTTTGATCGACATGTCCAGTGTCCGACGTGGGGGTATCCGACCGAAGGCGCGTATTACAGGGACTCGCAGTCTGTGGATGCGGTGTTGGCGATTCGAATCCCCTTTTTGGGGATTAATGCGGAGGACGATCCGATTAGCAATAAAGCGGGTCTGCCGTATCAGGAGGTGTTGCAGAATCCGAATACGTTGTTGTGTACGACGGATTGGGGTGGTCATTTGGGGTCTTTTCAGTTGGGTGGGGGACGCTGGTTTGCGAGTGCTGCGGCGGCGTTTTTGGAGAAGATGTTTGCGGAATTGGACCTGGAGGCTACGAAGGGGGTGGACGAGGGGAGGGATGTGAATATGGGAGGGTTGGAGGGGAAGAAGTATCCTATCTTCGATCCGAATCATCGGAGGTTGATATTGCCTGAGGCTTAGATCATGGAGTTATTATTTGGAGATCGGATTGGATTGGATTGTAAATTTGTTTGGGTATCATAGACTTTTAGATATCGTAGATCGCTTGTAGACCTGATGTGTTGCGCGACATATGACGCCCTCTTCTCTGCCGTGCTTATACGCTTGCGTTTGCTGCCTGCGCTGACCATCGACACTGGCCTTCTCGATATCGTACACGATGTGTATCCGCCTCGTCGCAACGTCTGTCCGTCTGCCTTGTACCTCCCCATCAAAATCGTACTCACGCCCGCAGATCATTCCTTCCTTCAACCAAAGCTGACCCTCTTCCTCTGCTTAAACTTACGATCCTTCTCCTTGATCTTATCGCCCTCGTCCTTATTTCCACCAGCACCAGGCTCACTATGCCTCTTCCTCTTCTTCTTGAGATCCTGTTTCCTCTCCTCGAAAGCCTGGTCCTTGTCTGATTTCCTCGCCTCGGCTTCTTTCCGCTTGGCTTCGCGTATCTCTTCTAGCTGGCGTGCTTTGGCGATCTTGGACTCGAGGTGGCCTTCCTTCTCGGCGTTGACGACGGACATGATGGCCATCTGGACGACGTTAGTATCAGGTTCAAGGTAGAGGAATGGAAGATAGAGTAATGGACGGTAGAGGAATGAAAGTAACGTACCATACTAGCCGGATCATCAACAAACTTCTTCCCCTTCTTCACACCCTTTGGTTTCGCAATACCAGCAGGTATAATGCCGTTCAGCGCCGGGATATCCAGTTCCTTCTCCGTATACACGCGCTTCTTCTTCCTGCCGTCCCTGGAAACAACACTCTTGGTCTTTTGCTGGCCACCGGGTTTGGCCAAGGACATGGACTTTTGCTTGCGCTTCGATATGCCCTCGGGCGCGCTACCAGTCGGTTTCGCAGACTTCGCTTTCGGTTTGTTGGCGCCAGATTTTGCAGGGCCGGATTTACCTTTCGAGGAGGTTTTGCCCTTGGTGGAAGGCTTGGAGAGACCCATTTTAGCGAAGAAGGTGGTGCGTGGGTGAAGTTGGCGCAAAAGTTGCTGTTGGTGGTAAAGAAGTCTGGAAGTCTGGAACTTTTCGTCGGCGGTTGGCGAGCTGCAGATGCCGACGGACGCACCAGCACGTAAGTGCCAAGGGCAGGCGCGACCGGGTGGACCGCAACCTCGACTGGCGCAACCGCAACACCAGCAGCTAGCTAGCTCCTTGCATCACACCCACACCACCACAACCCAACTCCCGACCGAGTCGCATACGCATACGCACGGCATGATGGAGGACTCGAATCGCCTCTTCCGCTTCCCCAAGCCCGCGTGGATGAACAGCGCCAACACGCGGACTGCCGGCGTCTACATCGCGGGAGCCTTGGTGCGCGCCTCTCGCATGCCACACCTACTCAGTCACTAACAATGCCGCGCAGTTCGCCATGGGCTTCTACACCCTCATCGACATCTCAGTCTGGTCCAAGTCGGCCATGAACGGCTCCGACCCGTCCGTCCACATCACCTTCGTCGACTGGATCCCCGGCATCTGCAGCGCCCTCGGCATGCTCGTCATCAACAGCATCGACAAGTCGCGTCTGTCTGCCGACAGCTTCTCGTACTCTGGAAACGGCGTCGCGTGGAAGGCGAGGCTGGTGTTGTTCTTGGGCTTTGCGCTGTTGGCTGGCGGGCTTGCGGGCAGTGTCGTGGTTATGGTTATGAAGTTTATTGTTGTTGGGCATACGTGGCCGACGCTCTGGCTGGGCGTTGGAAACGTCGTTGCTAATGCGCTTCTTATGCTGAGGTGAGTACGGTATGTGAGATTATGGGATGGCTGCTAATGTTGCGTAGTTCCGCTGTGCTCTGGATCGCGCAGAACATGGAAGACGAATACACCTACAACCTGGCGTTGTAGGCTACTGATGGATCGAGGGCCAGGATTGAGGACGGATATTGCGTGTCTCGTACCTGCAAGCGCGCATGGAATGGATATAATTATGTACGAGTATTTGAAGGGTCGGGACTGTTCGTCATAGGCAGCTTGTTGTTTCATGCCAGTCATTCAGCGATTTCGAGTTATCATGTTCCAATACGGACAACCAAAGTCATCCTATCCATTATGTTCGATATACTTGTACAAAAAACGCTCAGCAAACTATGGGTACAACATAAACATGGGGCAGCACCGATCCGAATCTTCCGGCTGTCAGCATTTGCTTTCAACGCCCTCAACATTCCTCCAGTGGTCGCGCTGGACCGGATTGTGTGTGCGGTTCCTCATTGCTGAGTCCCGCCGGCGAGTCAGAAGTCTTCTTGCTCCTGGAAGAACAGGGTGAAGCTGATGATGGTCGCGTATATCAGAAGACCGCCGAAGATGGACATGGCCGCTGCGCCGCCCGCGATCTCTGCCGAATGCCATAGTAGTGTTGGGAGCGCTGTCAACGTGTTAGCACCCTGCCAAGATACCCCCAGAATCGTCCCTGTGCCACCCAGGTGTACTCACCAATACCCATGACCACAAAGAAGCCCGTCAAGAACCGCCCAAAGTCGACGACACCGTTTCCGGTGCTTTCCATAAAGTCATCGCGGTTTGCTGCGCGGCCGCAGAGCCAGTTGGGCAGGGGCGCGATTACGTAGGTTGCGACGACGAGAAGCGTGAGGTAGTTCTTAAAGAGCGCGGCGGAGAGAATGACAAGGAGGAAGCCGATCGCCAGGACCTAGTCGAACAATGTTAGCAAGTGCATGGCGGAATAGCGAGCGCGCGTGCATGCGACAGGCTGACGTACGAAGGACAACCCTATGATGGTCTTGATGCCGGCCATGGTGGATTCGTAGCGGGGTGCACGTGACGATTGTATGTTGCAGAGGTATGCGCCGACGTCGCCTTGGTTCGATCCTCGGTCCGGCGGAGATGCGAGGTTACTGTGATGGGTGTCTGGCTGCTAGACGCCTGGTGGTGAGGTTGCGTCGCACGCGCTAAGGGCCATGCCAAGCTTGGAGCTTCTGGAGCTCATCGTCGTCAACAGCGGGTGCCTCCAGCTGCAACACCACACTCTCTCGGTACTCGTCCCACGCCGCACGCCACATCTACGGTTCTCGCTACCAAACCACGGCGTGAATATATAGAACCCTGCGGCTCGACCTCCTCTTGTAACCTTCCACACCCACTTTACACCCCACGTTCCCGCCTTCAACATGTTCCGCAACAACTACGACAACGACTCGGTCACGTTCTCACCACAAGGCCGCATCTTCCAGGTGGAATATGCACAGGAAGCGGTCAAGCAGGGTTCCGTCGTCGTCGGAATCGTCAGCAAGACCCATGCAGTACTCGCCGCAATCAAGGTAATTACTCACGCTCTCTCTACTATACCAACAATCCCTAATAGACTACTAGCGAAATGCCGAAGAACTCTCTTCCTACCAGAAGAAGATCATCACCATCGATTCGCACTTCGGTGTCGCGCTCGCCGGTCTCGCCTCGGACGCCCGTGTGCTCTCCAACTTCATGAAGCAACAATCACTGGCATCCCGCCTCACCTACGACCGCGCCATTCCCCTGTCCGAAATTACCTCTCGCATCGCCGACCGCGCCCAGACCAACACCCAGCAATACGGACGGAGACCCTACGGTGTGGGACTGTTGATTGCCGGTGTCGACGCAAAGGGCCCGCATCTGTTCGAGTTCCAGCCCAGCGGTGTCACACAGGAGATGGTTGCATGTGGTATTGGTGCTAGGAGTCAAATGGCGAGGACGTACCTCGAGAGGCATCTGGACGACTTCGAGGGCGCTAGCAGGGAGGAGTTGATCAAGCACGCACTGAGGGCGCTGAAGGAGTCGCTGTCACAAGACAAGGAGCTGACTGTCGACAACACCAGCGTCGGCATCAGCGGTATTGGCGAGGACTTTGTGCACCACGAAGGCCAGGATGTCGCGGAGTGGCTGGACGCTACCTTTGAGAACAGGGAAGGCGGCGACGATAACGCCGAGGGCGGAGAGGCCATGGAGTTGTAGGGAAGCGTGCAGTTTGCAACACTTAGTATAGCCACTTGACGAGAGACTGTAGATCATGATGTAGCCGCCTGGCTATGAAAATATAATGAACACGATTACGAATTCCTGTATGACTTTGGAGTGCTCAGTGACAGCTTGGAGGTACTCAGTGTCTTTTATAGCTGCTTTCCATCAAGTAAAATATCATGCATCCGCCAGGGTACATTTTACCCAAAAGGCTTCCCGTACCTGATATGTGCACGTGATCTGCAGCTCCGAGCCGCATGCGCGAAATCTCGCCGGAGCTCAGCAACTTCAACACCTGCACCCGCAACCCAAACCCCGTCCACACCCACGAACCCGCACTCTACCATCACAATGGCATTCGCGTGGAAAGCCGCCGGTCTCACGTACGCCCGTCCACTCCTGCCGCCGCTGCAGCCCCAGATTTGGACCCGCCATTGACTGTTGAACAGCTACAACCGCTACATCGCCGTCGCATCGCGCGTCGTGCGCCGCTCGCTCAAGGAGGACAAGCGCATCGCTGCCGAGCGAAGGGGCGAGAGCGAACTCCGCTTCGCCAAGTGGGAGGTGAGTCAGGATGATGGGATGGGATGGATTGAGGAAGTTGAGCTGGGCTAACGGAATGGGCAGAACGGCAAGCAGGGCGAGCTGAAGGAGCTCAACGCTGCGGCGCTCCAGGCACAGGCCGATGCTGCCAAGACCTCGTAAAGCAATTGAGAGAAAGGGACATGGCATAGACACGATGGAGTGGCATGGACAACGGAGGAGCGATGACGCTTGGGGAGGATAGACGTATAAGCTGTACTATCAAGCTGGAGCGGAATCAAAGTCGATGCACACCAACAATTGAGCCGACATTCACTCTCCCCAGTAATCCAATGCGCTCGTGAAGTAGAAGTGAGATCACGGTCGTGACTACCAGTAATGTTGCCGCTTGCCTCGGACGCGCGCCTGTCCAACTCGGCTGTCACAAATCTTCCCGCATCAGCATCGACTCCACCACAACATGGCAGATGCGTCTAGCAGCCACAGCACAGCCCCCACCCCGGATCATGACACAGGTGTAGCTGTTGACGGGGCTGGTAATTGTTTCTTTACTTTCTGCGCAGAGCAGTCGATGCTGATGATGCACAGGCCCCTCACATGCGCAAGAGTCTGCGCCTACCATCTCGGCCTCTACTTCCGCTAATTTACCCTTGAGACAATCGAGAAATCCGGTCGCGGGGACGCAGCCAAAGATTCATGATGTGACGGAGAAGTTTACGAGAGCTTGTAATGGTGAGTTGCGATCTCAGGTACATGGAGGGGCATGGCGGGGCTGCCTCGTCATGTCGTACTCTGGTGGTAGCGACGATATGTTCAGGCAACATGGACTGACAACATTCAGCTCTCGAAGTCGGTCAACTCGTCAAAGATGAATACTTTACGCTGTTTGAGTCCATCGGGGCCATCGAGGTACGCCGCTCTCGTTTCACGAATCAGATTCTATTTCTTACATGCAACAGATCATGGACCCCAAAATGGACAGCGGCTTCCTCCAGCCCGGAGAAACCCTAGAAGACGACTACGATACTCTGGCTCCCCTTCTACCTGAGGAACTGATAGGCATCATGGACCAACTTCTCTGCTACGAAATGGCCTGGCATACCGGCTACCCGTTATCCCAGACTCTCTTCACTTCTTTGCACATCGATAAGCTGCTCTGGCCCGAGACTAAGATCCTCGAGCAGGCGCAGTTCTACCGTGGGGAAATCCTGCATGAGAGACGACCTGGATCGTTGCTGGAGGTACTAAGAGCGTATTGCCTGGCGTTGATCAAAGGGTGTGACTTTGTGATTGCGAAGATTACGGGGAGGGATTACTTTGAAGAGGAGGACTTTTGCACGCATACGTACAATCGGGTGTTGTTTGTTAGTGTGCCGATGGATGTGTTTTTGAGGGAGTTGGATGCGGCGATGGAGACGATTGAGGAGTATGCTTCACCGCGGACTGGACAGTCGATGGCCTGCTGACACATTGTAGTCCCGACTTTGAGATCAACGATGCGCTTCGGAAGGCAATCAGTTCACGATTAGAGCTCCGGAAAGACTTCCTTCGCGCCCTTGACTTGGATCTACCGCTCGACCAGATATCCTATTCATGGCCACCAATACTTCAAGGTATCGACTCGTTGAAGAACACCCACCAGCTTGGGAAGACTGTGCCTGGTGCTTTCAGTCCGAAGATGCAACGCCGTCTCGCCTCCACAGTTCCCCCGCGACCGGTGGTAGAACTCGACTTCAAGGACGCGCTGGAGAAGCTACATCAGATAGCTACTGATTGCGCAGAAGCCACGCGCTTCCCCGCTCTACCCCAGGACCCCCTCGAATACCAGTCCTTCTTATGGCATTTCTCCGCTCGCTCACCCCCACCTCTAACATACGCCCGCTCATACCTGGCAACTCTACTCTTCCACCCCGACGTCCTCAACGCCTCCGTCTCCCTCCCTCTCGTCGACGTAAAGACACTCGTCTTCCCGTCTTCACCCGTCATAGACCCCATCAACTGGACAATGTCACCCCCGCGCAATGCTCTCATGCCCAAACCCCCACGCCTCCAATTCGCAATGCTCATCGACGAATTCGTAGACCGCGCCGGCCAAGCGTACCTCGATCTCTGGGTCGCCATGGGCCAGAATCGCTGCCGACTGAGACGCATGTTGACGCACGTCATCACAGGCTGGGACCTCCTACAAGCTGACGCAAGCTCAATCGACATGGACATTTCCTCCGCGGCTGCCACTCTCGGTCAGAGTGCCCAAGTGATGGAGTTCTCCCTCTCTACCTGGGTCTACCACAAGAAGCTGTGGATGATAGAAAAGGTCATCTTACTCGGTTTCGAACAGGACATCTACCTGCCGGATGAGTATGCGGGCATGTACCTCTTCCTCTCGCTCATCGCTACACGACGGAAAGAGTTGCTAAAGAGGGTGGAAGCACACTACCTCAGTATCTCAACCGAGCTTCTAAAATCGCGACGGTTCAGAGAGGTCCAAGACGTGGAGGAAGCGTCGCCTTTCCTCGACTCCTTGCTCGCTGAGACGGAGGGAACGGCGTCGTTGGCCTTGGCTCTCGCCCGCTTCTACGTAATCTGCGGCTATCTAGGTAAATTGCCCATGCCCCGCCGCACTCCCTTTTCCACAGAAAAGCTCCGGTACGAACTCAGGATGAAACCTTTCCTCGCTTTGCAACCGCCTGAAGCACCGCCTTTTGACGACTTCAAAGCGTATAGCCAGCCTTACGGACCGGTGCCGTCTGCTTCCGAGCCACCACCGGAGGCTTTTGTCAAAGACATCCAAGATAAAGACTCGCAGCTCTGGCAAGAAGTAGACGACCGCATCAAGGCGGCGAAAGCAGCGTTTGCTGAGTACAAGAGATTGGGTGTTGCGACGGCGAAGGCGGAGGGTGTCAAGCCGAGTTGGGAGGATGAGGTTAAGAGGATGGTGGCGAGTTGTGTGAGTCTGGGACTGGCGATTAAGGAGATCAAGGATCTTGTTACTGGCGTGCGTGGTGGGAAGGAGGAGGGGGAGGGGAGGGGGGATGTTGGTATAGGGTTCAAAGTGGAGATTCCGGAGGCGGGTACGGGGAAGAGGTATGCTGAGGGGTGGATTGTTGGTAAGGTGGTTAGGGATTGAGGTGGTGGAGATGGATTGAGGGTGCTGGACGTATGCGGAGGTTGGGATGGCGATGGAGGGTCGGTAGATGGGTTAGTGTGGATGTTGTGATAGACTGGAATAAGCCCAAAAGAGTTATTTGGTCACACAGTTGAGGTTTAGCGGATTGAGTGATGTCTACTTGTTCACTACGAAAATCTCTGTGTATCTGCTGCAGTAAATGTTGTCTCCTAGCCTACATGTATTTGTCATGCTTTCAGCCCATACAAAAGGAAGGGTTTGGATCACGATACCGTCCAGCGAGCGAGAAGCTCCTGAACAATGTCTTGTCCATTATCCTCCGCAGGCTGTGAAGGCTTCTGTGTCGTTTCAGGATAGTAAGGCATACTATCTTCCCACGGATGTGGAGACGAAGAATATTCAACAACGCTGGGAGGCTCGTCGTCCGGCTCGTCGTCCGATTCGTCGTCCGCATCGGCCAATGTTATCGTTGAAGGGGCCGGGTTCTCGGCACTCGATAAATCCGTTATTGGATAGAAATCAGGATCAGGTTCAGGTGTGACAGACTCCTCTCCAGGCTTGAAGGCAGCCGTGGAGGACTTTCCGCTGTACCCTAAAAAGGAACTCTTGCGTTTCGAACCCACTAGGTACTTGAAACGAGCCTCAGGGACTTCTTTTCTGAGTATTTCACCGGCTTGTTCGCTACGTCCGGTACTAGGCATGTGATTGAGATCGGGGGTCGAAGAAGCAGGAGGTGTAAGTAGTGGTGATGACGGTTTATATGGAGAAAGCAGTGCGGTGCCACCCGATAAACCCGGGACACCCGCTGGGATTTTAGCTTCCTTTATCTCCATTTTGAAGATCCACTTGAGTGTTTCAACGTTCAATGTACCGAATACACTGGATACACTGATGTTGCGTTGCAAGCGGACATACGCTATTTCCCAGATCTTTTCTGGAGTTGTTTCTTTGATCATGGTCTGTTGCTCTCGAGTGAGCTCTGACATTGCAATATGTGGATCTTTGCCTTCGTCGGTGTAAGTTTTGACCAGTTTCTCGAGTGAGGCGTGAGGTAGCTCCATCTCATCTAACAAAAGTGAGTCGCCGTGACCTGTTGTGAGTCCCTGAAGATAAGTGGTAGCAAATCCCGAATAGAAGCAGATTACATCCTCATCGGCTGAAGCGGTTGTCTCTTGTGGTCTCATGTCATGTCGCTGGGCTACTACCATCGACTCGAATGATGGGGTAGAAGGTGTGGATATTTGGGGAATGGGTTGATCTGAAGGGTGCGACCCCCCCGATGAACTCGGGCTTGGGGCCATTACTCTTCGTGACACTGGTATACCACTTGGTCTTGAACGCGAACTGGCTTGGACTGGCTCGCTTGGTTCAAGAGATGGATGCGATCTGAGAGGAAATTCTGCCGCTCGAGCTTGTGTATCACTGACGGAGGCCAGAGACACGTTTGCGAGGCTTATACCGCTGCTAGGTAACGAGATTCCTCTACCTCTATCGCTCGAAGGTGAAGTGAACTTTTTCAACGCTGGTGGGCTAGACAGAAAGGCTTTTGTCGAATTTGCCGTCTCAAACGTAGGATTTTGCTTGGATGCCATGCCCTTATCGGTATCAACACCCAAGATAGAGAGTTCATGTGAGTCCTGTCCCTCACTTCGAGCAATCGTGAAAGATTGTTGAGGTTGTGTTTTGACCGTGCTCGCCCGGTGCAGCTGCACAATCGTGGATCCAAGATCCAGTCGCTCCGTATCATGTATCGGTCGCTGTCGTCCATCTCGCTGAGCAAGCGCAAGACTGGCCACAGCAATCATCAAGACAAGATTTCCTTTCGCATCTCGCAAATCGTTGCGGAGTTCGTCGAACTGTGGCTGCAAGAACGGCCATTTGGCTTGTTCGAACCGAGATAGCTTGATGTTCGAACGCAGCGCGGGGCGCTTTCCCACTTGCTCAAATGCGCGACGCAAAAGAGCTTCAATGTCCGTGAAAGAAGCCCGGCAACGACGGAGAGCGTGCGAGATGTCGTTGAGGGCGACGGAGTTGAAGACTGATTTCAGCGTGCCTTGCGCATCAGGCTGAGGTATGATGAGTTCGCGCACTTGGTTGAGGATAGCGCATGTGCTGCTAATATCGTCTGCGATGCTTGTGACTCTTTGACTCGCTGTCGCGACCTTTTCGGCGAGTGCGTACAGCTTGACACAGGCTTGTACGCCAGCTGCGGTGATGCCGACCACGGATCCCGCGATGCTGAGAGGATCTGCCATTCTGAGCTTTCGAAGCAGTAATTGTGTCTACTCAATCAGTAAAATCATCATCCATGCGCGGGAAGAGGATAGAAGCCAGAACCATGAGTTTGTAGCTGATAAGATTGCGAAGGCTGAGATGTGCGTCTTGGGGGCGCAGCCGGCTTACTCGATATCGCGTGCAGCTCACCCTGTTCATTCAATACGCGAGACAGACGCCGTGCAGTCTACATTAACATGGAAAGCGGATGTTAGCAGGATATTACCGCAGTCAGACTCTTAGATCATTGGCTTTGGTTGTATCCTCTATGGGCGGGCTTTCGATATGTCCCTCGAATAGGGTGGGCTCATCATGCCGGCAGATGGCCGCATGGTGGTACCTAGGTGGTAGCACAGCTCAGCTCAGCCTCATTCAAAAGAGATCTTCAATTTTCAAGGCTCATGGTGCGGTCACCGCTCGTTCTTGTTGTCAAAGTCTAGTGCCCAGGGTGTTGGATGTCTCCAGGAGCCGGTGTAGACCCTGCCAATCTACCCCGCCCCACTTCAGCTTCGCACGACGCCAACCCATGTCTCTCAGAAGGATGCACCTCGACCCCCCAACGGAATAGCCACGCCACTGCTGACATGATCATGTTATCTCCCACTCCTTCGCTGCTGCCAGCACACTATCTGCGAATTTCCATCGCGACCACCTCTTGTGGCAATTTGATCAACTTCCTTCCACTGCTTCTACAACATGCACCTTCTACGGCGTGACGCCGACGGCGAGTTCAGCCTTGCTGACTATGACGACAGACAGCTGCCGCCCTACGCGATACTGTCACACACCTGGGGTTCCGATAACGATGAAGTGTCCTTCAAAGACATCGTGAAAGGCAGAGGCAAAGAAAAGCAAGGCTATGCCAAACTACACTTTTGCGCCAACGTAGCTGCCAATGATGGCCTGGAATATTTTTGGGTGACCTGACGATGTTCTCCATCCTTCGCGCATCGCATCGGCTAATATCTATTAGGTGGATACGTGCTGCATTGATAAGAAAGATAGCGTGGAACTCTCGAAAGCGATCAACTCCATGTTCTCGTGGTATCAACATTCAACTCGATGTTACGTCTATCTTTCAGATGTGACAGCCCCGCCTCGAACGCCTTGGAAGACGGCGTTCCAGAAGAGCAAATGGTTCACCAGAGGCTGGACTTTACAGGAACTACTCGCTCCATCTTCCGTGGAGTTCTATACCGTTGATGGGGAGCGCCTAGGTGATAAGCGAACACTGTCGCAGGTTATCCATCAAGCTACAGCTATTCCTTCGCGAGCTTTGGAAACATCCCCGCTGCGTCTTTCAAATTTCAGTATAGAAGAGCGCATGTCCTGGGCAGCTGGACGGGAAACCAAACGGGAGGAGGACGCAATCTACTCTCTACTTGGCCTCTTCGACGTACACATGCCACCTATCTATGGTGAAGGCAAAGCAAATGCATTCGATCGCCTCGAATTGGAGATGCAACGAAAGCTAGCACTTGATAGTTCACGCAAAAGGACCGCCGAGGAGGCCTTTGAAACCACGCTACAGGAAGGAAGCAATTCAAAGCTGAAACAGTCTGCAAGCGACAGGGCGCAAGAGCATTCAGTGGCAATGCAGGACTGGTGGGCTGAAGCCATGGCCAGGAATATGGGGACACCCAGAGGCTATGCAAAAGTCGCTGTATTGCTCTTGAGATGGGCAGATGAATTGGATGATTTACGAACCAGTGTCGAAGTAAGTGGTTTCAGATTTAAATCAAATTCTGTATTTTTGAGCTCCCTCGCATGAGGGCTCTTTGATTTTCGGAAGAGACAGAACACTATGGTTCTAACAGGATCGCAGGTGAGGGAGCTCGAAAATGTCTTCCGGGACCGTTTCCATTTCGAGACGGACGTTGCTGAACTCAGCCACCGAAGCAAACCACAACATCAAATGGATCGAGTCTTAACCACGTTCGTTGAGAACCACGATCACCCTCATAACTTGTTGATCGTGTTCTATACAGGCCATGCTGTCCACTATAAGAATGCCAGTAGACTCGAGTTTTTACCGTCCTTAGAATCATCAACGGCTCGTGGCACTTCCACTAGTGGTCAGATAAACTGGTACAAGACGGAAGACTACCTCCGCTCGGACGAAATCGACGGAGACGTTCTTGCAATACTAGACGCAACGTATGCGAGTAACGGCAATACAGGTCATGTACCCGAGGACGTCAGCAACTCCAACTACAGGGACCAAGAGACTACTCGGCGTTTTCAGTTGATGAACGGCTGTGGTCAGATACCTCCTGGCCGTTTGTCGTTCACGCGCAGGTTGATTGACGGGTTGAAAGAGCTTCACGAACGTACCAACAACTCCGCGTTTTCAACTCAGGACCTTCATCAGTGCATTGAGATGAGACCCCCAGGCACAAGCCCTGAACTATGGTCTTTGCTACCAGACAAGCGCCATATTCCTTTAACACCGATGGTCCAATTAGGGCTCGATGCGAGAGTACCCCAGCAGCACCGTAAGCGCCCTGGACGAGGATACCTGAAGCTCGGTCTCGAAATTAGGGATGCGTCTTTGGAACAGGAACAGGTAGATTATCTTGCAAAGGTTTTGTCGAGAGCATTGGACAAACAGTTCATAGGCCTTCGCGGGATTGATTGGCTTGGGTTCGAGCGTCGTGAAAAGGAATTTATCTCCTTCTCCGAAAACCTTGCCTTGAAACTGAGGGTAATTGGGAAGTGGAAAAGGCTTATAGCAAAGAGGAAAGCAGGAAGTGCCTCTGCCGTTCATCAAGCCCTTCTTTCGTAGCAGAGTCAAGTTTAGCGAATCTGAGCTTGTGAGTGGCGTGAACTAAACACCCATATGTTGCAGTCTCCGTACACTGTGCGGTTTGCGACGCACGACTTGATGAAAGGCATCGCATTGATCTAGAAGCGCGCAGCGAAGTAATAGTGTATGCGTTCTTGTGAGTTGAAAATTAGAGAGATTCAGCCGGAAGGGACGAACGACTTGCGCCCAGTCGTAACCCGCAAGCAGCCCAGGCAATCGAAACGTGAGCAACTCTGCCAAATGCGTCGCGATTTAATCCTCGTTGTTGTATCCTCAACTCGTTGGTGATGTAAAACACTCGCCAAAGATGAAGAGCCCTTGATCTCCAAAAATGTTCCCCGTCAACCGCGATGACCTTGTCGTACCTACGTACCAGCATAACTGCGCTCTTCATGATTTCGAGCTTGTGACGCTATGAACAGCTATCTGACTTTCGTGAGCTCATGATTGTAAACGTGTATAGTAATCACACAGTTCTGTGCTGATCGTATTGCAGTAGTTGACTTTAGCGGCAGCACAAACACGCGCAGTCAATACAAACGTTCCTTATCGTCGAAAGCTTGTACGTCGCATGCCAGCGGAGGCTCATCCGACAAGTGAAATACGTAGCTTTTTCTCGAAACTCAGATAATGGCGAATTGGTTTTGAGGCGTTGAGCCAGCCAGCACATGAGCGTCTTGATTGCCGTGTAGCCGGTCTCTAGGGTTAGAATACCGAGCTGAAGGCTAAGGCGATTCTTCTGGCGTTTGTAGACCGCCTTGCGTCTTGACAAATGTATCGTTGTTTATTCCCGAATCATCGACTATGATGTTAGCATCCAAGCCGGTATCATCCAGCGCCTATTGTGTCAGTTCGCGCTTCACATGTTCTCTCAGCAACGTGATTCGAGTGGCGCGGTCAGTATATAGCGAAATTGTGCTTGTTCACAGCATTCTCACATGCATGGCGACCGAAATGGCGAGATGCAGACGACATCAAGAAGATAAAGTTCTGGCAGACGTGGAATGGTGTGTTAATGCGAGGTGACATGTTGGTTCGAAGGTCTGTGACTCTCTAAGTATTGACCAGTGACTGCAGATCAGGGGCCGACGATCGTTGTGCTGGAGCTCCGAGACTGCTCAGAAGACGTTGGCTTGTGCTTGAACTATTCGTTCGGGTCAGCTTCATGCGGGGCGCCTCACCCCGTCTCGCTTACCTAGAAAGTGTCAATCGCAAAGATGCCAAAGATGCCATATGTCGATCCAACGGCGAACCCATCTTCGTGCAGGATCTGGGAAGACCCTGGCTATACATACCAGAGCTATTGAAACGTGAAGGTGCCAGAGGCGCGGTACTGCAAGATGGGAACAGCAATCGACATGCGTGCCACAACGCAGCCCACGTTACAGCTAGGATACGCACGCTACTCCTGCATCGTTGAGGAGGTTCGGAGATCTGCGTGGCTAGTAAAGATACCACAGTCTATGGCTGGTGTTCGGGTCAGCTCTCACGGTATCATTGCTGCGGTCTCGAACTAGACTAGTGCGCCAAGAAGACGATTTGGCGCTATCGACCCGTTCCGGCTGAGATCACGTTTCACGAGATGCTTCCGAGGTTCCGGCATCCTCCTCCTAACCCAGGCATCCACTTGCTTGCAAGCACTCTACATTGCAAAATCATGACGCACTTCTACAAAACTTCTTTCATATTGCGCAACAGATCACAAATCAACTGATGTCGCATGGGCTCCGTGTTCGTCTGGCTGCATCGCTGACGTAGCGCAAACCTTCTAACCGACCCTGTCCGGGCACACCTCAGCTGTAGGATTTCCAAGGTTCTGTCGCACCCCGCGTTATGCCGCTGCCAGCACAATATCTGCACGGGATCACGGTTCCTGAGGCAGTACTCGAGTTTGAAACGGACGTTACCTCATGAATGATCCTTCAGCAAATCTTTCCCACGCGAACGACACACGCTGCATTGCCTGGTATGCCAAAATGGCATATGCATCGCAATGTTGTGTGACGCCTGATCGGTAACAAGACTCAGCAGTACACTCAGCGGGCCTGTGTTAGGCGAGATGATCTCGCACGGTGTTTACGACGCACAAGAGTTTGACTACAGCTGCGAGGCCTTCCGCGCCTGTTGAGCACACTTCGGACACGATAGAGTCGTGGCATCGCGTGGCGTGGCGTTGTGCCTCATCAGTACACCAGAGTTTCCTTAAACCCGCGGTCTACAACACGGACAAAGGCGGCCCGCCTTACAAGCACTTTACGATGCATATTTCTAATCAGTTATTTGGAGGGCCTGTCTTGAACGGCGGACCAGAGCGCACCAGGATGGTACGCGGTAAGGCAGCTAACGATGATAGAGTTTGAAGTCCGATCCGCAGGGATGCTTCCGAACATCAAGACTCGCCATTCTCTGCTTTAGTGTCGCACTAGGTCTACGGGCAGATTACACCACACAAATTAGCCGGTATTTGGTGGCTTTCGTGCATGACGCTACCAGCTTCGAGTGGTACCCTGTTCAGTATTCCGTGCTGGTGTACCCCTCAGCATGTGAAGATATCATCTTGACGCGGACGCACAACTTCACCAGCCAGTACCGGAGGCGGAAAGATTTGCTGAGCATACGGCCAATGAACAACAATGCTACTCGACCGTACAAGAAACAGTCGCAGTATGCTCACGCCGAAAGCTTCGTGCTTGGGTCTCGCCTGATCATGAAAGCCATTCGTACGGACTTAGCCAGCCTGGTCATTCAGCAACGGACGTCGTGTATTCGACCAAGACGATTTCTTGTGTAACATCGGGTGCGCCACGCGAAAGCTCGTTCGTCAAAGCACCTGCATGATCTTCACCCGGTGAACCGAGGGACGAGTTCCTGGTTTGGGAGACGTTCATTCGGTTGACGGCAAAGATCAGCATCCGCCATGAGAAACGCATGGACTGCATCATGCAAGTGAGTTCGTATGTCGTCTTGCTCACTGCAGCGGTTCGCCATGAAATACGCCCCTCGAATCTGGACTATTTGCGTGTCCCGTGAGGAGTGTCTAGTCTCATTGGCCGGAGCCAACTTCTTGCCGTCCGCTAAGTCTAGCTTCTTCGTTAGGCACAGCATCTCCCCAGATCTTCCCTACCGCTGCTTCCAGGGTCATGTTTATCCATCGGTTTTGAGTTTCGGATACCTCCTCAAACGACGTAGCATCCCGGTTCTGTGTGAACTGGCGCACTAGCCCGTGCAGCCTGCAGTGCAGGTACCTCTGGGCGCAGTGCCTGACACATGTACTCTTCCACACACAGGGAACCGCGAATACATATGTAAAGGATTGCCTTGGTCGCCTCATCGTACCTGTCCGACACATCGACAAGCAACGTGTGGCATCCTCTGTACCTTTTTGCAACCACCATGGATCCTTTAACACCCGAACAGTCGGCTGCCTTGGCCAAGGACGATCGGGGTCCACTCACCAAGTCTATCGTCGTTGCCTTTACATGCATCGCAGTGATATGCGTTGGCCTACGTCTCTTCACTCGGCTTCGATACTTGGGACGAGCATTAGGATGGGAAGACTACACCATCGTAGTCTCCATGGCTCTCTCCATTGCCACCGGCATACTTCAGGTCATGCAAGCAAACGCCGGCAACGGCAAACACGCCCCCCTCATCGAGTTCCCTACCGGAGTTGAAATCATCTTGAAGGTGAGGAACCATCCTCTCTTCATACTATCAAGCTAATGTATCCCAGTACCTGTTCTGGAGTATCATTTGCTACAACGCCAGCCTCATGTTCACCAAAGTGTCTATTCTTCTGCAGTACGGCCGAATCTTCACTGTGCGAGAGATGCGCATCCCTCTCCACATCGTTATGGCCATTTGCATCCTTTGGGGTGTATCTACGATCATCACTTCGATCTTCACATGCGTCCCTATCCACGCTTACTGGAAAATCCTTGAGCAGCCGACTTCGAAGTGTATCGACAACAAGACGTGAGTGCTACCAACTTGCTCAGCCTTACGATGCGCAATGCTAATTTGGTAATAGGATTTGGTATGTGAACGCTAGCATCAACATCGTAACCGATCTTCTCGTCGCCTTCCTTCCCGTTCGAGTCATCTGGACCCTGCAAATCGCCATGCGTCAGAAGGTTGCTCTCCTCGCCATCCTTACTATCGGTTGGTTCGTGTGTGTCGTGTCGATCCTTCGGCTCCACGCCCTCGTCGTCCTGGTCGCACATCCCGACGACAACACTTATTACAGTGCACCAACAGCCTACTGGTCCGCTATCGAGATGAACCTTGCTATTGTGTGCGCATCACTCCCTGCACTTAAGCCACTGGTCGTCAAAATCATTCCCGGCTTCTCTTCATCGCTCAACGCCAGCAGAGCAATCTACGGAAATGGCACGGGAACTGGAGCCAGCACGAAGCAAATTGGTGTCAGAAGCACAGCAAGACGCATGGACGACGATTTTGAATTGGGTCGACCAGGTAGCACGACACCATACCAGACAACTTCTGAAGAAGGAGGCATGTATGGCAAGAACATATACGTTTCGCGACATTTCGAGCAACATTTCGAACAGAGCTCGCGCATCAGCGACAGCGAGAGCCAGAAGGATCTCGTCGCGGAGCCAAATTCGGTACTTCACTGAGCGACTGTTACATAGAATTTGACATCTTTCTTCCGAAACTTGCTGATGCATGAACCCGTCTCCTCTCCTCTCCACTTCCCGGTCTGATGTTGAAAGCTCTCAACGGAACAGCGCACGGTGCCTCGCGACGTGCCGCCTGCCAGGGAATGCATCTCGGTTATCATCTCCTGAGCCCGCAGGCGCAGTGCGCAAAACGCCTCTTTCCTATACCCACCACTCGTTCATACAGTCGAACTCCGCCGCGCGCTGAATGGCTAATGCCAGTCTTGGCCTCCACTATTAGCCGTGATCATGGACGCGGGCGAGAATGCAGCGCCACCCGCCGGAAGGCTTCAATTTGATATCCTTCGAGTATAGCACCAAGGCCCAAGGGGTTCTTGATTAGCGCACCGAGGTACGTACCTGAGCGCTGGGCTATGATACCTGGGAATGCCGCCTGCCTAACACGGCCAAGCATGAGGCCTCAACATCAACGGACGCTTTGAACCGACCTGCCGCCGTCATCTGCATGACACGTGAGCCACGCGTCTGACGGAGATGCTCCCTGTGGCACGCAACGTCGACGATGCCGACGGAGCTGTCGATCACCCTCCGGCATCTCCACAGGCATCTCTCGCTAGCCCGTTCGAGCCTGGCACCTCGGTAACGGCCCGATTGCGCACCAGCATGCCGGTCGCTTCTTATACCCGTTGCCTCCCTTTCGCGAACGTGAATCGCGTATGTACTTATAGCAATCTCAATCGGTCCGCGAACCGGATCGCTGGTCGATTCCATACCTGTCGGAGAGTGTTCCGAAAGATCGGCGCTCTGCCTCCCGGGCGTCTTCGCGTAGTTGAGTACGGTAGCAAAACACCTTGTGTTAGACGAATCGCATCTCTCATATACATAGATCGGAAACCGGCAGAAGAAGGGCCGGTGACACTGGATCTCACCAGTGTACCGGGTTCTATTGATCCTGACGACTTACGTGCCTTAGCAGATCAGAATGGAAGGACAGCAATGTTCGACGTGCCCAAGGGGCCGCTTCTAGTGTTCTCAGGAGGACACTATTCTCGAGGAGATCCGAGTAGGTTCGTTGATGCGCTAATGTTCTGTGACGCTTCCCATCACGCCCCATGGTGACAGTTCACGAGATCATCGACTTGAGATGGTACGATGTTTACTCATCAATGGGAATCTTGATTTCGCCATGTCAATAATCGTACGATCTTATACCCGGCATGCAAATCTGATCGGAATTCTGCACCGCGTCCTATGGCGAAAAGTTCCGTGAACATGTACCCATGGTCGCGGAAGCATCACGTACATTCACTCCGCCCAGGGCTTCCTTGCAACGGCTCTCAATCCCAAGTATACCCAGAGCTCCGAGCCGTCCTCCTGGTTGCGAACTCAAACCCAGCCCGATCGCAGATCTGACATGTCGTGGCACGGCGAAAACACCTGTAGCGTCTAGCGGGATGTGAATATCAACGGAGCTTTTATTTAGATCGCGTATAATAAACCTTCTTGATCTGTCTAAACTCTATTTCAGACATTACGTGCTGGTGTTGCGGATGTCGCAACATTGCGATCGACAAGAAGAAGGCGTCTAGCATCACCACTAGAATCCATTCTGAACACGCAGGGGAGTAGGTGTACCACTATCAAGCTTCTTCCCCTTAGTCTCCGTGATGTCGAGACCGAGGAAGGTGGCTGGTCGAATATCGCGCTCTATCGTGGCGTGAGTTTTGCATCATCCACCAAGACCAGGTACCCAGGTACGGCTCGGGGGCTATCATCCGACCGTCCGACGTGGTAGAATTCCTGTCTTGGGGTTGAGGAACACGATAAATCAAATATGACTAATCTTTGCACAGTTGCTACCTTGTAGGTACCTGGGAATGTAACAATAGTTCGCTGGGATCCTTTGCCGTTAGCGTCGATGACCGCAAGAACAGCGGGGAAGTGCGCGACCCGCTCCGGGCCTTGAGCGCCGCTGCATCGTCCCACCTGGCCGTCTACTTCCTTCCTTCGCATCACTCACAACCCCATTCATCAAACTTCAATCTCATTTGCGACAACACCATCGCCATCAGGAGTGCATCTGTCTTCCCCTGTCACGCCTTGTGACGTGATTGTGTAGTTGTCATCCCATTTCGGCGCGGGGCTTGGTGGGCCGCACTGGTTGCATCGCATATAGCACCTGTTTATTCACCTCAACTTGGCCGTCGCATCTGCGTGGAGCGATGCATCCCAGTTGGTACACGAGTACACCAAATATGGAGGACCTTCTCCTCGATATCTCCCGTTGGTGGGTCTTCTCGTGCAAGATTGATCCTCATATTGCGGGGTGCGTCATATCTAGATGAACTGTGGATCCATGGAGCGACTTTTGAGGCCATTATCCGTGGTTATTTGGCAGAGCGAGATCTGATTACTGGGATGGAGTCCCCCATGATCACCGGAGAGGCTGTCATTACTGCCAACTAGACACTTTACCAAGACCTTCATCTTGGCTGGTTAGCTTATTCTTGGGATAAGAGGAGCTGAGCCCTTTAGTGCAGATATCGTTTTGACCTCGAAGGACACTAAGGTTGCACTACATAGGCATTCAATTACAGTCTAGAAGTTGCGTTCCGCCCAACACGTTACGAAAAGTATACACTCTGCCAACATGCGCGTCACCATCCGCTCTGCATGGCTGGCTATCGCAGCCTTGGCAGCAGCAGCATCAGCAACTCCAATGGAACTAACAAATCGCCAATCGACGGTGAAGATCATGGCCCTCGGCGATTCGATCACCGGTAGCCCAGTATGTACCCTGCACCAATACTACTGCAATACGTACTTAACCACGACATAGGGCTGCTGGCGGGCTTACCTCTGGCAAAATCTCCAAGAATCCGGTATCAAGAACACCGACTTTGTAGGCAGTCTAGCTGGCCAGGGCTGTGGCTTTCCATACGACGGAGAGAACGAGGGACATGTAAGCTTATCATCACGCACCCATTGCACGGCTGACCCGGAACATCAGGGCGGCTTTCTAGCAGTAAATATCGCGAACCAGAACCAGCTTCCCGGTTGGCTCTCGTCCGCCAAACCCGACATCGTCATGATGCACCTCGGTACGAACGACGTGTGGAGCAACCGCTCGCCTCAAGAGATCACCACCGCATTCAGCAAGCTCGTGGACCAGATGCGCGCCTCGAAGCCCACGATGAAGATTCTCGCCGCGAAGATCATTCCCATGAGCCCTTCGAACTGCGCTGAGTGTGGACAACGTGTCGTTGCCCTGAACACTGCGATTCAAGCTTGGGCGGCAACCAAGACGACTGCAGACAGCCCCATCACGGTCGTAGACGCGTGGACTGGGTTTGACACGAAGACTATGACCGGCGATGGCGTTCATCCGAATGATGCGGGTAATAAGAAGCTGGCCAAAGCGTGGTTTCAGCCGTTGGCGGATGCCATCAAAGGCTGATATGTCTGAACAATCAATGTCTGCGTTTTACCAAGAGGACGCGACTATGACATATTCTCGGGCCATTGGTGTATACATCTGTACTGAGACGCGTTGGTGTGTAGGCTCCGTTCGCTGTTTTTGGCCGCTCCTCCACTCTGCAAGAAATACTTGTTATCCTCAAATTGCATGAACGATTTCTCCTCCGGACTCCGAAACCCCGAATGTCCTCGTACATAAATTCGTACGAAGTTTGCTTATGTTCCGTGTCGTCCCATCGTGTTGTCGATGAGGGTTCGGCGTGCCAAGATATCCGAACATGAGGCTGTCGGCGATACTTCGTAGCAATCAGCCACTCCAGAAACGCGTGTACTTTCCTGTTTAGGGAAGAGACACAACATCGCTTTCGGCCGTAAGAATAAACTGAATGCGTACGCTTCGCGCATTGCGGACTCTGGAATCACCGGTATGATGGGTGATTTCTTATATATGGTATCGAGACCGAGTATGAGCATTCTCACCATCAAATTCTACATACCAGCTTCTCTATATCTGCCTCTGGAACCAATATGCTCATGCGAATACTCACCACGGCAACGCTATATGCTGCAACGAACGCCATACCAGCACGACAGCCATCCTTTGCGGACACCGTATTCCACAACGGCTCCATCTACACGCTGGACGCGGATTCGTCAAAGGTCGAAGCGCTCGCAATCAAAGACGGCATCATCACCTTTGTCGGATCAAACGAGGATGCCAAAGTACGCATTGGCAATACGACCCAGGTAGTCAATCTCCAAGGCCACGCTGCCATTCCAGGCTTGATCGACTCTCACATGCACATCCTCGGTGGCGGCATTTATCTCCTCAAATGCGACCTGAACTACCAGCCGCTCGACCTAGCTGGAGTTCTCCAGCATATCCAACGCTGTATTGACGATGAACCCGACAAACCGGACGACGCTTGGATGGAAGCGGTGAACGTGGACTATTCGACTCTCACATCACGGAGTGGATCTGTCGACAAGACGAGCATCGATGCGCTCAAGACGAAGCGACCCGTAGTTGTCCGCTCGAGCGACTATCACACCATCCTAGTAAATTCTCGGGCGTTGGAGATATCCAACATCACCGCGGCGACCCCAAACCCATCTAATGGCCATATCGAACGGCTACCCGGAAGCCAGGAACCTTCAGGTGTACTCGAAGACAATGCTTCTGATCTACTCGGCATACCTCTGCCTTCACCGGAAGAGGCTGTGAAGGCCGCTCTAGCTGCTATGCAGCTACTACGCCAGTCCGGTATCACTACCTTCCAAGAAGCAATGGCTTTGAAGGAGTACGACCAGGTGTTTCAGGCTGTCCAGCAGGGAGGAGGTCTGAGCGCACGAGCGTTCTTTGACTACCGTATCGATGCCCCAAGCTCCGTCGCCGAAGTGCCTGATCTAGTGGCCAAGACTGTCGAGCTCATTCGCGGGTTCGATAATAACTCTACGATGCAGCCTGCTCCATCACTCAAATGGCATGCCGTTAAGGCCTTCTTGGATGGTGTCATCACGTATCCGGCAAGGACTGCAGCTCTCATTGAGCCATACTGGAGCTTGGTCAATGGGTCTAACACGACATGGGCACCTGACCCAAGCACGCTCAGGAAGACATACTGGGAACCTGAGATCCTTGCAAGTACTCTCTCGGGCTTCTTCCTCGCTGGCATAGATGCGCAACTTCATGCCGATGGCGACCTTGCTGTCCGCGTTGGTCTTGACGCCGCCGAATCGTTCCGCAAAGCGCACCCCGGACACGACTTCCGCCTTGGCCTAGCGCACGACGAGCTTTCTCACCAGGATGACTGGCACCGTTTCAAGGAATTAGAAGTCGATGCCATCATGAGCTTCCAGTGGTCGCAACTCGCCCCTTCATACCTCCCCAACACCTTCCCATCGCTGGCCGAATACCGCCGCCAAAACCTGCAAGCCTATGCCGAGATCGAGAAAGCCGGTCGACCCGTTACCTACGGAAGTGACTGGCCAGTCGATCCTCTCGACGAGTTCCTTGCTCTGAAGATAGCAGTCACACGGTCGGGTGATCCTGGTAATCCCCATTCCTCGGCATCTCAGGGCGCTCCTTACAATGGCACGTTTCCTGGTGAAGGCATCTCCCGCGAAGCTGCTCTTCGCGCCATCACTATCAACGGCGCCAAGTTCCTGAGGGCTGACAAGTACATTGGATCCCTGGAGGTTGGCAAGTTTGCTGATCTGATCGTCTTAGAGAACGACTACTTCACCGTGCCAGAAGAGATGATTGGTCGCCAACGTGTCCAGCTTACGATGGTGGGAGGTGAGGTGGTGTATATTGCCAAAGAGGCTGATCAGAAGTTTGGAAATATCACAGCTAAGTATCCTAATGATGACACAGCGAGTGTTGCTCTGGATCGCAAGGCAATCGGCGGCTTGGACCGTAAGCAGGTGTCGATGAAGGGAGCTGTGAATGCTGCAAAATTGAGGAAAAGGAATGAGTGCGTGCACCATTGAAGTGGCGTAGGCACCTGGTGGTAGTATGGCCCGATATGTTTCAGTCGATTAGAACATGTAGCCTCTTAGTATTAGCATTGCAAACAGAGTATTGTAATAAGGTGTTGATTAGAGTACTGCACTGGTGACATGATGCATGCCTGGATTGCGGTGGAAGTAGTGAGATAAGTCATCCTCAGACGGGACAATGACCTTGTAAAGCTACCGAAATTCGGCATAAGCGAAATGCGCCGGAGTCAGTACAGGCTGCAGTTCGCCATACGAATACAGCCCCATCATCATGCCAGTGAAAGGCTGCCCAATGTCTGGGTTACGCGTCATGATCTGGGTATCAATCTCGCCCAGCCATGTCCATTCAGCGCTCTGCTGTGCCCCATGGCCGACTTCCCGATAGCCAAACCGGTAGGACGTAGCCGTACTCTCGATGGTGAGTTTTACCTCACCCTTGTCTGAGATGGGTCGCTCCACAATTTCCATGTCCGGACGGGTAAGTCGAATGACTCGTTGAGGCTGACTGTTGCGATCTGCAAAAGCAATGCCAATGCTAGAATAGCAAGTGTGATTCCAGTACAATACAGTTCCAGCCTCGACGCGTGGCACGTTCGGTTGGAAATCCAGTTGGGTCTCCCACGTCACCGGCCAATGTCTTTGTTTTCGCAGGAATAGCGTTGGACATGCGGGCATCGAGAGGGTGTATGGACCGCCATTTAGGGTAAGAGAATCGTGTCGCGTTGTCATGGAGTAGTCCTTCTTCACGGGCGTATCTACAGGCGTGTTATGTTCGTACCGTATGTTGGCTTTCTGGATTGCTTACTCTTCCTGTACCAGCCAAGGCCGAGCCTGACCCCGCTGAAATCGTCCCTCCAAGCCTTGTCGTCGTCAACAGTGGACTCTTTCGGCCCGTTCATCTGCAGTGTGACCGGTTTCCCTTCGTTGAAGATTGGCCAGTCATTTTTCCAGCGAATTGGGAGTAACATTGACTCGCGTCCGAAAACCGAAGTTCGCCATTCGTCATCTTCCTTCCTCGGTCGCACGCCTAGACACATGGCCCACCATTGGCCTTGGGTATCCTCAACAATATCGCAATGACCAGTATTTTGGATCTCGTCATCTGTTGTGTTGCGCCAAAGCGGGTTGTGCGGTGCTTGCTCCCAAGGTCCGAAGGGGCTTTCCCGACTCCGGCTCACATATTCGCAGTGCCCAGACTCTGTGCCTCCTTCCGCCGTGAAGAGATAGTAGTAGCCGTTCAACTTGAAAAGATGCGACCCCTCTGATATACCAGACTCCGACTCCCGAACCATCTTAGGCGTAGACTTCAAAGTGCCAGTTTCCAGATCGACAGTAGATATGTGTATCGCAAAGTCTTTCAATTTGCCCCCAGGAGTCCGATCAAGCTTTCTGTAGGTAGAAGACAAGTAAACCTGGCCATCGTCGTCCCAGAACAGGTCGAAGTCGAAGCCAATCTGGTCGAAGTATACAGGCTCAGACCACGTACTGTCGTTCCAGATGTTGGTGGTTTTGACGTAGAAGCCTCGGGGCCATACGCGATCGTCGTTTTGCGGTCTGTATCGGTCGAAAGAGTTGGTAATGATGTAGAATGTGCCCTTGTGATAACGAATGGTTGTTGCCCAGATACCGCCTCCCGGCTCAGGAGTCTTGATATCCAGTTGTGACTTGCGAGTGAGCGCATGGCCGATTAGCTTCCATTTGATAAGGTCTTTACTGTGATATATGGGCGCGCCAGGAAAGTATTCGAAGGACGAGGTGACACAAAAGTAGTCGCTACCCACGCGAATGACGGACGGGTCTGGGTTGAAGCCAGGGAGAACTGGGTTGGTGAAAGCAGCCATGGCGAAAGTCGCTAATTGAATTTTGGTTTTGGGAGATTCAACGTGGGATGAGGCTCAAAGGCTTGAGTATATAGGCCAATTGCGCCGCGGCTGCCATCTTCCGCTGTGAGCCGCATGCCGCGTCTGCGGATGAGGCTGAGACCATTTTGACGGCCGACGAGTGGGAGCCCAATCGCGTAAAAGTACGGTCACGCGTTTTTCCTCGAATCACAATATGTGTGGATGTATCTCGTGATGTTCCAGGCCTTCCGAGGAGCTATCGTGAGAGAAACACGGGGGAGATGGAGGATTGAGGGGTAAGGCTTGGCGGGTCAAAGCGCTCCTTCACGGGCAAATCTCGGGCTTCTCAACAAAACAACACGCCCGTTTCGCGACACACGCGGCAGCCAGCACTGCCTCTGCACTTATCCAAACACATCATGTTCGCACGGAAGCGAGTGTGCCGAAAATGCGCTTTGTGATCGCGATACAGTGGGTAGCGCTTACATTGCCAGGCGCGCTTACATCTACTTAGGTATACGTAACTGCCATGCCACCAGGAAGCTCCGTCAGCCAGTCACCACTCACTCCGACATCCTCAACGGCCTGTTGTGGTTTCTTGCACTTCATCGAGTCTTGCGCAGACTGAATCTTCAACACCTGACAGTTGGCGTTCGCACACTTGCCGCTTGGCAAAGCATCCATGGCTTTCTGGAGCGAGTCGTCTTTCCAGCCAAAGAGGTAGTCACCATGCTGTCCGTAACCCGTACTGTCTCTCGTCAGTCATTGTCAAAGAAGCAGAAAGAGGAGCGCTCACCCATCGCCAAAGCTGTAAACGAACGGCTGCTTGTTGTTGCCGTACCATGCGTTGTTCTTGTACCGGCCGGTGTCCCACATAATCTCGTACATCACCTGCGGGATAGCCACCGGGTGCGTACTGGGACAGTTTGGAGTGCCTAGACCTCCGCCGTTGGAGTATGCGACGTGGCTCTTGTGGTCTGGCGAATCGAGGTTCTTCCCATCCCAGCAAGACGGAAAGATGACAGTCGCTCTGATGCCACCAGGACAGTACTTGTTGGGCAGTTCTGCGGTGTCTTTCGCGTCACAGGGCGCGAAGCCTTCCCCGTTTTGCAAGCATCGATGGCAGATGCTTGCGCGATTAGGCTTCTTGGCCATGGGGTCACCCGCAATCATGCGGAACCCAGGCTTGAAGGCCGTCATCTTGTTGTTCTTCGCGGAATACGGCATGTAGTACACCGTCATGCCACCGTCTTGCTGGAGCCCTACGTTGGCGAACTGGGGCACACGTTGGAATGTGCCATTCTCGGGCGATTTGAAGTAGAGCGAGGCAGTCCAGTAGTTGCTGAAGTCCTCACTGTATGTGCAAGACGTACAAGTCGAACGTGTCGGAGGATCAAAGACACCAGGCTCCATCTATGGTCTGTCAGTGGACGTGTCGCGCATGGGTCGGGTGGGTTATTACGGTAAGGTTGAAGGAGTTTCCTCCGATAATCTGATGCGTGTGTGGTGAGGGTCGCTGGCCGGGGTTCACCAACGGATCGGCTCTCTCAACGGTGAGCTGCGAGCAGACGAAGCGCAGCATGTTCTGCGCAGAGACGCATTGCGTCAAAAGCGCGCTGGCGAAGACGGTGGACCAAATCATGACGACGATGGTATGACTAGCTACTGGTGAGTTGCGAAAGCCATCAGGTCGAAGTTACGAGGCTTCTTAAGCCAAGGAGTTCTCATGACGTCCATCCAAAGTGGAGGTTTGCTATCAGTGAGTATATTACGGTGTGACGGCAGTAGTACTTCTCCTCTCATTCATACCAATAACAGCGCGATAGATTTCCCAGTCGTACATCTTGTGACGTTCATTTCACAACAAAGCTGTGGCGATTGCTCGACTCGATCATTTGGATGAAGTAGTTAATTAACACAAGTTACCGGCAGTTGCAGCTACAATACCGAAGGCAAATCACAACAAGCTTTCGCTCCCGAGACTGCCGACAGGGATGTTGCAGTACAAGATCGGTCATCGTACAGGTCTGATATAGATTGCTGCAGCCATCGGCATGTCTGAAGCATGGGGGAACAAGTCCAGGGCAAGATAATCCGGTAGAAAATCTCGGGAGTTGGTAACGCGAGTGGAAGCCGTACGGCAGCGGCCTCTATCTTCGCTCTCTCATCCTTCCAACTGATGCCATGGACTTCAAGGTACGAAGAGAGATGAGGTTGTCAAAGCATCGTGTTGCTTTCGGCGGTTTTGCTGCAGTCCGGCTGCGACTGCCCCATTGGGCGGTTTGCGGGGGTGAACCGAGGATGTCTGCGATATCCGAGCGCCAATACATCTACACCATGAAGCTGGGCACCATGTGCGTCGGGGAAGTATCGTCTCTTCTCTGGAGACAGGCACTTTTATCCGTCTCTACTTCGATTGCGTAACTGCTTTGCATGCCAGCATGACGCAACAGCCGCCTCGGGCTTCCTCCTCAACATCAGGCTTCTTCCAAGCCCTTCCGGTACTTCCGCCACAATTTACCAGTCCGACTTCGCTACCAGATACTTTCCGTAGTTCGTATTCGAATGCGACACAAGCTTCCGATGACAAGGTTATCGCGCGAATATTGGATCTCTACCTGCCACAGGATGCAACGGAGGCTACCAAGCGTGTCCATCATCTAGCACGTCTGTCACTTAATCCATCTATTTTGAAGTACGCCACAGATGCGGAGACCAACCATCC
This sequence comes from Alternaria viburni, assembly GCF_023758015.1. Taxonomy (NCBI): domain Eukaryota; kingdom Fungi; phylum Ascomycota; class Dothideomycetes; order Pleosporales; family Pleosporaceae; genus Alternaria; species Alternaria viburni. Next base: position 62,881 of record NW_026055795.1, read on the forward strand.
GGTACTGCGTCCGCTTTCTACCTTCGGTACGGAAAACAAGAACGATCCCTTGTGGACGACAACAGGATGGCAGAAGCTAAAGGAGATTGGCTATCGTGAAGGTGTCGTCTCGGTAGCTTACGACAAGTCTTATCGCCGCTTCAATAGACGCGTGGGACAGTTTGTTGGGGGCCATGTATGGGGCCCGACTGGTACCATGACCGCATGCCCTCAAAGCATGACCGATGGCGCCGCGACATTGTTGGACAGACACAAGAACGACGAAGATGGCGATCAGCCGGGTCGAGGCGAAGTGCTACGGGAAGCGTATCGGCGAGTGTGTAGTCGCGACCCTGATGCGGCTTGGACAAGCGGACAATGGATGACTGAGCGATCTGGCGGAAGCGATGTATCTGGCACGGAGACACTTGCTCGACGCATGACACCGGAGGAGCTGGATGAAGATGCAAATCGAGGAAGAGATCGCGATGCAGTTGGTATGCAACTGGGCCCCTGGAAGATACGTGGCTTCAAATGGTTCAGCAGCGCAACGGACTCGGAGATGGCTGTACTCCTTGCGCGAACGGACAAAGGCGGGCTGTCTGCCTTCTACATGCCCATGCGACGACGCGTGGGCGGGCAGTCACTGGGAAGTCATGCCCTGGACGAAGAAGTACCGCCTGCGACCGAACTCAACGGCGTTCGCATCCAGCGTCTGAAGAACAAACTCGGAACGAAGTCACTACCAACTGCGGAGCTCGAGCTCAACGGCGCACGCGGTTGGCTCATTGGCAAGGAAGGTCAGGGCGTGAAAGAGATTTCCGCCATTCTCAACATCACGCGGTTATACACCGCAGCTGGCAGTGTAGGGAGTTGGGCGCGTGGTCTGGCGATATCCCGTGCATACAGCAAAGTACGCAAAGTGCGTGGCGGACTACTCCAGGACAACGCAGCGCATCTCGCATGGATGGCCGAAGAAACAGTCAAGTACTGGGCCAGTGCGCACTTCACCTATCTCGGTGTTGCTCTACAGGGCGCTTTGGAACAAGATTGGCACGAGATGGTCGCGAATACAAAAGCCGTGCATTTGATCCCGAGCGACAAAACCACGGTAGCGGCTTTACTGAGATTGTTGCTGCCCGTAATGAAAGCTCAAGTCAGCGTCGCATCCGTTGATGGCTTGCGACAGTGCATGGAGTGCCTTGGTGGTGTTGGGTACTGCGAGAACAACGAAGACGGCGGGCTGATGAACATCGCGAAAATTTATCGCGACAACCTCGTCAATCCGATATGGGAAGGCACTGTTAGCGTCATGGCAGAAGATGTCGTTCGGGTACTCACCGATAAGCGAATGGGCGGCGGCGATGTCATGAAGAACATCTTCACACCGTGGGTCAGGGACGTGCTCGGTCGATGTGCTCCCATCTTCCAAGATCAGGTCTCGATTGTCGAAGAGAGACTTCAGGCGCTCAACGACGTTGTCCATAATGCACAGAAAGAAGAGCTGCTATACCGTGGACAGGAAATCTTGCAACATCTCGAGGCCATCGCCAGCAGCGTCGCGCTGATGTACGATGCGCAAGCAAATCCAGACCCTGTTGCACAAGAGATCGCAGCACGATGGATCTACCTGAAGGCGCTATCGCCACAAACGCATCCGCGCTCTCAGGATTGGAAAGAGCTGTCGAGTATGGACAAGCGCATCTTCCTTGGAACAACGGAAGCAGCCGTCGGTGTTTCAGCAAAGCTCTGAGGCAAGTGTGGTTGCGAGGGATGCGATTGGTTGCGCAACAAAGCCCTGGAAACGTTTAGCTACTATTGGTAGGATGCTAAAACAAAACCGCGCTTCAAGAAGACCGCAGAGTCAATTCATCCAATGCTTCATCTTGTGAAACTATTGAAGCGTGGTTACTTTTGCTGTCAGCTATTGGTGTACCAGATGTTGCGGCACAACTTGCCTGCGAGGTCGAACTTGAGGCGAGGCGAGACCTCTATAATCACGACTTGCCGTCGAGCTTCAAGTGCCGCATCATACTGGCGCATCTATCTTCATGTTTTCTCAGACATGCATTAAACACACTCCGAAGATATGATCGTACCTTTTTCTCGTATGCCCTGCAGTACCGTAGATACCAGATTCGCAGGATGCGGCTGTGCCCAGGTGCGCTCGAAACGGCACTTCCGCGACGCACTCGGCACGTCCCGCACTCTGCAAAACGAAACATCCCCGCCAAGTCTTCCGCAATAGTCCACCTCCAAGGTTCAAACCAGACAGCTGTTGTTCGAGTAGCCCTAATAACTTTGACAATATGTTTTGCCTAGTGGCGTCCCCGTAAAGCGGGAGTCCGTCAGCGCGCATCCCCACATTCTCCGGTGGTGCCAGGATGCGACCTCCCGAATGGGCGCCCGCCGCCATCAGCACGATGGGTCTCCACTTCCAATGCCGAGAACAGTAAAGCTTCGTGATTACTATGCAACCTTGCAGGCAATTTTGATGAGATGCTGGAAAGGCGGGTACTTTCAGCAATGCGCCGAAAGACCTACAACGTCGAGTTGCGCCTGCTGGGTCGAAGAGAAACAAAGCACACGCTAGAGCGGATGCAAAACAAACTGCGTCTGAGAGGAAGACTACTCCAAGTCATTGCAACAGTATGCTATGGTTCGGCTGAAGACAGGGTAAAATGCGCCATGCACAAGCTTATTGATAAAGTTTTCGGGACGTCAGCCTTGTACCTCGCATCATGCAGGTGGTGGGACAGGATTGGCGGGTCAAGCAACTGCACGACAAGCAACTTTCCCTTCCTCGCAGACCCAGCGCATGAACTTTGTAGCTCGAAAAGCATATGCAGTCCCTGTATCAACCAGCCAGCGGTTCCCCAATGATCGTTTAGCAAGGATATGTGAATGCGCTACAGAAGTGCGAACAGGTCCAATAAGCGTTTTGAAGGCACGAATGTCGCTGGGTTTCACGACACCATCATTCGCTACTGTAGCCAGATATTGCGTTAGCTGACACCCACTAGTTCGATACAGGGATCAACGGTGACTGCTGATCGTCGCAGCAAATGGTGTCTCACTACATGGCACTGCGAGCCGAGTGATGCATCATCCGCGGGAAACTAGAGATCCATGAACCGTGGAGCGCAACATTGCCGAGTATGGAGGGGGCGTATAAGTTGACAGGCTCGCCGCGCGTTCGTGCTAAAAGGATTAAGACACGGAAGATAGATCGCGACGAACGACTTCAAGATGGCGACTAACCACAGCGATGTTGAACTCATCCCTGGTACGGAGATTATCAACGAGGATAGCTCCGCGCAGACAACGCTCATACCCACGCCGTCTTCTGATCCTCGCGACCCTTTGAACTGGACCCGGAAATGGAAGCGTATGTTAACCCTTCGTCCACGCTTGAGCCTTCGCTGACAGCTATCACAGTCATGGTGATGGCCTCGCAATGGCTCTTCACCTGGATCTCCGTTACCGGCGCACTATCCATTGCGCCGATGTTCCCTCTTCTGGGCGCCCAGTTCCATCTCAACAATAATCAGCTGGCTATGCTGACTGGCATCACCGTCATCACACTCGGTTTCGCCAACTTCATCATCGTGCCGCTTTCCAACATCTTCGGTCGACGCGCTATCAGCTTGACCTTTTCCGTGTTCATTCTTTTGTCATGCGTATGGCAGGCGATGGCGACCAGTCATAGTAGTCTGCTGGCGGCGCGTGCTGTCAACGGTCTGGCCTGTGCGACGAGCGAGAGTATCCCTGTGCAGATGATCGCCGATGTCTTCTATCAGCACGAGAGGGGTCTCTGGACGGGTGTATACTTGTAAGTGATGCTTCGTCGCGTGGTCGAACCTCTTCTGACGTATTTTGCAGTACCGGCTACTTCATGGGAGCTTTCCTGGGTCCGATCATGGCTGGTTCCATGGCAGCTCATTACGGCTGGCAGTCGTTCTTCTGGCTAGAGACCGCATTGTCTGGTGTTTCGGTCATTCTGATCGCACTCACCTTCCCTGAGACCAAGTACCATCGCGGCAACACAACGGTCATCCAAACCACTAGCAGTAACGCCAGCAACGAGGACCAGACCAAGCTCGAGAAACAAGCAACGGAGGCTGGTATTCAAGACTCAGAGCGGAGCTCACTCGAGCAGCCCATCACTGTACAAGGACGCCCATCTCGCGCGCAGTTTATGCCGTTCATGAAGCCAGATGCGAGGTGGAAGATGTTTGTTGTACGCGATACCTGGACGCCCATCAAGGTCTTCTTCAACCCGATCATCTTGTGGGCAGGTCTGATGCTTGCTGGCCCAGCCGATATCCTCCTCTTCTTCAATCTCACCGAGTCGCCTGTTCTTGCTGCACCTCCTTATCTCTTCAGGCCAGATCAGGTCGGATACACAAACTTCGCATTCGCAATTGGCGCCTTGTTCGGGCTGGCAACAGCAGGTCCATACTCCGACTGGGTATCTGCCCGCGCAGCACGTAAAAATGGTGGCGTGCGCGAAGCCGAGATGCGTCTTCCGGCGTTGTTCATCTACGTGGTCATCATGATGCTTTCCATAATCCTCGGCGGTGTTGCATACCAGCAGCAGTGGGCGTGGGGTCATATCGTAGTTTGGGGCTACGGGCTAGCTGGTCTCAGCGTCACCACAGTACCCACCATCGCTATCGCCTACGCGATCGACTGCTACAAGCCCATCTCCGGAGAGATCATGGTCGTCGCTACAGTCTGTAAGAACTTCATCGGGTTCTCGTACAGTTACTGGGTTTTCGACCTTGCGCACGTGAGCAAGAATGGGTGGATTACCCCCGCCATGGTCATTTTCGCTTGCGCAATGGGGCCTGCGCTGTTTGTGTTCCCGTTGTACTTCGGGTTGGGCAAGAGGATTCGGCGTTGGACGAAGGACAGTGATGTTCACCGCATGGAAGAAGTGATCTAGATGGTCAGTGGCAGTGCGTTGACACGTTGATGCGTGGGGAGAAGCTCCGTTTGCATGGCTTTTGGAAGGCATGGTCGTGTGCCATGGCTGTCATAATAGGTCACAATATACCCATTTCCTATGTTGAACCTGACTTCCTTTCCCTCCGCAGTCTGCTGTGCAATGAGATGTCGATGATAGAGCCAAGGTGACGCCGAAGAGGACGCGTTCAAGAGGGCACCGCCAAAAGTGGGTCTCGTCTTCGCGCTAACCGTTGACGTCATCCCAAGTTTTCCACCAGCGGGCAACGCCAATAGCGTATGATTCATCAATCAACCCGCATCCATACATCAATTAATATCACCCGCAATCCAACATGTCCATTTCCACTCTCCAAGACAAAGTCGCAATAGTGACCGGCTGCAGCTCCGGTATCGGCCTAGCAACAACGCGTCTCTTCCTTGAGCGAGGCGCCTCGGTTTTCGGCATAGACATTGGCGCACAGCCGCAGAAGCTCGCGGAAGACTATTCGACATTCACATTCTACCAGACTGATCTCACCGAATCTCAAGCTGCGGAACATGCAGTGGCGAAGTGCGTTGGCAAGCACAACCGCATTGATGTGTTGGTCAACTGCGCGGGCGTGAGCGATGGCTGGAGTAGTGCGGACACGATTCACGAGGAAGAGTGGGAGAGGGTGATGTCGATCAACTTGACAGTACCTATTCGCATGATGAAGGCGGTTCTTCCGGCGATGAAGGAGCAGAAAGGTGGTGCCATTGTCAACGTGGGTAGCAAAGCGGGGACTTCGGGGGCGAGTGCGGGAATCGCGTATACTGCTAGCAAACACGGTCTGGTAAGAAACAATCTTCCTTAAGCAATAGCGGTTTTATGCTGACAGTTGATAGGTCGGTGCAACGAAGAATGTGGCTTGGCGCTTCCACAAGGAAGGCATCCGGTGCAATGGTGTGCTGCCCGGCGGTGTTGCGACCAACATCGCTTCTTCAGTCCAGATGGAGCACTTCGATTCCGCTGGCTTCAACGCGTTCTTGTAAGTTCTGATGGGTTTCACCTGCACGTTTCGGCCTTTACTTACTCATACAGTCCCATCGTGCAAATGCACGTATCGAAAGACAGTGAGGGTACACCGGTTCCCTACATCGGGGTAGACAACGTCGCCCGTGGCATTGCTTTCCTCGCTTCAGAAGAGTCGACTATGATCAACGGCGCGATGATACCGATCGATAATGCCTGGTCTACCATATAGCATAGCATCGCTTCGGTAAAGAAATAGCAACATTAGGAGCACATACATTACTTCGATGGCGACTCGTGTACCCATGGGCACGGCTATCTATCGTGGAAAAAAACGACGTGTTCAGATTCGTTTCTTACAGTGATAGGCGTAGACGAGTCTGCTACTCAGGTTGCCTTTGGTAGATGGCTGCCCCAAGGGAAAGCCTCGGGCATAGCCTTCCACGTCTTCAAATCGTCATAATTCCGCGTCGTGCTCTTATTCTGCAGTATCTTTTGCACAAAAGGCAAGATATCCGCGTATCCACTCATATCGCAGTGTCCACCAGACGGTATGCTCATACCCAGCTTCTCGCCCACGCCTAACCAATTGTATACGACCTTAGCCGCAGGAAAGGTCACTTGGGCGGTGCCTTTGGAGTCCGTGAATTGATCGTTTACGTTCTGGGAGAGGATGACTGCGCGTGGGGCTATGGCTGCAACGATCGTGTGGGCGTCGTAAGGGAGCTGGGAGGATTTGCCGACGAACTGCGAGATGCCAGAAGATGTCCACCATCCTGCTCCAGATTTCTGGACAATCATCAGTGCGTACATCTCAAACGATTGTGAAGTCTTCAATGAGACCTAGTGCTTACAGCATTCTCCAGATTCTCCCCCTGCCCACTCAGGCTGTATCGGTAGGGCCCCGCCCCCTGAACGCCAGAACACATTGGCATAGTGACGGCGATGCGCTTGTCAAATAGCCCAGCAGCCAGAGCGGCTTTGCCCAGACGAGAGCAACCGGTGACGCCGGATTTGGTTGCATCGATCTCTGGAACCTTAAGTTCGATGCCGTCAAGAACGCGATGAAAGCCCCATGCCCATGCAGTCAGTACCCCTGTTGACTGTAAGCGTGCATTGCAGTAGGCAAGAAGGTCTACTTACCGATGTCTCTACCACTATACAGCGTCCAAAACGAGCCAGATTTACTGTTACTGTCTGCGGCGACTTTGGTATAATCGAATGTGACTACCGCTATCCCCGCGTTTACATAGCTCTTAGTGTCCATCCCGCCGATCGAGATGACCACTGGGAACGGTCCGCCTCCACTCGGCAAGTTCAAAGAAGCTGCAATGTTAGCGGTCCTCCCTCCTGTGGTGACAGTCACAGCCAAGGTGTTGCCATTTCGAGTTGCGGAGACAGTCTCTTGCGAGTGATCAGGGTAGTACCCGTATTGGTATTCCTGGAGGAGCTTGAGGATCTCGGGTTGGCGGCATTGGTTCCATTCGTCTTTGCTTTGGACACGGGTCTTGCCGTCGAGATACAGAAACGGATCTGGCATCGTCTTTACGGAAGGAAATGCCGCCGCTTTGGGCATGGGATTCGGTGTTGCTGGACATGTCACATTCATCTGGCGAGGAACGATTTCCCCAAGGCGCTCGGGGTTGTGTCCCAGCGGTGTGCCACCACTGGTGACAACCAAGGTAAATATCGCAAATGAAATGGTGCGCATTGTATTGGCTGGTGTCGAGACGATGAGATAGAATGATACAAGTTGTCAACCAGCAAGAAGGTGAAGCTACCAAAGGAAGTTGGAACTGTTATGTGTCCTCCCGGACGAAGGGCTACATGTCGAACTGGTGTAAGTCAGTATCATGTGGTCAACCTACTGCGCGTAGGTAATATAAAACGCCAAGTCCTATATCTGTTTTCGATTATCTTCGTGCATGGTGAAAAGGTCAGACGCCGTGATGCTACCTAGGTATGAAGCTCCTTGTGGGGCTGTCATATAGCCATATCGACGGGTAAAGGGTCGATCCACACATCGCAGCAGTGGGCGAAGCATTGCACATGAGATAACGCGAGATGCGCGCATTCGGAAGTATTCATGCCGAGGCGATGGGGATGAATGTGCTCGTTGAGGTGACTACCTAGGTACCAATGTTGTAGTCGTTGCCGTGCCCAGGTGCCAATCCTACCCTCGCACGTGACAACGCGACAACATTTTGAGACGCTCACACAGACTGAGCTGCAGAGTAGTACCGCCGTTTATTAGGGCTCCATGTATCAGGCCCCTTTGATGACCATCAGAATCGATTTGGAGTAAGTGAGTTGTGAGGTTACATCGGCGATCATGATGAGCTGGGGGTCCAAGCTCCTCTCAGTGCGGGGAGCGACATGTCGCACATCTAGGCATCCTCACGTCAAACTCTATCATGTAGTTCTCCCAGTTCAACGCCGAAATGGTGCCGCTGTCGTCCTTCCTGCTAGTCGCTTTGGCCAGCGCCAAATGCTTCGAACCTACCATTGCGCATCCGCCGCCTCGGTACAATGCTGGCGATCCTCTGCTTCAAGACGCGTTCGAGTCCATCACCACGGCACTCACGGCAGCCGTCGCAGCGCCGGAGTTCGACCGAACCTCCTTCTCTCTAGAGATAACTTCGTCGAAGGACACGTTATGGTCGCAACATCATACGGCACGCGAACGTAATGCATCGCGCCCAGATATCCCCGAAGTCAACGGCGACGCGCTGTACCGCATCGCTAGCATCACCAAGACCTTCACCGTACTCGGTATACTGTATCAGCATGCAGCGGGCAACTTGAGCTTGGACGCTACAGTGAATACATACCTCAAGGAATTAGGAGACAAGTCGAACGGCGGCATTCCATGGAAAGACATCACATTGCGCAGTCTGGCTAGCCAACTGAGCGGCCTTCCCCGCGAATGTAAGATGCCTTCTGGAAAGAAGCAGAATCTGTTCGCAGTGTGCCACACAGAAGAAGGTGCGCGTGCTAATTTCCTTAATAGGGGCTCAAGGTGATCTGATCAATAACAACTACCCTGAGTTGGATCGAAGCTCACTGGGTCTGCCTCCTGATGTGTCACGGGAAGGTTTGCCAAATTGTGACGAGTATTCACCAAATTATGAGAGACCCTGCACAGCGAAAGGTTCGCATCTCACTAATTGAGCGAGCGAGAAGAGTGTTAATCTGATTGTGCTTAGATATGTTTCGACAGCTCAAGGAGTTCGCACCGTTATTCGCGCCAAACCAAGAATCGTCTTATTCCAATGTCGCGTTCGAATTGCTTGGTCTCGTCCTCTCGCGGGTGACAAACCAGACCTACGAGACCTACATCGATGAAGCCATCTTCAAGCCCTTGAACATGTCTACCAGCACTCTCTCCAAGCCTGCCGATTCTGCTGGCGTCATTCCCGCTGGTCCACAATTCTGGGGTGTGGACGAAGGCATCCAAAATCCTACCGGCGGCATCTACAGCTCGTCGAGGGACCTGTCGAAATATCTCCGCTACGTCCTAACCCACTACAACGCCATCACCCACGCGATCAATTGGCTACATCCCGTCTCTTCTTCTCGCGGATTGAACTCCTTCTATGGCATGCCGTGGGAGATCTACCAAACAGACCGCATATTTGAGCAGTCGAAACGTACTGTACGCTTTGTAACTAAGAGTGGAGGGTTGCCGGGCTATACCTCCATCATCATAACAGTGCCTGAGTACGACTTGGGGATCACTATTCTAGTCGCGGGCCCTAACGCGATCTTGTCTAAGATCATGGACATTGTTCCCGTAAAGATAGTGCAAACAGCCGAAAAGCTTGCCATAAAGCAAATGCGTAATCGCTATGCGGGCACCTACAGCGCTTCAGATCCAGAAGTGAACTCTACAGCCACACTGAAAGCTGATTACCGCGGTCTTGTTGTTACAACCTTTGTTTCCAACGGGACGGTTGTCTTCGAAGCACCGATCACGGAAGACGTGACGACTACGCCTCGTTATGCGCAGCTTAGCCCAACGCTTCTCTATCGCAACGAAGAAGAACAGCAGGGGGAGGAATGGCGTGCATTGATCTTTGAGGAGCGCGCAGAAGGGCTGGGCTCCATTTGGGACGACTTCTGCGTGGAGGACTGGGAAATGTCTAGTTATGCCGGCATACCTTTGAACACAGCGGTGTTCTGGGATGAGCAAAAAGACGGTCATTTCGAAACACTAGAGCTACCGGCTTTCCGCGTGAATCTCACAAGAGTGGACCAGAAGAGGGGGTCGAATAGGAAGTATGGTCAACAAGAAACGATGGAGCTCTAAGGCCCCACATTGCAGACCGGCAGGACGGCTTGCGGTCATCCTCTCCACCGTGTGAATCATGGCCGAACGACGAATCTATAAGTCGCTGCAGCTAGTACAGATCACTTGAGCATATACCACATTCCCCTAGAATCGCTGCAGAACGAAGGATTCGCCAAAACTCGCCAATCTTTCTGTTCACGGCGCTTGCATCTGCCGTGTCCAAAGAACATTCGGTTCTATCACAGCGACCATGGGTGACTGACTAGCCTAGTGTTTCCGAGGTTTATTAAAGACCGTGCTAGACTGGATCTACATGCGGAGCTAAACTCTAAAACTCACATGCAGGGCCGAACCACGTTTTCGCAAAGACGATTGCCATTACTTGGGAGCAGTGGAATACCGTTCTTCACCGGGTTCATGTACCTCCGATGATCGACGCTGCTGGTGTTGGAACTGTTCGAGGGCTTTTCCACTAGCGAAGCCTTATAACTACATACACTAGGCAAGCCTTGTGGCAATTGGCAGAACGCCAGAATGATTGCCACGTCAAACGCCGATCAGGTTCGCATCATGTTCACCTCCTCGTGATGCCTAACAGGCCGACATTCAGTACTGTGAGAACATGGGTGCTCATACAGCTGCCGACCCCGATAATCTCGCTTGAGCGCGTCATACATCTCTTGGCACAATCTTCCTCACTTACAAACGTCATACCTCATAGACAAAGTATGTGAGTTTTCGACACGTTCAACGTGTGAAGCCAGCGAAGGTAAAGGCAAAACATCGGAGGGTTTGTCGCTCGTTGGGCTCAAGATCCACGTGGAACTCGCCGTAGCAGCGGCACAGCAACGAACTAAAGTCAGGGCACCGTCTAGCTCATAGACTGCCGATTGCGGCCGAGCACGTTTTGTGTGGCGCGCCTTGTGGAAGACACTCCGTGACGAGGATGGCAGCTGCACTACGTGGTGCTTGTAACATACTAACGGTGCTTTGATGTTCGGGAGGCTAGGATTTTGACGTCCATTGCCGCCTCTGCGTAACCTGTACCTGCCGTGTATAAGCCCCTGTTCTTATCCTGGTTCATATGGCTTTTTGTTTTACCCTGTTTGATCCGCAATCCGTCGCTTAACATAATTCTCCTTCCTCTTTTGTTTTCTCGCGCAGGGCTTCTCGTACGGCGTTGTCTCGATACGTACAGTCGGAAACAATCTGGGGTACAGCCTCGTTCTATGCGGGTTCCGACATGAAGTTCTTCTCCGCACTACTGTGCCTTGTCTTTGCGCCTGTGGCATTCGCGCAAAGTCAGAGCGGGAACGATGTGCTCGCGTCTGCGGTTAAGAATCTGCCTCCATGCGCGGTATGTAAACTATGTCGATATAGAAGACTCCATACTAATTTCAGTCATATAGTTAGATTGCACCCTCACAATAATCTCGTCATCAACATGCCAGCTCACAGACATCGACTGCATCAAAGGCAACGAGAAGCTTCTCGATGACTTGAGCAAATGTGTCTTGGCTAGCTGTAAGCCAAAGGAAGCACTGAGTAGGTCCTCTCTCATATTTACCCGTTGAACTTTCTGCTAATTGACCGTGAAGCGGCGAAGAGGTTTCTTACTGAGTTGATGGATGCGCCCATTCGCAACAAGACGGAACAAGGAACAGTCACTACAATAGTCTTTGGAGTACTATCCTTGGGCGCCTACATTCTACGCGTAATCGCACGCCTTCCCTGGTTCGGCGGAAACTGGGGCATTGACGACTGGGTTATGACTGCGGCCATCATACTCATTATCCCGCTCACGATATGCGCGTACCTGCTGAACCTTTTGGGGTTGGGTACGGATATGTGGATGGTGTCTTTCGAGAACATCACCAAGATTCTCGAGGTATGTGATGAGTTCTGCAAGTTCCAAGATCCTGCGCTAATAAATCTTCTATGATAGATCTTCTACTATACGGAGCTTCTCTACCTTGCGTCGATCGCATTGACCAAGATAGCAGTCTTGCTCTTCTACCTCCGCATCTTCCCTCACCAGGGACTCCGACGCGTCATCCACGTTACCATCGTAATCTGCATCATGTACATCATCGCATTCGTTACAGCAACAGCGCTGCAATGCATTCCGATACGCATTGCGTGGGAACACTGGGACGGCGAGCATCACGGAAAATGCATCAACCTCAACGCCGATGCCTGGGCTTCTGCCGCGGTCAACATCCTTCTTGATCTAGTTGTCATTGTTATACCTATGAGAGAGCTCAGCAAGCTTGCCATGACCCGCCGGCGCAAGTTCGGCATCATGTGCATGTTCCTCGGTGGAGGCTTGTAAGTCCAGTCCCCACACGTCAATCGTATACCTGCTAACACCTCCTCAGTGTCACCATCGTCAGCATCCTCCGCCTCAAATACATGATCCAGTTCGCGCAAACCACCAACGTAACCTGGGACTACCTACCCATCGGATACTGGTCCGCCATCGAAGCACACGTCGGTGCCATCGTCGCCTGCGCACCCGCTATCCGCCAACTACAACGCTCCATCCGCGAACGAATTTGGCCCAAAGAGAAGACACCAAGTCAATACTACTACGCAGAGAACTCAGGCAACAGCAGCAAGAAGAATAATGGCAGCAAAGACCTCAAGTCCCGCATCTGGCTACCAAAGACTGATCGCTCTCAACTGAGCACTCTGGGCCGGAGGAAGATGGACAAAGACGACTTCGTCCGTCTAGACGAATACGAGATGGGCGTTGGCATGGGCGGAAAAGAAGGCGTCCTCACAGACAGGAATTCGCCGGAAAACTCCTCGGAAGGGTCGCTGGATCGGTCGTTCAAGTCGAATGAGGATGTGCAACCGTTGGCCGATGTTGCGGCGCCGGCGCCGGTGGTTGGCTCCCCAATGGGAGGTATTATGGTGCAGTCCGAGTACAGTGTTGATCGGGGGAGCTCGCATCCGAGTTTGCAGGCTTTACCACCGATTCAGCATAAGAAGGAGAAGTCGTTGGATGCGAGGAGGTGGCTTTGAAGCGCGATGGTGTAGTAAAGCGACTTTCTACGATCTATGAACTTTGGCAGATACCCAATAATACATATTAATGCATCGAAGTACGACATTCAACCCCCAATATGCTATAGCCCTCGTACAATGTTGTCGCGCTTTGCGCAACCCTCAAAAGGCGCTCTACCAATACAGAAGCATCTTCAATCGGTCGCCACACCACAGCTCACCAACCCACAAACCCGCTGCACACCCAAACAGCCATCCCCACCTATCGAAAAGTTACAAATACCATACTCCTAGGCAATCAGAAAAGCCAAGCCCGCCAACCTCACAACAACAGCCAACGACTCAAGCCCCAGCGCAGCGGCCTGACGCGTGCCGGCACGCCTCGCCCACATGCCGCACCAACAACACCAGCCAGGAAAACAAGGCAGCTACGGCGGCTCTTGAATCGCGACATTGCGCCAGCGTAGGAAGTTAGGGTGGGGTGGGTCGCGAGACCCGCACCGGCTCGGTAGATCAGGCCCCACTGTGTGAGGCTAAGGAAGGTGCAGGGAGGGGGTTGGTGGCTCGGTGGAGGTTCGGGATGGCGGTGGACTTCTAAGAGCGCGATTATCTCCTTGGAAGTGCTGACCGTTCCAAATTGTTTCCCGTAGATTTTGCCGTTGTGTCGTTGTCATGGCTTGTCGCCTTGGCTTCATCCAGTATGTGCCCATCTTTCTTCCTCTGTTGCTCGTTCCAGATATAGAATGTAGACAGAACGAGGGCGCTGATAGGTATTGCAATCGCAAAGAATAGCCAGACACTGCGACTCGCTTCGTCAAACGGGACCTTTCCGGCGATGCCGTTGAAGAAGTTCATGCCAAAAAATGAAGACACGAAGGTGGCTGGGAGGAACGCCATGGTGATCCACGCTACGCCGCTCATTAGGCGACTATCTCTCTGAGTTGCTTTCGCAATCTCGAGGTTTTGTTGCAGAAGTTCCCGTTCTTCCTCCCTTCGAACATCTTCTAGTTCTTGAAGCTTCTCCTGTCTTTCCTGCTGCCTTTCTGCAATTACATCCTCGATGTGTTGGTGGACCTCCGCGGTAACTTCTCGCAAGCGATCTGGATGGTACTGCTCCATGTCTCGAGCCAGTGATGGCAATACCGACAGCAGTTTCCTGTAAATTCGCGGCCCTGAGATATCATCTACCCAGTTCGCAGCGTCTATGCCAAATACAATCCTACTTTCTAGGCTTGCTGTCCTAATCCTGCGACTGATGGTATTGAGTGACCGAAGCAAGCTGCTATGACGTTGATTCGAATTTAGGGAATCTTCCACCTCATTGATCGCTTCCATGAATCCCTTTGCCTCTTTCTCAACTCTTTTTACGTACAAGCTTACGTACATGCGAAGGAATTCAGTGAAAGCCTGGATAGGTGCTTTCTCTGCGTTTGGGTCGTCATAATCGAGATGTGTGTACGATCCGATGTGCATTTTGAAAATGTCAAGGCTATACTCTCCCAACTCGCACTCCTTGTCATAGGCGAGTACTGCCATCCAGTCTCCTTGGACGCCTTCTGTATCAACCTTCTTAAGCCAGAATTGCATGTATGGGACAGATTCGTCAGGTGTCTCGAAAAGTATGCCAAATTGGTCTTTGAAAAAGAGGCCCCCAGTGGTTGAGGTCATGTTCGCCCCGGATAACAAAGGTCGAATACGGCTGTTAATGTTTTGTGTGAGGAATCTCGATAATTTTGGCCTTTCAGATATTGTTATGCGTTTCGGGAGCGGCAACTCGAAAACGGTGATGCTCGTGCATGATACAGCCTGGGTTGAAGGTGCTGACGTTTTTTTGCTGAACTCTGTACCGAGTCCCAATACATTCAGGAAATCTTCAAGGTTGGACAAGCTCTTAAACCTGGTACTTTCAGACTTTTCCTGTACAAAGCGTAGATCCTGCAGGCTCAGAGTAAACACGCTCCTGCGAATCCCGAAATCTTTGACGTCAACGTCTAACAAAATTCTCTCGTCGATATCCGCATCCATAATAGTCACACAATACACCAAGAGAAGGCTGTGACGAGAAGGATAGAGTAAATGATGGCACAAGCCTGGACCACTCGAGAGCATATAACACTCCAGTTCAGCTGCCCAGAGCACCATATCCGTGCGCGCCTCCAAGATCTGGATGACAACAACTTCGTCCCGCAGGATTTTAGACCATGCACTGTCATCGAGAAACGCGCCAGGCGCTAAACTGTTGGCTACGAGCGATTCTGAGAACATCATGCAGGTCAGCAGCCCCCACAAGATGACCGTGCGATAAATAGGGGCCAGCCTTGTCGCCTAATAATCAAGAACCCCATCCCAATCGTATGATCGTGTACGTCGCAGGGCAGGTGGAAACCTCAGCCCTGTGCAATCGCCCGCGCAATTAGCTTTCCACGGAAGCATGGCGAGCTAGAGAACCCTGTTGTGGAAAGCACTCAGCTGAACTTGTCAAACTAGCGACACGACGCGCATGAGTCCATTGGCAGAGCTTGGTGATGCCGTCACATCTTTAGAGCTTAGCCTCAGCCTTGTGACCCCCTACTGCAGCATACAGAAACCGAGCAAAGTACCTCTCCAGCTTCGACCCCGCATTCCCATCCAGCTCAACAACCGTGCCAACCCACCCATCAGGTCTCAACACCACCAAAGCTCCCTTCTCAGTCGCAACACCATAGCGCATATGCGCACTACAGTCCGCATCATAGAACACACGACCGAACGGCATTCCACCTAACGTCTCATACGCCGATGGTCCACCCGGACCTGCGATGATGGAAAGACATGATACTGGGACATCATGACTAAGCCAATGCAGTGCAGTCATCGCTGCGGTGAATGACGCCAAAGCGAGCTTCGTGCGCGCCACCTCCCCAGCAAACAGCGCAATATAAAACGTCGCCGTATTCGGCGTCTCGATCTGTAGTCGCGTAGCTTCGAAAGTTGCCGGTTTCTGAAGCGTAACATCCGGTGCGCGCTGACCAGGCTGTACAGACGATACACCCGAACTCTGCGTGAGGTTGAGGTAGGAATCTGGCTCGTAGTATATGCCCAGTCCGCTACTGAACGTCGCTGCTTCGGCCATGACTACGCCTAGTATCTCGTTCGGGTCGGCGTGTGGATCGCCTGTCCAGCCCTCGGGTAACTGCATCGTCATGAGGCGCGAGATATCTTTGTCGTAGTTGATCAATCTCTGGACGTTGGGGAGTCGCTCTGCTTCGTACGAGTGTAGCAGATCGGGTTTGGCGAGGCCTTGGAGCACGAGGGAAAGCTTCCAGCCGAGGTTGACGGCATCATGCATGCCGGTATTCATGCCCTGTGCTGCACCCGAACTATGTGTGTGGCATGCGTCGCCCGCAAGGAAGATGCAGTCATTCACGAAGAACGAGCGCGCGATACGCTGCCCAACGACGTAGATGGTCCACCAATCCACCTGCTTGAACGTGAGGTTGAAGGGCTTGACGGATGCGATGGCTTCCTTAACCGCAGCTTTCTCGTCAAACACCTTGTATGCTCTCTGACGCTCTGCCGTGAATGCGAAGCCGATGCGCGTTGCGCCTCGATCTAGGGCGGCCCAGAGGACGTTTCCGTGTGTCGGCGATTCGATGGCGCAGTACGTTCGTGGCTTGGGAAGGTCGGTTTCGATGACGCCGTCGACGCGTACCCACTTGTCTTCGCTGGAGGAGCCATCGAAGGGGATCTTCATCGCTCGGCGTACGAAAGACCGCCCACCGTCTGCGCCAACCAGATACCGGCATCTGACTACGCTCTTCACCTTGGTCTCGCCATGTTCAATTGTAGCCAGTATGCGATATCCACCCATCTCAACCCCGTCTATAATTTCGATGCCCACCAGGGTACACGGCGCATCGAGTTGTACCCCCTCCTTAGCCAGTGCTTTCCTAAACACCTCTTCCTGGTACTTCTGTCGTAGCACCAACGCGAAGTCCCACTTGGTATCCTTCATATTCTCCATGAACGCCCAACCTCTTCCTTCGACCTCGTTGCCATGCTTGTCGTAGTTCACGGTTTCGCGACAAGCAAAACACTGCTGAGCAAGGGAATCAGCCAGAGAAAGCTGATCGAGCATCTCAGTCGTTCTTGGGAAGAGGGTTATGGCGCGTCCATAGTTGTCTTGGGACGACTTGGGATGTTGTTCTATGATCTTGACGCGATGCGTAGAGTGAGGGAGGTTGCGTGCGAGTTGGTAGGCGGTTACGAGGCCTGGGCATGAGTGTCAGTATCATGATGTTTGTAATGGAGACGGGGTTGTGTACCTACTGGTCCTCCACCCACCACAAGTACATCTACATTCTCTACCGGTAAATCCGAGGTCGTCATCTTCCCTATGGAATGGAGATGTTCAGCTTGAGCGCATGATAAGCGCCCTCAAGCTCATGTGCCAGTGTTGGCAAGCTATAAGCCTCATGGGCCTGATAGCTGCATCGGGAACGGCAAGCAGGAGCCGCATCCCTGATAACAGGACCGCGTGCCGTTAGTCATGCATGCTTGATGTAACATGATGGAGATACGCGCGATGTAGGTGCTGTCGCAAAGGAAGGTGGAAGCAAGAATGGGGTGGGACGCGAGGTTCACAGGGGGCTGATAAGATAAGGATCAAGCCGCGGCAAACATCAATCTGCAAGCCGAGCCGCGCGCTCAAGGCTACATCCCCAAATAAGTTCGGGGATACCAAAACGAATATACGCGTTGCAAGCGACATCTCGTGTCACGATAACATCAAACACGTCCAACGCGTCGATGATCAATCTACAAGTCCGATTCCACAGCGCACGCGCATCACCACAACCCACACCTACAGCGGCAACACCCACTCCCCCTCCCTTATCGGCTTCGCAAGACTACTCGTATCCCTCTTCGTAAACCTCCCATACCCCTTCTCCCCCAACAACCCCCCATTGTCCCTATCCCAGACCACCTTCCCCCTCAGCAACGTCCACCTCGGCCACTGCTTCAACTTCCTCCCCTCAAAAGGCGTATAGTCAACATCATGATGCAACATACTGTTCGTCAGCTCAAACTCCTCCATCTTGCCATCCGGGTACCAGATATTGATATCAGCATCCGACTCGCCCTCTATCAACGCGCCTTTCTTCGGGTACAGACCGTATAGCTTCGCGGGATTCGCAGATGTGACCTCCACGAATTTGGTGAGCTTGAGGCGGTTCGCGCTGAGTGTGAGGGAGAGGCGTGTTTCGATACCAGGGCAGCCGTTGGGGATGTATTTGAAGTGGCCTAGAGGGTATTCTGCGCTGATGCTGGACTTCTTGCCCATCTCAGGGTCGTCATAGCGGAAGGGACAATGGTCTGAAGAGAGGATTGTGAAGGTGCCGTTTGCGAGACCCTCCCAGATGACGTCGCAGTCTGCTTCGCTTTCGCGGGGTGGAGGCGAACACACACATTTCGCGCCTTCGAAACCGGGTTGGTCGAGATCTAGCTTTGTGAGGAAGAGGTATTGCGGGCAGGTTTCGGCGTAGATGGGTAGACCGCGGTCTTGCGCTGCTTTGATGTGTGCGGCTGCTGCGGGAGTGGATACGTGAACGATGAGGATGGGAGTATCCATGAACTCTGATAAGCTGATGGCACGGTAGGTGGCTTCGGTCTCTGCCATGGGCGGATGGGATGAGCCGTGGTATTTCGGCGCGAACAGCTTCTTCTTCTCGAGTTGCGCGGTCATCCAGTCGATTACTTGTCCGTTTTCGGCGTGGATCATGGTCGTTATGCCTTGTTTCCTGGCCTCGAGGAGGATGTCTAGGATCTGACCATCGTGCAGTTGAAGGGCCTCGTAGGTCATGTAAATCTTGAGTGAGGATATGCCTTCCTCTCGCAGAGTCTTGAACTCTGAGAGCGCCCTTTCTGAAGGGTTGCCAACGATTATATGGAAAGAGTAGTCGATATAGCAATTGTCCTTCGCTCGTTCATGGGTGGCTGCTAGGGTGTCGAGGAGGGTGTCTTCCGTCTTCTTCTGCGGCGCAAAGGTCACCATGGTAGTGGTACCACCGCATACTGCAGATCGACTGCCAGTCTCGTAATTGTCTGCCGTTGAGCCGTTTCCAAACAACGGAGGTTCTTGGAGATGAACGTGAGCGTCCACTCCTCCCGGCATCACATAGCCGCCTTCAGCATCTATCGTCCTTGTCGCCTGTGCATCTTTTAGACCTCCTCTTGGAACTACTTTTGCGATCTTCTCGTCTTTGATAGCGACATCCCACTCTTGAACTTCATTTTCGGACACTACCACCCCATTGATGATGATTAGATCGTACTCCATTGCAACTTTTCTCAACCTTGTTCCGAGCTAAACAGCAGCAACATAAAACATACTTTCCAGTCATACATGATCACGGGAGGATACATCTCAGCGGTTATCGTGGTAGTGGAAAGAAGGCTAGTCCAGGTTTGTGAGGTGCGTATCTCGACCCCTCTTTCGCGCTGCCCCACCTTCCTCTCATCATCCTTCTTATCAACCATGACGCCTATTCGCGGTATAAACGCGCTCGAGAGAGATGCAGATATCCCGAACAGTCATAGACATTGGTCATAGATGATGAAGACGCGTTTTTCGCACGCCGACGCGTCGGATGTGACTACCGCAACTTTGACGCTTTCATCTCATGCGTACCTAGGTAGTCCTCTAGATTAGTCTTCGACTTACCAACTTACACCTGGATCATCATGCCTTCCGACCCTCTTAAGATAAACGGCGAGAGGCTAAACAGCACACTACAGGAAACATGCACCTCCTACGGCGCTCTCCCAGCGCCATCAACAGGCATGTGCCGCCTAACCTTAACCCCCTCCGACAAAGCAGCTCGAGACTGGCTAGTCAGCGAATGCAAGAGTCTGGGATGCGACATCAAAATTGATCAAATGGGAAACATCTTCGCTATACGCCCTGGTACAGCTACCGATAAAGCGCCAATTGGCATGGGTAGTCACATGGACACGCAACCAGCAGGCGGGAGGTACGCGCTACACCATCTCAATTTCCACGAGGGGATCAAAGGACTCATGTGTTTGTAGATACGACGGCATCTTAGGCGTCCAATCCGCCCTAGAAGTCCTCCGTACCCTGCACGAAAATAACATCCAAACCCACCACCCCATCGCCCTGATAAACTGGACCAACGAAGAAGGCGCGCGGTTTCCCGGCGCAATGATGGCATCTGGTGTCTGGAGCACGCACAGTACCACAGATCTATCTGCATGCCACGCTCTCCGCGATACCGACAAAATATCCATGGCAACTGCTTTACAAGAAACAGGATACCTTGGTCCAACGCCATGCAATTACCGCGAGAACAAACTGTCCGCGCACTTCGAACTACACATCGAGCAAGGTCCAATTCTCGAGCGTGAGGGAAAGGAAGTCGGTGTTGTTACGAGTGTTCAAGGAATGAAATGGTTCGCCATTCGCGTTACAGGACGAGAAGGCCATTCAGGCACAACGCCCATGGAAGGAAGAGCAGATGCTTTAGTCACAGCTGCACGGCTCATCACTACCGTAAGGGATACGGCTGTGCAGACTGGTCTGGGTGTAGCTACCGTGGGTGTTATCAGCAGTGATACCAGTTCACAAGCCACTATACCCGCTGGCGTAGGATTTGTTGTGGATGTTAGATGCGATACTGATGACCTCGTCGACCAGCTTTCCGAATCCATCTTACGCGCATTCGATCAGGTCATCAAGGAAGAAGACAACGCGACTACGTATTCCGTGGAGCGGACGTGGGGATTACCTGAATCGAAGTTCCATCCGGATTGTATCGAGGTTGTAAGGACGGCGGCGGTGGGGTTAGTGGGTGAAAGTCAGGTTATGCAGATGAAGAGTAGAGCTGGACATGATAGTGCGTGGACGAGCAGAGTGTGTCCGACGAGTATGATCTTTGTGCCGAGCAAAGGGGGGATCAGTCATAATCCGGAAGAGTATACGAGTCCCGAGCATTGCGCGTTGGGAGCGCAGGTTCTGCTTGATGCGGTGCTGGGGTATGATGAGAAGGTTAGAGATGGGGAGTTTGGTGGCTGAGGTAGTGCAGTGGGCACTCAAAAGACTATGATGGTATGGTATCAACCCATTCTAATACACAAATCCATGTCAACTATTTACAAGAAAGCTTCCTCTCTACACCGCCTTCCACACCACAATGCCCGACCTTCCCCCATCCAGATCTCATACGGCCTTCTCAACCAGAGTAAACAGCCGGCCCAGGACTAACATACTTGAAACTAGAATCATAAATCGCCTTCGTAAAAACCGGATCACTAGTCTTATACCCCCCAGGAAAGCTAACCCCACTCGGCGTCGCACTGCCACCCCCGGTAACCTTAACCTGGAAGCAACTAACATACGGCTGCGGGTTATTCGCACCAGCATGCAGCGCAATCGCCTCAGCCCTGACAAGATAGTCGCCAGAAGCAATGTTCTTGGGCACGGTAAAAGCGCGCTTTCCGCAGTTTGCGTTGAGGATCTCGGTGCCCCAGGACGCGGTTGTGCCTGTGTACCCGTCTTCGGCGACTTTGAAGAAGGAGCCAGAGGTTGCGGTTTTGGCGTCGGCGACTTTGGCCATGTAGACGAAGACGGGGCCGTAGTGGTTGCCGCCGATGGCGGGTTGGGAGCAGGAGCGGGCGTTGGGTTGGGCGTGCATTTCGACGGTTAGGGAACTGCCGGCTGGGGGGGTTTGTTAGTATGTTTAATACTGTACGATATGTCTTACGTGGAAATAGGGGACGTACCAGCGACTTCGCAGACGCCTGATGTAGAAGCTGGGCCGCGTCCGCAGAACATGTCGGGGGAGGTCAGACTGGTGATGGGGCTGTTGTCTTTGACAGTGCGCACACAAGTGCCAGCCTTGTCTTCACTGCCGACCCAGAGTTCTTGCCAGGTGGAGTGGGCGGAGACGGTCGCCGCGGTGGCGAGGAGAACGGTGGCGTACTTCATGCTGGATGTCGATGGGGTAAGATGCGAGATGAGTGAAGGGTATGAAGCGCTGTATCGACGCTTTCTCGACCAAACTCCAGCCGGCACTCCCAGTATTTATTCCCTTCTAATCCTCCGTGTCATGCGCCTTAGGGACTGTTTACCACGGCAATCTAAGAGCGACGACATGACTCCACCCGGGCCGCTGTACCTACTCCTCCCTCGTCATCTCCGCACCCAGTCGTGGTCTTCAACCACTATCTTCATCGTTCTCGCCCCGATCACTTAGATAGATTAATGTTGCTACCATCAAGCTTTCTTGGCACCTGTCGGGTAGCGCGTGCCCCGTCAGGTCGTCAGCACTCAATTTGCACGACACGCGCTCATTCGCCGGGAAGAGGAAAAGCGGAGGCCAAGTATAAATGGAGAGATTTTGAACTTGCATGTCCCCAGGTTTCAGCCTTTTACCTCATTGGGCACGGCATTGGTGGTTTGGTACCGAGGTCACATGGCGCAATGGGCGCGGGTTTTGGGTTTCGGACTGCAACGGTGATGCTTGGCTATATGGAGGTCGTATATTATATGCGTCATTGTGGTCAGTGGGACGGCTGCGTTGGGGCGGTGCGAGATCGTCGCGTAAGCGTGAGAATCCGGTCTGCTCAAGGTGTGGTGTCTTTGGGCTCTGAAATGCAGCTGTTCATCCGTTGTACCTGAGGTATTTGCGCGTCTGCTGCATGTCGAGAGGTCGTTATGATGATCCTTTCATGTTCCTGTTCGAGGATGCCGATCATTCGGCAATTTGGGCCTGGAGCCGCTCAGCAGGCTAGCCGACATTTAATCCGAAACAATCTGAAATGCTACAACGTCTACCATTGGTTTGAGTCCGTCGATACCCACTGGTGTTTTCTTCCTTTTCGCCTTGCAACTGTTCAAAGAAATGAACGGCAAAGGCCGATCGCGGAAACTGGTGTGCGAAGAGGATGTTGAACTGCGTGAGATGTCTGTCACCTGCCCACCTGCTACAGTACACTTACCTCGAGAGATGTCTGTCACCTCCGCCTCCTCCACCCACCCCTAGAGCCGCTCAAGAGGCTAGTCATCATTCAATTCGAAACGATCTGAAAATGCTAGAATGCCAAGTATTGGTCTGTATTTGTCGATGCCCGCAGTTGTTTCCTTTCTTTTCGCCTTGCATTTGTTCAAAGACACGAGTAATCAAGGCCAACGGCGAAGAGACACGCGCCTGAGCGCCATCGAAGTCTCCGTTCCAATTACGTTCCATTGCGAATCTTCGATAGATTGGATGGTGTTTAATCTTGGTCTTGGCGGAACGTAGTGCATGCGAGACTATCTCCATCTGGGTTTTGTCACGCCTCTTCCGTGATGGCACGATCAACAGTGTTTGAGAATGCCAACGGAGGAAGCGTTTGGCGTCGCAACCGGATCGAAATCGACGCCAGTGTTCTCCCCACAACGTGCGATGCACAGTTTACCTTGTTTACTTCCACGCCTCTTCCGTGCGTTATCGAAATGCCGATCTGCTGGGTCTTCTCGAAGGAAGGAAGAAGACGTCCAATGTACCACCGTCGTCCAAAGTCTAAGCCCCTTCCACCTTCCCACTCTTCTCCTTCTTCCCAAAATAATTCGCCAGCGTATTCTTCTGCACCAGCTTCTCCTCCTTCTTCCCACTCCCACCTCCCTCCTTCTTCTTCGCCTCCCCAACCCCCATCAACTTCTTAAACTCCTCCCACTCGCCCTTCCCCACGATCCCCCCACTAGCCTCTTTATGCCCCCTCGCAAAGCTCTCCCCAAGCCTCTTCCTCAACTCCCCATCCCCTGCCACAATACCCTCCAACTTCTTAATAATATCGACCTTCTCCTCTCCCTCGCGCGCTCTCGCACACTTGGCAACGCGACACGAGAAATTAACTTTGTCGGGCAGGTAGCCTTCATTTGCGCACATGACGATTTCGAGTTTATTCGATTTGAGGGTGCCAGACCAGCGTGTAGCAATAACAGGATGAATTTGCGCGGCGCTCGATATAGTCAGAACGGCGATTGTGGCGTCGGCAGAGAACTTCGGGGCGGTGTGGGTGCAGCGTTCGGTTTCTCGTCGTACTTCCATGCTCGCATCTTTTAGCTTTTCGGCTTTTGAGATGTCGACGGGACTGCTGGCGGAGATGACGGCGTCCCAGGCGTCGCGCACGTTATAGGCTGCTGATCTGCGTGGTGCGTTGGCCAAAGCCACGGCATCGTTGATGGACTTTTTGGGATGTTGCTTGAATGTTGCGACCATGTCTGGGAAGGGGGGCTCCCATTTTATGCTGCTTCCGAGGTCGCCGTGCGTTCCTAGGGCTGCTAACCAGGATATCTTGTCGTGTAGGTCTGGGTGAAGTGGGAGGCAGATTGTGTATGTTAGCAAGGCGCTGGTTGCCACGGGTGGGCAGTCATGAGCTGTCACGTAATCGCTGCCTTCTGGGAAGCCGCCTTCATCTGCAAAGTGATGGTCCATTACCAGGCATGTGTGGGGTGAGTCGATGACAGGCGGTGTCTTCCGGCTGCCTTGATCTAGAATGAAGATGTAGGATGGTGAGAGAGCCGTCAGGGCCTGCTTTGTGGTTTCATCGTGTACATTAGAGCCTTTTGGTGGAAAGTGAACGGATATGAGATCAGGTGATAAACCCAGTGCGGTGAGGGTATGATGCAGTATGGCGCCAGAAGAAAGCCCGTCTGCATCCTTATCTGGTAGGATGACGATTGGTTTTTGCGCTTCAGCACTGCGTGATGTTAGTGTCTACACATTTTCTATCGAGTGCTTGGTGGTTTACCATTCTCGGATGATCTCTCGCGCACGTTCAATCTGCTGTTTCCTTGCCGGCCAGACGTTCTCTCCAGACTCGTCCTGTCTTGATGGGGTGAGATGATATGCAGGAATCTCTGTCTTCGTCTTTGTTGTCGTCTTTGTCTTCTTCGGTTTTGGTGGCGATATATCTTTCTCGGCTTTACGTTTTGCTGGGCTCGACATCATCGTCGACGCGTGGAATTGCCGGGCTTGGATGAACCGGGCGAATAGTGGCGATGATCGTGGCGAATCTAGACTTTGTAAAGGGGAATTTGGTAATTGCGCTAATCTATAAACAAGAGCTCTCATTATACACGCGCGTTATCCTGGCTGAAATGAGAGAAGCGAATACACGTAAGGTTGTAGGCCGGGGTGGAAGGTACGAAGGTATCGATGACGTAGTCGACACACTAGTCTCGTTCTCGCCCAACCACCAAAGTTTCCAGACGCGTTCACGCGTTTTGGTGTCGGGATGCTTTTGCGCGTCTAGCTCACCTCAGGAGCGTTATCGACTTCTTTTTTGGCCTTGTCGACGAGCATCTTCTCATAGCCTGCACATCACCATTAGCAGTATTCTACAATAACGGAGCTCATATACATACACATTCTAATCCGTTGCACCGCATCCGCAATCTCTTCGCTTGAGTCCGTATTCTCATCCAGCGTCAAAGCCGCAGCGACATACTTAACAGGCTTAGCCCACGGCCTCCCCTCCTCGTCATCCGGAGCAGGAAAAAAGATCAAGTCGAATCGAGCGACCTGCCTGAAGGCATGTTCGTATTTGCCCCTCTTATTCTTGTACTCCTGCGATTCTTGGAATGTTTCAAAGTCGAAGTCTGCGCAGTCTAGTCCGTTGGGCTTGAATATGCCCGCGAGGGCCAATAGTGCTGTTGCTGATCTCGTC
Organism: Alternaria viburni; assembly: GCF_023758015.1. Classification (NCBI taxonomy): domain Eukaryota; kingdom Fungi; phylum Ascomycota; class Dothideomycetes; order Pleosporales; family Pleosporaceae; genus Alternaria; species Alternaria viburni. The sequence goes on from NW_026055795.1 coordinate 88,833, forward strand.
AAGGTGTTGCGATACGACACCATTTTGGTGATTATGTCCAGGGCCTCGTTATTGTCGTCAAACTTTCCTTCAAGAAACTCTGTTATGCAACCGTTGATCCCTGTATTCGGGGCTAGGTTCGATCTCCCCGGGCAGCTGTTGAGGTAAAATCCGCACTCGGACTTAAGGGCGTTTATCTTCACCGTCAACGGACTGGGGCGTTCTTGAGGGGCTTCCATTCTCGAATTGGAAGGGGATGGTGAATCTTGCTGTGGAGTTTGCATGGTGGAAAAGTCGGACTTCATGGGGAAAGATAGCGAACGGAGGTTTATATACCTATAGTACGCTACCTCCACCTCCACGCTGATACAGAGCTTCTAAGCCAGGTTCGCGAATATGGGTAGATGCGATGTGGATTTCGGAAGTCGTGAGTGGCCCGTCTGCTCTGCGTCACCGCAGTACTGTGGAAGGAAGTGGATTCAACCATGTTACAGCTGCAACGTGACCTTCGTCTCCGCGAGTGTCCGTCCATCGAAGCCAATACCTGTGACCTCAATCTCGATCTCTTGGCCAGCATACCGTTCCACAAATTTATCGCCCAGAATATGCTCCAACGCATACGCTCTGGCAAATAGTAGCCCCGGTAAGCGAATCGTGAAGTGTGAAAACGGACCCGTAACATCGCTCCATGGCATACCCGCAGTTTGAGATTCGGACTTCGCTGCATCCTCGTAGTTCCAGCACAGTCTAACATGCCTACCCTCCCCTTCGCCACGTCTTTCAACCCGTACATCCTTGATCCTAAGAGAAGAATTCTTCGGCAAATCAGCTATCGGCGAGATACAAATCTCCTTGAAACCAATTAACCGCACAGGCCCACGTAAAGTCCCCCTCAGCGGACCCTTAACCTGTATACCCAGCTCTTCTATCCTCGCTCCAGGTACATCATCTAGCAACACGATCGGCTTCCGCGATAGATGCAATGTGTGATAATGCGTCGTTCTACCCGATTTGAAGTACAAAAAAATCGTCATGTCCTCCATTTCTGGTGGTCTGGGATCCTCGTAGCTGTCTAGTACCATTGATAGCTGTAGGGATCCATCGGCTGGCATGTCGAGTTTGTAGAGGGGAAGGAAGACTTGTACGTCAAAGTCTCCGGGTAGCAGGTTTTGGGTGAAGGAGATGACGAGGGTGTTCTGGTTGGGAGAGTATTCTATATGGTGCGAGAGTGTGACGTCTTCGCCTTCGGGGACGAGGCTGGCTGGACGTGGAAGGACGGATTGTGAGCCTAGTTGTGAGTGTGTGTTGCAGTTGTTGAACATGTAGTTTGCGTAGTCATCATGTGGAGAGAATGCGCGGGTGAAGTCTGTGTAGAAGAAATGTTCTGAGCCTGCCACGCGCTCTTTGGCTGTGTGTAGGATTGGACGCTCTTTGTTTGGTGGGTGACGCGATGTGCAGTCTCCGCAGGTGCACTCAATGCCCTCTGGTAGCGGAGTGCCTTCCCAGACGGTGCGTTCAACGTCCCGCTCATGGCCTGGAAAATGCTCGAACGACCATGCTGGTGCAAAGATGCCAACTGATTGACCCGTATCCGAGAGTCTGGCCAATGCGACTCCAGTGTTTGTACCACCGCCCCCATATTCAGGATATGTGACGCGAGGGTGGGTAAAACTAGACTTGTTCTGTGCCCAGACGTCCACGCCAAAGTAGATACTCTTCTTCTTGCCTTTGGCGAAAGGGCCATGAAAGCCAGCGTACTGTGCGAGCTTCATTGATTCAGAAACATGAATATCCGTCCAGCAATAATTGGTGAGTAAGTTTTCGCATGCGTCAGCAAATTTGAGGTTGGAGCTGGTCAGCGCGTTCTGGTAGGATATCTTGTTGGAAGTGGTGAGCGCATCGTACCTAATGTGGAGTCATGTGTCAGTCATGGTGGTAGTGGAGGTTAGGTTATTACCATATGAGCCGTTTATCGACCCCTAGCTCAGCCTTAAGCTGGCGTAGAAACGCTTCAAGGACCTCTGGATCCCACACGTCGCTTGGGAACGGCTTCTCGATGTTTATGAGCCAGCCGTCAAAGCCGAAGTGTGTTGCAATGGAGGCCAGCTTCTTCGCCATGGGGAAGTTCAAATTCCCAGATTCTTCCGTCGTATGATTCAACAACCGTTCCGAGCCTTCAGTTTGCGGTTCAATCAAGAAGGTGCCCAGCGCTTCCACACCGTTTCTGTGTAGCGTATTCGTCCATGTTGGTGGAGGCACGCAGACCAGCTTATGAGAGAAGTAGACAAAAGTATCAACAAACTGGAGATATTCACACGAGTAGAGTTCCTTGTCTACACCGACGGCCTGCACGCTTTCGTAGTCATGGTAGTTGCCAGAATAGTCATGGATCAATAGAACACCAGTTTTGCGGTCGTCGGTTGGAACTCCACCAGTCGCTCGTAACAACGGCGTATTGGCTCTTTGCAGAGGGTCAGAGTCAGCCTCGGTCCACGATTCCAATTGATCAAAGGTATCGAAGTAGGCGAAGCCCTTCCGTCGATCTAATGCGCGCTGATGGCGTCTCTCTTCCGGCGTAGGCCCAGTGTCCGGGGTGGGAAACAGATGTCGGTAACCATCGCGGATCGGCCTGAGGATATCCTTCCACCCAAGAAGATAAGCCATGTCTTCCTGCTGGTGAAAGTGGTGAGTGTATGGCGACAGTGGTGCGAACTGCTGCGGGAAGTAGCGGCGATCGGGATGACGTTGGCGGCAGGGGTATGTCTTGGCGTGCAAGGCTCCACAGCTCCATCCCTACGTGAAGCAGCTGGCGGAACGTGTCTTTTATGTCAGGCACTCAACACCCACCTCCCACCACGCCTCACGTCGCCAAACCTCTGCCGCTCTTTTCGCCGCGACCAGCGACCCACGCACCGCCATGATGAATCTCTTCCGACTGCTGGGTAAGCCTCGCGACACCAAATGATGCTTCGAGTATGATGGGCTAACACGTCTAGGGGATTTATCCCACCTGCTATCCATCCTGATTCTGCTGCATAAGATGAAGGTGTCGAGCGTACGTCTATCGGAATTGCACACGTAATGCGCCGCATATACTGACACGGCATAGAGCGCGTCCGGCATCTCGTTCAAGTCACAATTCCTCTATCTGATGGTCTATCTCACGCGTTACGTCGATCTGCTGTGGACCTTCTACGAACCCAAGTCGCTCTACAATACCATTTTCAAAATCATCTTCATCAGCACATCCGCCTACACCGTCTACCTCATGCTCAATGACTACAAGCCGACGCACGACCCGAATCTCGACACGTTCAAGGTGCAATATCTGCTGGGAGCGAGCGCGGTGCTGGCGATACTGTTTCCGTACAAATACACATTCTCTGAGGTGGGTAGCAGCAGGAATTGCAACGGAAGAGGAAGGTGCTGACTGAAGTAGATTCTCTGGGCTTTCTCCATCTGGCTGGAATCAGTCGCCATTCTGCCCCAGCTCTTCATGCTGCAGAGAACCGGCGAGGCGGAAACGATCACGACACACTACCTGTTCGCGCTGGGTGCGTACCGGGCGCTGTACATTCCCAACTGGATCTACCGCTACTTCTTCGAGGTGCCCAAGTTCTACGACCCGATCGCGGTGATTGCCGGCATCATCCAGACGATCCTGTACTCTGATTTCTTCTACATTTACTACACCAAGTACGTCTTCAACCGCCATTGAAGGCGCATCAACATGCTAATTTATATTCAGGGTCATCCAAGGCAAGAAGTTCAACCTGCCCGTATAGACCGCGCGCGCATGGACGCTGCTCCCTTCTGCTGTTGGCGGCCGAGTTCGGTCCTACTCTGCTTCGTATCTGGGCATATTTGTGTTAGGTGGGCGTTTTGTGGCATTTTTATGGAAGGAGGTAGGGTAGCCTCTGATAGTTGGCTGGTTGGGCGTTGGACGAGTTGGACGACATCACACGACGGGTGAATGGGCATGTAGGAAGATACCTTGAAATGAATAGACGTGAGATGGTCAGAGGATTGTACTGAATATGCGCGCGATAAGGCTGAGACAGGAGAAAAGCAGTGCATGCATGTGCGCCACCGACTGCAGCCTCGAGGCATCAAGGGGAGCCGAATGCTTACCTGGAGGCGCACTGCCAATCAGCGGACGCTAATTCGGCGGCCAGGACTCCGCACCATCCATGCATCTCGCAGCCGTCAGCCCTCTTACCTTTGATACTTTGTTATCCTAATAAACCCATTTGCTATTTCTTCGTCCGCTCGCGGTTTCCACGTTGCCCATTCGCCTCGCCGACTTATCGCATTAGTCAGCGCATCCACGTCCGCCCGTCGTCGATTATCGCATTCGCCTCAGTTATCGCCGTAAAGTGCGCGCCTCACACGACCGACCGACGAATACGTCAGGGCCATTAGGGCTGCAGCGTGCGCACGCGAGGCTCCCTACCTACACACAACCACCGTCACACCCACAACCCACCAAACCGCCATGTTCTGCCTCCGCAGCTGGATCCCCGTCCTATTCTTCCTGTAAGCACCCACCCAACCCATCTCCCTCCCACCGCACGCGCACTCCCTCCCTAACACCTCCCGCCGCAGATTACGAACGCACGCCTCACCCGTCTACCTCGTCCTCTTCATCTCAGCAACCTACTTCCTAAACCGACCATGCGTGTACTGCTCGCTCCTCCTCTTCATCCTCGTCGTCGCCCTCTTCGACTTCCACACCCCGTGGTTCGATGCGCCGCTGTCCGATAGCGCGGAGCTGGCGCTGAATGGCACGGTTGCGGAGACGGCGGGTGTGTTGGCGCAGGCGGCGAATCATACGGCCAAGGCGGTGGTGAGGGGCGCGGTTGAGGGGGTTAGGGGGAGGATTGGACTAGGGCAGGGGAGTGAAGCTGGAGGGCAGAGTTATGAGTGGGTTAAGGGGTTGTTGGGGAAGAAGGAGTGGAGGATACAATGTTTGGATGTTTTGATTAGGGTTTGAATGGGGGTGGTGGATTGGGGAGATGGCGGTGCGGGTCTGCAATGTAGAGGTATGCGAGGCGTTTGTGGCTGGTAGGCGTGGCGGAAAGGATACTATCGCATGGCTGGGCGTATACTGAAGCATTTGCAGGCGTCAATGGCATACCACTTTCAGGATTGATATTCATCAGCTTGTGCGTGATACACATGCTTCGAGCAGATGGAGAGAGGAGGGCACTGCAGACCTCGGGGGACAACGCGCTTCAATCATCACAACGCATACATAAAAGAACAGCAAGATGAAATGCCGTTCCAGCATCCTCCCATCTGGATCTAGATAAATGCACCCAAGACCCCGCGCTAAAGCCGAACGCAGGGATTCAGCCTAGGTGGGGCGCTTCGGCGTGCCGCACGCGCACCTTCCCCTCTAAGCCTACACGCATCATCTCATGCCAGTCCAATTGAAACATTGACACCCCTCTTTCCTCTTTCGCTCGAGGTTATCTACCCCGCGGACCTTCATCCTGGCTACTCTATCTGCCTCTGCGAGACTCTGCTCTCGACAATTGAGGTGTAGAGCTAATCCTTCGACGCGTCTGTATTCTCCCATATCGCATTCACTCACCTCGATCCACCTTAGCCGCTCTAGAAGCTTCTCTTCTGCAGCTAGAGAGCTTGATTCTGCCCCACGTACCCAACTACGCCTAAGACCGAGGCTTGCCGTAGCAAACACAAACACGTTTGCAGCACAAAAGAGGTTCTGCCAGAGCGAAGTCACCAGCAGTTTCGTCAACATGGCTTCAGATCGCGATGTCCTCCCCGCATGGTTAGTTGATACATCCCTAGTACCGTGGCCAAGCTAACAACCCAGGGCCAAACCCTCGCACTACGCCCTCTCCCTCCACGACCTCGAATTCGGCGGCAAGTTTGCTTACAAGGGCACCGTCAACATTACCACCAAGATCACAAAGGACGATGGCTTCAGCACCCTCGTCCTGAACGCACACCAGCTCAAGCTCCAAACCGCCGAGCTGAAGGCTGGCGACAAGACACTGTCGGCAAAGGACATCTCATATGATGAGAAGAGGCAACAGGTCACACTCGACTTTGGCGAGAAGATCAGCTACTCTGGCGAGGCTCAGCTGGAGATCAAGTTCGAGGGCTTCGTCAACAATATCATGGCTGGCTTCTACCGCTCCAAGTACAAGCCCAAGGGCGACGTCCCCGCTTCCGTCGCAAAGGACGACGAGTTCCACTACATGTTCAGCACCCAGTTCGAGGCCTGCGACGCCCGCCGCGCCTTCCCCTGCTTCGACGAGCCCAACCTGAAGGCTACCTTCGATGTCGAGCTCGAAGTGCCCAAGGACCAGGTCGCCCTCAGCAACATGCCCGAGAAGGAGATCAAGCCCAGCAAGCGCGACGGCTTCCACACTGTCGTATTCGAGCGATCGCCCATCATGTCTACATACCTGCTGGCGTGGGCGATTGGTGACTTTGAGTACGTCGAGGCTTTCACCGAGCGCAAGTACAACGGAAAGAACATTCCCGTCAGGGTCTACACCACTCGTGGTCTGAAGGAGCAGGGTCGTTTCGCCCTGGACAACTGCCACAAAATTGTCGACTACTTCTCCGAGGTCTTCCAGATCGACTACCCTCTTCCCAAGGTCGATCTGCTGGCTGTTCACGAGTTCTCGCACGGAGCTATGGAGAACTGGGGTCTCATCACCTACAGGTGCGTCATGTGCTTGAACAAGCTGGATTTTATGTTAACGTACCTAGGACTACTGCCGTACTCTTCGATCCCGCCACATCGGCCGACAGCTACCGCAACAGGGTCGCCTACGTTGTTGCCCACGAACTTGCCCATCAGTGGTTCGGTAACCTTGTCACCATGGACTGGTGGAGCGAGCTTTGGCTCAACGAGGGTTTCGCGACATGGGTCGGATGGCTTGCCATTGATCATCTATACCCAGGTACGTCAAACCACTACTAATGCAGAATTCTGCTAACTCTCACTAGAATGGAACGTCTGGGGACAGTTTGTCGTACGTCATAAATCTCGAGGTATCTACCATCAGCCTATTGACATTTTCTCTAGACTGAATCCGTCCAACAAGCTTTCGCCCTTGACGCGCTACGAACATCGCATCCCATCGAAGTACCCGTATACGACGGTCTTGAGGTCGACCAGATCTTTGACCACATCTCCTACCTCAAGGGTTCCTCAGTCATCCGCATGCTGAGCGCTCACCTTGGCGAGAAGGTCTTCCTGCAGGGTGTTGCCGACTATCTCAAGGCCCACCAGTACTCCAACGCCACTACCAATGACCTGTGGTCTGCCCTGAGCAAGGCGTCTGGTCAGAACGTCAACACCTTTATGGACCTCTGGGTCCGCAGGATCGGATTCCCAGTCGTCACCGTAGCTGAAGAGCCTGGTCAGATTGGACTGCGTCAACAGCGCTTCCTCCTTGCGGGTAACGTCAAGCCTGAAGAGGATCAAACTACCTGGTGGATTCCGCTTGGCCTTCACTCTGGCGAGTCAGCCTCAAGCGCGTCTGTTCACGAGACCACTGCTATGACACAGAAGGAAGACACAATCCGCAACGTCAGTGACAGCTTCTACCTGCTCAACAAGGACCTCACTGGCTTCTATCGCACCAACTACCCTGCGGACCGCCTGAAGAAGCTTGGAGAAGACCGCGATCAGCTTACCGTGCAAGACAAGATTGGCCTCGTTGGTGACGCCTACGCCAACGCAGTGGCAGGTTACGGCTCCACCGCTGGTCTCCTCGCACTGGCAGAGCGCTTCCAGGACGAATCTGACTACCTTGTATGGTCTCAGATTCTGACCAACATTGGCAACGTCCGCAGCGTCTTCTCCGGCAGCGAAGACATCAGCGAGGGACTGAGGAAGTACCACCTCAAGCTCATCACCCCAGCAGTCGAGAAGGTCGGCTGGGAGTTCAAGGATGGCGAGAACTACCTCGTCGGCCAACTCCGCGCCAGCCTCATCCTCTCCGCCGGCATCGTCGGCCACAAAGCCACCGTCGACGAGGCCCTCAAGCGCTTCGACGCCTACATCAATGGAGACAACAAGGCCATCCACCCCTCCCTCCGCCGCGCCGTCTTCGCCACCGCCATCAAGAACCGCGGCGAACCAGCCCTCAAAGCCGTCCAAAACGAGTACCTCCACACCACGTCCATCGACGGCAAAGAAATCTGCCTCGGCTCCCTCGGCCGCGTCCAAACCCCGGACCTCGCAAAGCAAGTCATGGACTTTGTCTTCTCCGACGCTGTCGCCATGCAAGACAAGCACAGCTCCACCATTGCCCTCGCCAACAACTCCAAGGTCCGCCCGGAGGTCTGGCACTACATTCGCGATAACTGGGACTCCAAGGTGCATCCTGCGCTTGCTGGGAACCCGGTTGTCCTAGAGAGGTTCCTCAGGTTTGGATTGAATAAGTTTACGGATAGTAAGGTGGCGGATGAGATTCAGGAGTTCTTTAAGGGGAAGGATACGAGGGGGTATAATAAGGGGCTTGAGGTTGTGGATGATACTATCCGGAGTTATGCGGCTTATGCGGAGAGGGATGCGGGAGTTGTTAGGGAGTGGTTGGGGGCGAATGGGTATGCGTGACTGAGTGGGGAGATGTGATGGAATTTGCATAGTGAGTTGCGATACAGGTTCGAGATATGATCGTCAGGTAAATGTATAAGCTGACGTTGTTCCGATATTGCTCGCGATGTTCATGAGACCGTCCTTTTCTATGATATTGCTCTCGTTGCTCGTTGGCTGGACCAACTGGACGTAGCTTCCGTGGGGGTAGAGTAAGGGCGGCCCTTTGCATTGAAACCACGCGTCTACGATCTAGGTAGTAGTCGCATCTCCACCGATAACATCACCAGTGCACCTTCTCAGTCCGCTTGACTTCCATCACCATCCCAAGAAGAGTCTTTTCGCACTCCACTTTGTTTGAATCACATCCAACATGGAACTTGACCTGTTGAAAATCACAGCGAGTGAGCTGCAGCGCCTACTAAGTGTCGGACGCATCACCAGCCTCGATCTCGTACGCCAATACCACGCTCAGATCCTCAAACACAACGACAGACTTAAGGCTATGATATCGATATCGCCGCTTCCACATCTGGAGAAAATTGCGGCTAAGCTGGATGATGAAAGACGGAGGGGGGTTGTGAGGAGTGGGATGCATGGTATACCGTTTGTTGTTAAGGTATGTTTATGGTAAGGTATTTTTAACTGCATTGACTGGAATAACCGGATTGTAAGGATGCCATGGATACGTCAAGCGAGTTCCATCTCGAATCCACAAACGGTGGGTGGGCGTTTGTGGGCTCTCAGCCGAGAGAGACTGCTAGGGTTGTTAGGATGGCGGTGGATGCTGGACTTATTCTGATGGGGAAGGCGAATCTCTCTGTATGTTTGTGGTTGGTTTCTGGAGGTTCCGATCTAACCCCGACAGCAATACGGAAACTGGAAGTGAGTGATGAACAGTGAACAGAGGCGCGAAACATCATCTGTTGACCTCTCCAGGGCGTCCGGTATGAGCGGCGGCTGGTCTGCACGTGGAGGCCAGACACAATCCGTATATGTGCGCGGCGGTGTAGTCGACGATGGTATCTACGGCCATTCAGTAAGGCTTCTCCGCGATTGACGCGTATCATAGTGCTCACTGGTTTACAGAACCCATCTGGATCGTCAACAGGATCGGCTGTAGCCGTGAGTGCAGGCTTTGCGCCTGTATCCATTGGTGCTGACTTCAATGGTTCTCTCACGAACCCCGCTACCCGTGCTGCCTTGTACACTATTCGTACTACGCCTGGTATTGTGTCAGAACACCGAGGGTTTCCATTCTCCAAGAACCGGGACAGTCTCGGCCCCATGGCGAAAACTACCGATGATCTCGTCAACTTGCTCAACGTCATCGTGGATCTTTCACATCCGGAAGTGCCCGACGAAGGTTATAATACCTCCTTTTCTCGCGACTGGAAAGATATCTCTTTCGCCACCCTGGACCCACACCACTGGCATCTACCAGAAGCCGTTCAGAGGCCGCAACCTGGGGCGTTGGATCAAATCGTAAGTGCACTTCCAACGAAACAGAACCATGCCTTACTCAGCGAGCAGATACGCGAGACACTTGCGGCCTACAAAAAGATCGCAAGCCTCGCTAAACGCGTCGTCGGCCCAGTCAACCTCATCTCAGACGAGACATTAGATAAAAGCATAGACGACGTCTTAACCACAATCAGTCAGCTCAAGAACACCTAGGTGCAAAATCCACACTAACACATCCCAGAAAACGACTTCTCTAACCTCTTCGAAGCGTACACAAACGGCCTAGATTCACCAAAAGTCAAGACCCTCGCGGAACTAATCAATTTCAACGAAACAAATCGCGACATCGAGTTACCAGAGTGTAAGAACCAACCCATAAATGCCATTCTCATCTTCTGTTCATCACTAAAGCCAGCTATCGCCAGACTCCCCTCGACAAGACAAGCTTATCCAAAGTCTAGAAGATGCGAACTCGCTCACAGATGCAGAGTATAACCGTCTTGATGTAAAGGCGACTGCGTCGGCGGCTAATAATGCGATTGACAAGATGCTTCGCGAGCACAATGTCAACGTGATTATAGGTCCAGCTGATAGCCGTTTGCCCGATGTTGTTGCTTTAGCTAGTAAGCCTCCTTGCCCTGTACAAGTCTATTAACTAAGCTTCCTTCTTACTATGTGCACAGGATATCCATCGGTGACTCTACCGCTGGGCTATCTGGATTGGAATGGACGGCCGTTTGGATTGCTGGTTGTTGGGGCGAAGTACCAGGAAGCGTTGCTTTTGGATGTTGCGAGGCTGTGGGAAGCAAATTTTCCGGGTAGAAGGACGCCAGATTTGGAGTGTGGTTGTAAAACGTCGGGTACTGTTGTGTGAGTAGTACATGCCGCTGTAACGCTGGGCCTTAGTGTAGCTCAAACAGGTTTTATTCACATCAACTTGGTTGTTGTAAGAGCGATATAGTATCGTAGCGTTTCCGCCGTCATAATCCATTGTTGTACAAGACAGTACAAGGTACTCCATCCAGCCTATCCGGTAGCCTGATACAAGAGGGTATATATAAAAGATCCAAACGCTCAAACACCAAACCCGCTTTTTCCCAAATCGAAAAATATCGAGACAGAAGAAATTTTGTTACAGAAAAGATCATCAAAGCATCACCAGCTGCGTTATACCGTACTATCCCCTAATGCTACCCTTCCTGTACTTGTCGTCCTTGAGCGGCACTGGCGGTGGTTCGTCGGCGTAAGACTGCGCTGGCATGACAGAGTCTTTCCGCGCATGTCTTGGGTCGTAGGTCGCACTCGACAGTATGGGCTCGGGCTTGTAGGTAGCGTTCGTAAGCGTCGGTTCTGGGTTGTATGTTGCGCTGGAGAGTGTGGGTTCGGCAGTCGGCTTGGGGTCGTACGTAGTCGCTGGTAGCGTCTTGTATGTGGTTGCGGGTAAAGTGTACATGAATTCGTCAATCGCGTCGTCGATGTCGTCGAGAAGGTTTTGTTGGTCCGATTGCGACGTCTCGGATGTCGACTTGCGGTCAAAGGGATGCTTTGGGTCGAAGGGAAATGTGAAGGAGATGGGTCGCTCGTTAGGTGTGTATGACACCCTCGGTGCGTATTCCGGTGTCCAGTCTTTTGGGGATTGTGTTGGGCTCAGTGGTGCCAGAGAGATCATGCGCTCGGAGTAGATGCGCTCAAGGTCGTCGTCCGGGGCGTTACCAGGGAACAAAGATTGCGATCGCTCGCGCACTTGTGAAAAGCCGCCATCGTATGTCGTCGCTGGTAGTAGGAAGGAGCCTTGCTCGGGTGCAGAGGAAGCTACCTCCATCTCTTCGCGTACGAAGGTGAAGGACATCGGGCGATCTTTTGGGTTAGGCGAGTTGTCGTTGGAACCATTGAGCGTCGAGGAAGAAGAAAAGCCAGGAGAGAGTACCGGGTCACTTTGGCTTCGCGTATGTGATACGAAGCGAGGGGAGGGTACCTGCAGGTATCTGGGAGAAGGCTGGTAGTCGTAGTCTGGTGGTGGTGCGATGAAGATGTCACCGTGCCCCATTCGCTCGCCAGGCGCAACATTCCGAAGCGCTTGCAATCTCTCGTTCGCGAAGTTTGACTCCAGGATGTGCGCTCTCTCGACCAGTTTGTCCACGAGCTTGCCGTGCGAGTCCTTGAATGTCCTCTTGACGAAGCTCAACAGTAGCGACGAACAGGTCATCTTGACATCTTCCCGGATATACAGTCCGTGTCTTGGTGTCTTGAGGCCAGGCTCAGCCGGAGGCTTTGGCTCGCCAGGCAGTCTTCCTCCTACTGTCCACTTCCCCTGGATATCGAGACCAAGCGGCGCGTACACGTGTGTGTTGAGACCTTCCGCTGTGTCGTTGAAGCATGCGTGGTAGGACACAGAACCTGTCGCCAGGCCACCCGGTAGATATGAGACCTTGTCTAGGAGATGTCAGCAAATGCTTGGTGGATATGTAGAAAAGTACTCACCTTTGATAGTGTACCACATCGACCAATACTCGTCAGTCGGTGCATAGCTAGGTGGCCTGCACTTGAACCGTTCCACAACCAACGGGTTCAAGTCGATCATAGCTAGATGATCGCGGTACATGTCGAGCACACTCTTCCTCGTGATGCCCGCCGGCAACGGCGTAATGGTGGTGAAGACAGCGGTCTTCGGCATGATTGCTTTCTCTCGAGGTACGAGTCGTTCTTCTCCGGACTGATGTTTCAAGAAAACTGCTGCGGATACGATCAATGTTTACGCGCGCGTGAAGCTGGAGAAGTGGAAAGAAGAATGTTTGGACAGCGAAGCAGCGAGAGAAGATGTACTTGTTTCGCAGGCCATCAGATCCATCTAGCCATGGGCGCTGACACGCTTCGCACACGTATCAGGCGAGCGCTCGAGCGCAGCTTGAAAAAAGCCCCTGCATCCAGATTTGCGGAAGGTTTGGGAACTGACAGCTCCCCGCCAAGCTCCCCGCCAACAATTCGAGAACGGCATCATTGCCGTTTGGGGCAATCACTGGAATTGCATTCCCTGCCATCGTTGCCTGATTCAGTCGGATGGCATCTGGCCGCTTTGTTTGTATGCGGGCCCCGGTGGACAGAGCATGCTCTTACTGGCATCGTCGTGGAAAACGCGTTGCCGAGAACCGAGAAACGCGAGTAGAACGCTGTCAGATGGTGTCAGCCGAGATGCAGAAGTTCTTGTTCTGTGACGAAAATCAGTGGCGTGGTGTTGCAGGTATCAGAATCCTGGAGCAGATCCGCCGCAGGTACGTTAGACGCTAGCGCTCGCGCTATGACCAATCAAGCAGTGCCGATGAACTATTGAGGGGTTGCTGACAGTTATCTTCGTGAACGCATCAATCAACACGGCCATCAATTACAACAAGGCAGCATTTCGACGTATCGCGTTCCTACTGCACGACTTTCATCTCATCTATCGAAGATTAAAGTGTCTTGTTGCCGTCCGCATCGAACGTCGCGGACGAGGCTGCCGTTCCAGGCGGTTTGCGTCTCTGTTACGTTTCAGCATGGCTTCATCAGGCATACAACGCATGTTATAAGGCATCCACAAAATCTCCTCCTCGGCACACTGCTACATACCAAGCGTTTCGAAACGAGGCTAGAATTCGCCATCGACCACGCGGGTCGGATGTCGACATCCTCAATTCCTTATAACCAAGGCATCGCATGCTTCTATGACAAATGTGCCGTTAATGCAGTCATGTAGAGTACTGATAATCTAGGGTCCACCAGAATTATCTGGAATACTTACAAAGTGACAGATGGCGACACAACTACCGAGAGCTTTCCTGCTCTTATCGCCTGATTGCCTGAATGCCAATACTTGCTGTCACTATGCCGGTGATGACGCTTGACTGTATGCTCAACAAGCAATAGAGGCGCCTTTGACTCAACACTGGGCCTTAACTTGGTCCGCGCTGGTCATCGAAGCTGTGGCTAGATTGTATGCTTACAATGCAGAGACAGTCTTTCTCATCGGATGATTGTGGTAATATCACAGCAAGTATGTAAAGGTATCTGCCGACGAGCGCGATAACTGTGATGATCCACTTACAACTGCCCAACTTCACATCGTACTCATACAAAACTGTCGTCTCAAATTATGAGTATCACATGGAAGTAATCCCCCAAAAACCATTCATAGCAAATGAAAACACGACATTATACTCAAATAGAAGTATGCATTACGACTAAACCAATGCTCAAAGCAAAGCAGGATATCCAAAAAAGCCACCAACGCGCCGCAATCATACCTGATGATCGCAAGTTCCCAAGTCATATACACATCACCTCCTGCCCCACCAACACTATCACATCTCTATACACCCTGATGCATATCCACCTCCTTGCTCTTCGGCGCCTTCCCACCGAACGACATACCCATACCACCACGCCGTCCCTTAACAACGCCAACGACACCAAAAACAAAGGTGACTGCCCAAGCAAGCCATGAAACCGCGCTGATGGCCGTACTCGCGCGGGCTACATCACAGACCTATTCATTCTCCACATTAGCATCTCAAACACCCCATCTCAAAGTAACAGCGCATAGAAAGGGAATTCAAACTCACCATACCAAAGCAAATCCTCCCACTCAAAAACACCGCAAGAGCCACAAATCCACTAAACCAAAACAACATGGTCAGTCCCTCCAGCCCCAACAGAGCCCATTTCACACTAGCCTTTTCAGTCAAGTGAGCGTATTTGGGTAAGGAGGTGAGGAGGAGGGGGACGAGACTGAGGATGGTCCATGAGGGGGCGAAGATGAGGTAGTTTATTTCCAGCGGGGAGGATTGGCGCCAGTGTGTTGACCACCATGATGATACTTGAGGGTGTTAGTTTGATGGAGCAGATGGGGGGATGGTGAGATGGTGGAGGGACGGAGGGTAGAAGAGGGGGTAGGAAGCTTACCATAAGCCATCAACCCGAGTACGACAACGGAAAGTACAGCTTGAGCCGCGCGAACGGGTAGGATCCAGTTGATCGCCATTGTGACTGTGCCTCTTCCTCTCTTCTTTCCTTTTCCCTACTACACTCTTTGCTCTTTCCGCTTCCGTTCCGGTCTCGATCTCCTCAAAGGAAGTGGCGGAGGCGTATGCGTATAGTATAACGAACGTATCGTATCGTGTCGTGCCGTAGCTCCCGTCTATATTGCGCGGCGTAGTAGTGCGTTGAAAGCCTCGTTCGTATAATTCGCTATTAAAAGAGTGTCAAGAAAGATAAGAACAGTATGTACCTAGGGTAAGGAAGAGAAGAGGGAACTGAGGACACGAGGAAAGAAGGAAAGAAGCGAAAAACGGAGAAGGGAAACCAGTTCACAACACCACTCCTCACAAAACCAAGCCAGGCATATACACCGTCTCCCAAGGCGTTCAGTAAGCATTACCTGCAACCCATCTGCTCGCCCACTCCAACATGCCACGCGACGCGCATACTATTTCTTGACACCCACGTTGCGGCACAATGCAAAATGCGCTGTGTCCCGCCGTCGCAATACCCATCACACACTGCACGGAACAGCGAGTTCCCAGTCGCAACGCAGACGACACAAGGCTGTGACTGGCTTCAAGTGGTGTTTCAGTTGAGGTTAAAGTGGACGGGGGGTGGGTAATCTGCGACGATTCATGCGACAAGCGACGGATCGCGGGGCTTCGTCTCATCGTGATCGCCCCCGATGTCTGCTCTGCCGAACACGCGAACACCCACGAGGAGCACGCGAGCAGCGTGAGCGGGAAGGATGCGTACGCGCGCAGATCAATGGGTATGAATCGTTAATGTAAAAGTCCATCATATGCAAGGTATAGTTCGCGCCACGCTCCGCCGCAACATCATCAAAAACACAATTTCCAGTAACCGGTGTATTACTCCAGCCATTAACCATGCCGTTACTATATCCATCCACCATCGCAAGAAAATATCGTACACATGCCTCATCCTCCCTAACGCTTGAGCTCAAAGGCCGACAACTCGTAAAAAAAGAGTCGTCAATCCGATACTTCACTCATAGCATGCCAGATCGTGAGAAAGATCATAGACCGCCCACACACCCCATCATCCCCAAATCCAGCGGTTTCGTCGTGAGAACACAAGTGCAGAAACAGTCAAAAGACGTGAGCATTCCAGCATCACTAGACTGTTTACTGACAAGACGCTCGGTGAGTGGATCGCTGGAAGGTAAAGACAGTGGGTATCTGAAAGGAAAGGAAATGAATCTATGTGTACATTGGAAAGGAAAGAAAAGGAAGATCGAACTAGAAAAGGAAAGTGTAAAGTATCTGGTGTGGTAGACCTGCCGTGATATATGCGTACTCCATGTGACATCGGTGATCATGACGTCGAAGACAAGGCAACGAAGACTTGCAAAGAGGTAATGATCAAACGATACTGAAGGCGCAAGCAGAAGTCCAAACACCTTGAGCAATGATACATGTCAAGGCATTCTCAGCACATGACGCTCATTACTGTACGAATAAATTGCTGCCCTATCACCTCGGTCTTCAACCACGGGGGCTGAAGGGCGCAGCGGCGCGAGTCATTTCGTTGCACTTGTTGACCAGCTGAGAGATGGCGCGAAGGAGCGGGCTGCCAGGGGTGCTCTCGTTGAGCTGGATGTATGCGGCGGTCAAGCGTTGGATGACGACGTCCATGATCTTAGGAATGATGTCGCGAATTTCCTGGTCCTGTGATGTTTCATTAGCAAAAGCATGGCAGTTATGCAGCGGTGAACTTACGTTGGGGTTGACGCTCTGGAATACAGCGTTGAGCCAGACAAGGCGCTCCGTCAGGTTGCGTCCCAGATGCTCAGATACGACCGCACCAGTCGACAGCGCAAGCAGCGGGCTCACCTGGCTGAGGTAGGCAGGATCGTAGCGGACGAAGACAGAGTCGAAGAGCGCGGCGCTGCGGGGCGACTGCAACCACTGCATGGTACCCTGCTCGTAGTTGCCTTCGGACATGAGACGGTGAATAGACTCGATCTCAAGCTCCTCCTGTGACTTCTGCTTGGGAGGGGAACGTGTAGCAGCAGGCGAGTCTTGGATTTGTCGAGGAGCTGGAGCCTGACGAGCCTCGAGGAGCTTTGCGACCTGAGATTGAAGTTCAATCTGGTTGGCAGCCATAGTCTGAATAGTCTCTAGACATGTCTGCACAGTCTCGGTCAACGCGGAGATCTTGATAGCATCTTCACGGCGTTGAGCATGGGCTTGTCGGAGCTCACCGCCGATCTGACGCTCGATCATGTTGGTCAAGTTCGACATGGCGGGGTTGACGACGGTGGCAACTGAGGCAGCGATCATAGGCTCGAAGTTACCGGCAATCTTCTTCGCGACCTGGTCAGAGAGTGACTGGAACATCTGGGGCTGCTTCAGGGATCGAGATACGGCATCAGGAACTTCCTTGGACAACTGCTGGGCTAAGATGGGCTTGAGGTTGGCGCTCAGACCCTGCTCAACGGTAGCAGTGGTCTTAGCCAGCACCTCGGGAAGCACAACGTTGCGGATGTTGTCATTGACCATCTTGCCGATGACACCCTCAACGTTCTCGTTGAGTGTGCTAGACACCTGGCGCAGGATGGCCTGCTGATGGGCGCCGTTGGCTGCGTTCATAACGCGCTTGTCCTCGTCGAAACGCTTGTACATGATGTCCAGCTCGCGCGAGAAGCCCTTGGTGATCTCAGCCTGTACGACCTCCTCAAGCTTCTTGGCATCAAACTCTGCGGAAGGAGCAGCGGTAGATGTGGCACTTGGGCGTTGGAGGTGCTTGCTGATGAGCTGTTTGGCCCACTCCGGCGCTTCAGTGGTGTCAGCAGTCTTGGACTTGGCAGGCTCCTGCGCAACGGATGGCTCAGGTGGCGCCGGAGACTTGGACTGCGGTGTCGCCTGAGCAGCCTGCGCGTAAGACGGAGGCAGAGACGCGGGGGCAGGTGCAGGCATACGAGCGGAAGGAGCAGTGGAAGCCACAGCTGAAGGCGCTGTAAAGACCTGGGAAGATGTCTCTGTGGCGGCCGCGCGCTTCTTCTTCTTCTTTTCTGACTTGTCACCACCGTTAATGATAGCTGCGCGAGCTGCGTCTTGCTTGCTCTCGACCTTAGCGAGAGTAGATGCGCGCATCGCTGCTTCGGGGTTGATGGACTGCTTGGACGCGGTGCTGCTCTCCCTCTTCAATGGCTCACGCGCAGATCGGTCAGAGACAGACTTGGGCGCAGGAGTGTCACCAGCAGTAGATGATTCATCGGTGACAGGTTGAGGGGGCTTGAGCTGCGAGATGGTGATGACGCCCTCTTCCTCAGCTTCCTTGGGGTGAATGGGCTCGCCCTCCTTCTTCCAGCCAAGGTCGCTTCGGCGGATGCGCAAGACGCAGACACCCTTGGAGTGCATGACGTACAGCTCGAAGAGAGCGGCGTTGTCAGGGTCGTCGACATCAGAAGGTCCAGCGGGCTCGTTGAGCATGTGCAGGCTCCTAATCTGTCCCTTGGAGGCGAAAGAGTACTCCGTGATGCTAGTCATAATGGCAGTAGCGTTGACTGGAGGCAGATTGTTCTGGCCCCTGTCGCCCTTGTTTGCCAGACGGGAGATGTAGGCAGCCTGGCTAAGAGCAGGAAGGTTGTACCTCGGGCAGGAGACGTGGACGAAGAAGATTGAGTTCCTGGTAGGGTGGGCGACAGCCATGATGCCCGTGCGGGGATGGAACGATACGCTGCAGATGGCGTCCGATTCGTTCTCGTGAGGCAGGTGAATTTCCTGCACGGCCTTGTTGAGACCCAGGTCCCACAGCTGGAAGGCGTGGTTCTGCTTCATGCCGACCATGACATAACGCAGCGCAATACCCTTAGTATATGGCTTGTCTTTGTCAAAGAAGAAGACCGAAGTGGGCCACGACTTGGCATTGGGTGTGGTCGTGTGGAACTCAAGCAGAGTCTCGGAGACCTCGACCTGGCGGGGAGGGCTGTGAGGGTTGCCTAGGTCTGGCTCGGTGAGGGTACGGATGTCCCAGAAGCGCATGCGGCCGGCCTTGTCGAGTGAGACGATGATGGTGTCGTCCTCGCTGAAAGTGAAGTCCTTACCAGCCTTGCCAGTGAGGATCTTGAGGGAGCGCTCCTTGAGGTACTTTTCCGTGTGGCAGATGCGGCTCTTAGACCGAGCATATTCAGCGGCGACCTTGGGGAAGACGATGTGGATGGACTTGCCCCTACCGACAGCAAAGAACTCTGGGTGACGCGAAGATGGCTTCGCGCGAGTCTTGAGCTGGCCTCCAGATGTGTTATCATCTTGAGATGGCGACGGGGGAAGCATCAAACCCTGAGAGTCGAGATTCTCGCCGAACTGGTCCTCGCGCGCAGGGTCGAGAGAAGTCCAGAAGACAGTGCCGTTGACACCGATACCCAGGATGCTCTCGAGCGGTTGTTGTGAGTCGTCTGCGGAGGTGCACAGGGCGATGTTGAAGATGCGCTCTTGGTGGTTCTCGAAGACCTGACGGTATTGACCGTTCTCCTGGCGGATGATGCGGAAGCCGCCCTTCTTGACGAGTGCGTATACGATGAAGTTCTTGCTGGCGGATACCAGGGAGCGGTCGATCTGGTCAAAGTCCTTCTTCAAGCGAGCAATGTCCATAAAGAGCTCGTTGGCGAAGTAGAGACGACGAGGCGGCATCTGGTTGACCTGGATGGAGGCAAAGGCGCGCATGGGGAACCTGTAGACTATTACCGTCTGGTCCTCACCCTTTGCGAGGCTCTCCTCGGCTTCGGCGGTCTCCCAGTCTTCCGCGACGTTGTCTTGAGCAATTTCGGTAGCGACTTCCTTCAAGGCAGCTGCGATGGGCTTGGGCAAGCTGGCCTCGATGTCCTTGGCTGTGCTTGGGTCGGCAAACTCGTCCTTGATTTCGGTTGCAATCTCAGTCATAACTTCCTGGACCTCTGCGAGCTCCTCAGGTGGGGGGAGAGCAGAGGCCTCGGCTTCAGCTTCAGCGAGCGCGTCCTCGATCTGCTGACCGACCTGCTCGCCCAAGTCGCTCACGGCCTCGGCCACAGTTTCGTGTGTGTGGGCAGGAGCGTCGTCTTGGGGAGCGGGCGAAGAAGCATCGACTGCCCTCTTCTTGAGGATCTCCATCTTGGGGGCAGGAGGCTTGGAGCCCTGCTGGATCGGGGTGTTCTTGCGGGGGCTAGCAGCTTCGAGCTGGTCGAAGGGGTTGACGTAGGTGAACTTGGGGGCAAGCGAGGCGGCGTCGGGCTGGAAGCGAGACGACTGCTCCTTGCTGTCGGAGCCAAACATCCTCATGGGGGAAGAGGCGCCCGGGGTGTGTACGGTGGGGTCAGACGAGACATGCTCGAGCTCGGCGTCTGCGAGGTCCTGCGCGAGGTCGTCCACAACCGTTTCAGGCTTGTTGGACGCACGCGGAGAGAGCACGGAGGCAGCGCGAGAGGAGCGGCCGCTGGTCTGGGCGGGCTTGGGGTGGTTCAGCAGGCGCAGGAGAAGGTCCTGGGGGTTCTGCTGGGCGGCGCCAGGCGACTGCGCTGGGGCGGCGGCGCTGTGAGAGGGCGTCCTACTGCCCATGACACTGGCCATGCTGGTCGCAATGTCGGGCGCCTGCGACTGCTGCGAGACGCGTCGAGAGGGGCCGCCGCCCTGCGAGTTGAAGCGGAGGAGGTTGAGCAGGTTGGTCGACTGCTGCTGCGGCGTGGGCTGCGACACGGGCTCGGGCGCGGGCGTGTTGGCCATGGACGAGTTGGGCGACATGACGGCAGACTGGTGATGAGGCTGCGGGCCGCCGGGCTGGGGAGAGAACAGAGGCGACGAGACAGACGGGTGCTGGTAGCCGTGTGGTTGTTGCTGGTTGCCAGATGCGCCGCCGTTGAGACGGGCAAGCAGCTCCTGCAGGTCCGACATGGTGAAGGAGACTAGGGCAGATCTGGGCGGCGTTAATAAGTGAGAGTGGGTAAGGGCGCGCTGTCACCGCCGCGATGGCCAGCACAGTGACGCCATGACAAACCGACGTACTTTACTCAGGACCCAAAATTGCAAGTGCGCGGCCGAAGCCCAGATGAGGAAAGCGCGAAGCTGCCGGTGATAAACAGAAAGCGGATGATGAAGAGAAAGCTGACGAGCAGACGGGGGCGTGTGGTGACGGGCTGCGGTGATGCGCAGAGGTCAATTGGCGATGCAAGAGGAAGGGCGACAGCTCGACGTGATATCGCTGGCGCCGCAGACGAGCTAGGCTAGCGTATTGGGAACTTGTGGAGACGGCGCCACTCACTTGGCCTGCACTCACCACATCATCCAAATGTGACAGCTCATCGTCGAGTCACATCAATCGTCACGTCTATTACCTGGCATCGATGGATCACTCACGTCGACATCGCATGAGTTTCCGTATTGACTGCAATGCGTGCAGACTGGACTGGAAAGAGCGATGCAGGTCCAACGCACGCGAACTGGCACTTGTCAAACTTCATTTCTTTTACAACCTTTGCTTTTGCCCTCCCATACCCTGCATACCGCCTTATTCAAGGAAGATTTCAGGACACTGTGGCGCCTACATCAAGGTAAAAACATGTAAAGTAGTTGACCCAACGACCATGTAGGC
Organism: Alternaria viburni; assembly: GCF_023758015.1. Taxonomy (NCBI): domain Eukaryota; kingdom Fungi; phylum Ascomycota; class Dothideomycetes; order Pleosporales; family Pleosporaceae; genus Alternaria; species Alternaria viburni. The sequence goes on from NW_026055795.1 coordinate 110,464, forward strand.
TCCAGACCCGTCCATTATTTTTCTAGTATAAGGTGATACTATCACATATGTTTCAGCATGCAATTTCGGACCATGACGCAAATCACGAGTTGGCCTAGCTTCGATATGGAATGAAGTCGCAGTTCATCACGAAGTCTTGGTTATGCAGACATATCGGGACGCCGAATGTGGTGACTTCAGCGCGGGAATGTGCGAACTGTGTCAATGTAGATGAAGGGAGTGAAGGCGTCAGCAGGTGGGAGAAGATGATAAACGATGTCGCAAATGCACTGCGCTCGTTTTGATTATATGACCGAGCAGTGAGGCCGTCGCACTCGCAAGCACCACATTGTATCTTATGGCCATACGATCTTCATTCGACATATCACTGACTCGAACACTCTCACAAGTTCTCAAAATCAGGATCCTCATCGCCATCGTTCTCTTCCTCCTCTTCCTACTCCTCCTCCTCGGCCACCTCCTTCAGCCAAAGCTCCTCTCGGTGACGATGCTCAACGTGAGCCAGCCACTTGGCCGCGGACTTGTACGACCGGTCTGGGCAAAAGGGACATGTCGCGCTCCTAGTGCATCTAACAATCCTGAACTCGTCAAACGCCCTTGTAAGCTCCTCACAGCGCGTGTATACCTTTTCTTGCACATGTTTCTCGAGTCACTTACAATTCTATTCCTTGTCTTCAACGGCCTGCTCCACCGTTCGATCAAACCATCAGAGCCAACACTCCAACCCATCGACGCCCTGCCTTGTATATGCGACGAAGTCCCTGAGAAATACTACACGTTCTTCTTCCGTAGCCGCATCGCATTCCTCGACCCCATCAGCAATATTCACTTGAACGTCTTCCTTTGGTAAATCTTGCCAATGCAACGGCTTACCCCGTGGGTGTTGCTTGCCGTCGTTTTCCTCGAGCGAATCCACGTCCAGACCCTCTTCCTCATTAACATCCGGCTCGGTTATCTCATCCTGTTCGTTGCGCCGTTTCAAGCCCTCGAGAGCGCAAATGCGCGCACTGTGGAGACCCTCAAGCTCGGCTTGGGTACTCCTGGCTTGTTTGCGGATCGGTTTTGGTGTGCCATCTTTACCGGTGGTCAGTCCTGTAGTCGTTGATTTGATGGAGGTTTTCAGTAGAGATCGCATCTCTTGAGCAAGCTCTTCCAATATAGCGTTCCGTATACTCCTACGGATCTTCGACAGGACCAGCTTATGCTTGTAGAAGACAGCCTCAAGCTCCTTGAGGACCATGTCAGCTGCACTGTCTCCATCCCTCAACATGACCTTGGAAGCGCCAGTGACACTGCCAGTGTAGCCTCGCGGTACGGGCGTATCATCAGCGCTGTTCCGTATCAGAAACTCATGCGTGTCGTCCATCGTTGCCTTGACGGATTGTGCTATTCGACGACCTCGAGGTGTTCTCGCTCGCGTTTGCGCAACCGCTCTTCAACCTCAGCACGAAGCGTGATCTCGTAGTTCCCATGCTGTACGTACCCTGTCCGAGCTGCCTGCTCAAACATCTTCCTCGCTTCTCGCCGACTCATCTGCAAATCTGACGTCAGTATACCTAGATGCTTTTCAAGCGCAGCGCCTTGACTCGCCCTCTCTCTGCCTAGTATATAGGACTGAATATCGATGTCGCCGACCCCGACTGTATCGTAGTATTCGTGAGCGTTCGAGTCGTCGGCATGTGCTGCAATTGCTCGTGCCGCCGTCTCTCCGTGTTCATGTTTGGTTTCGATGGTACGTGTTCGACGAAAGCAGTACATGGTATTGCGCTGTGGCAAGCCCGCGTCGATGCACCTGAAGATGGGTGTACGAAGTCATTGTCTGTCTCACATGCAGTTTATACATCGGCGATTACTCACCCCTCGCGCAGGTGAGGATTCAGCGCACCAGACTTCATTGGCTCTCCAGGTGTGATGGTACCATGACTGTCAGCTGCCAGGAATGCTGCTTGGTTCACAACAACGGGATCAGTCCTGAGCCAGACATCGTTCCTGCGAAGACTAGCAGAAGCTGCTTACAGCGTGAGATACCTGAGTAGCATTGCTACCTTCGCAACATTATCAGGTGCTACAAGTTTCTTACTGAGATGGCTAGGAGGTCGTTAGTTATGGTCGGAGTAACGCGGCTCTTCCCTCATCACCTGTGTAGTTGGCAGGCTGGTCTTACAATATTAATTTCATAGAAGTCAGCGCTAGACGTATTCAACACAGTGCTCTATGGCAGTGGTATTGTCGAAGACAGAGGTTGACGTAGTCAGCAGGACGGCTTCACAACTACAATCTTGTTGGATACAAAGTCGATGTAGCAACCTGGGGATTGTGTTTTGAATATCATTGAACATCGCTCTTCAGACCCACGACTGTAATTTACTTCGGATATGAATTTCACCGGCCGTTCATCTTCTGATAGCCGATCCGACGGAGCTTTGGCGCCGAGTTCTTTCCACTTTGCTTGGGTGATCTCGTCTCCTTTGTGCAGTCGTCGATGGAGAAGAAGCTTGACGACAGGCTTTCCTTTGGCTGTCTTAATACCGCGGATGTCGTTTGATATGGAGTAAGCGACGTGTTCGTCAATTCGGCAGTCTTGACCGCCTTGGCGATTATGGTGGGGATTTTCCGGTATTCGCGCGTGTAGACGTCGCCTAGCATCTATGCTGAGGTCAAGCCCATAAAGTCCTCGGTATATTTGGCGACATTCAATCCAACTTTGGCGCCATCCGTCCACTCACCCTCTTTGTTCTTGTCCTGCTTGTAGACATCGCCCTCCTCTTTGATCATACTGTTCATAGCCATGTTCATGACGACGCTCGATCTTGGGATAAAGCAATCCGTGGCCAGCTTTTTTGTCTTTTTCCGGCAAAAAATGCACGTCGCGAAACCATGTCCGTGCAGGGGACGAAACTGGCATGCGTGGTCAGCTTCACAGACCCAGGCGGCGACGGAGGGATCATCATCGAGTGGTTTCGCATCCGGCGGATAGATGATGTTGTATTGTGTGAAATGGGAGCGGCCGGTGGCGAAGCTTAGCTAAAAGATCAAGGTCAGTATACATGCTCATGTTATCATGCAGATAGGGATTACTCACTGTGCGTTGTATATCCTCAGTTGTAACGTCCAACACCCAATACGTGTCGGCCCTTTCAATCCTTCTCTTCAGCTCTGTTTCGGCAACTTCGGGACCCAATTTCCTCTTCTTCTTCTCATCTTTAGGCGCTGGAATGACCTGATCGCGCGCCGGTTCGGTCAAGGACTCGCTCATCGGATCGGTCAAAGGGAAGTCGGATTGCGCCGCATCGAAAAGGTTGTCGCGCGCCATCAGTGGGTCGAACATAACATTCTATGCGTCGTTTTTGAAAATTAAATGGGGATGTCCCAGGGTGAGGGCAGACGAGCGCACATGGTTTCGATTTCTTGATCTTTATACAAGACCAAGGTCTGGAGACCGGATCACATATTTTCAGTCTGATTCCTTTTTTGAAAATCCTCGTTTTGAGAAGATGAGTGTGTAAGAAGGAAGACAGAGCCGTCGAAAAGTTGCTTTTATACATCGGCACGCCGAGAAGATAAGAGCGATGTCGGCAGGGTAATACAGCCTTTCGTACGCGCCGGCGGGAAGCTCACTTGGCGCCGGGGTGGGGCTTCCTCGATGATGCCGAGAGTCATGCTGCTGTCCACCAGTACATCTCTGGCAGCGTCCTTCCAGTTGTCACTGATCTTCTCAAACCACGATCTATCGCCAGGTAGATCGTACGCCTGCGTAACGACGGTTTCGTCGATGCAGAATTCTTCGAGGTTCGCGCCGGTAGCCGCCAGTGTGGCGCCTTTCAAGTCGTTGATACAGTCGTTCTTGTACTGATTGAGGATATGCTGTGCTTCTTGTGGGGTGAATGATCCTGGTGCTTTCCCGGTGTACTGAGTCTGTGTTTGCGGGTCAGTCCAAGTGGATGGTTGACATATCCTTCCGGCAATCGCCTTCGATGCTTGGAACGCTGCTTCGGAGTTCCAAAGCAACATCTGCGCTCCGTTTGCGAGGGATCGGCGCGAGTCGACTACTTGGCGGCGTGCATTCTTCTCCTTGCTGTCTTGATCGACAAGGATGGAGATGTGTTCATGACTCAAAGCCATATACGCTCCTGCCAGCCTGTCATATTCTTTCGCCGACTCTTCTTTTGTCCAGGACTTGATGGAAGATTTCGCAAAGAACATGTCCTGGGGGTCGTATGCCTGCATGGCGACCGGGTACTTGATATTGATCCCGTGTTTCACCTACGAAGTCAGTATATGTTTACGAATATTGCGCCAGGACTTACCTCTGCGTCATGTCGCTTGTTTCCTCTGTCCGCGCTCCCAGACGTGGGGTAAGCTGGAGATGGCGGAAGAGATTGGGTAGTGGTAAAAGCCACGGTGACTTGTTTGACAAAAACCTTGTTGTAGGCTGCGTACACTGATTAGTTCTAGGTTGGTGCGTAAACGTATCGGCAAAGAACATACCGTTGGAGCTGCGGATAGCAATCTTGAAGGCGCGCTGGCTGGCGCACCATTTCCGGCCATGGCGGCGTCTGGGGAGATTGTCACCGCTTACGATAGGAAATGTCTGGTGTTGTAGGTTGCTGAAGTGATTTCGCTTGGGTAGCAGTCTTGCAATACTAGTCAGAGCTTGTGCAGATGATGCCCGGGTGATGCAGAAGAGGAAGCTGGAAGTAGTGGGTTGAAGGAGTGATGGAGGAGATGTGCGAGAGTTATTGTATTTGTATGCGCTGCTCGATGCTGTTGCAGGTTGCAGGTGAGAGAGCTCCGGTATCGCGGTGCAGCCCGGCACGTGGCGGTGGAGTCTGCGCTATCACGTGTGGGCACTTGCAAGATAGCCACAACGTCCACGTACCTATATGAGGTCTGCTAGTCTTACCAGTTTCTTCACATCTGTATATGTTCCCCCGATGGTGTATGTGCTGATGAAAACTAAGTCACTTACCCGGGTATCTACTAGGTAACGCTGTCGCCCTCTTGAACCGGCGCGGCTTATCGCTTGCACCAAAGACTTCATACTCATATGGAACTGCTTCATACCACCTTCTTCAAGAATATCGCATGACCACTCTCATCTTCACAGTAGCTTGGTAGCAAATCCAGGTTCGCATCGCTGACATCTAATCGGAGTTCCCGTGTTTGATCCTGGTGCGCCATAAGTATAATTCCCGACGCTGGTACAGAGACACTCAATAGACTCGAGAAGACAGTCGTGCAATGCAAGTAGAGCTCTCGTCTGTAAGCAAACTGTAGCGTTAACCGGCGCCAGAACGATTGCCGTTCAAGTTGCCCGTGGCAACTCGTTCTGACCTCATACTAGAACATGTCTAACAGTGAGAGGGTAAAGGTACGGTAATATATGGAAAGCTAGCGAGTGTTCTGTAGTATGGTAACATTGCTGATATTTAGAAAACTAGCGCGGCGCCTGGTCATAATAAAGGCAGGTGAAGAAGAGGCTATGCTAAGTTTCTTTATATCAATCAAGGCGCTATACCGCTAGGCTTCAGCGCAAAGAGAGTCTGTTGCCTATGTCTTACCAGAAATGTTCCAGGACGTATAATTATGCTTAAGCATGCGGTCTTGCTTTGCATTAGCATACGTGCCACATTACTCTATCTTCGCACGGAGAATGTATACTACGCGTTTATGAAAAGACCGACCACAAGGCACGTCTCTAGGCTCTATCTTCATAATACAGGCAGCGCGCGATGCTTAATTACTTCAGTGCGGAGATGACTCGCGCAGGAGTATATGAAGAACGAACACAAACAAGCCCGAGAGGCCCATCAGATGAAACATATGTGTACAAGACATTATGGCCAACGATGGCATTTTGAAAGACTGTTCTCAGCTATCCACCATCCCCATCTACCATCTAATCCCCAATCCCCAAAACTAGAATACATGAAGAATTGAACAACAACATCCAAGCACATCTACCGGCAGTCACCGAACCCAGGCTGGCATCCAAACATCTTCATGCAGGACAGCAGGCTGTTTCCGCAAATACCAGCGGGGCTGCAGCAGTTACCCCAAGCAGAGCCCTTGCACGTCTGCTGGGTGCGTGCACCACACAGGCGGTTCTTGCTGACCTTGAGACCCGCGGGGGAGGAAGTAGCAGCGGGGGCGGATGAGGTGCGTGTGCTGGTGCTGGTGCTGGTGGTAACAGGGCGGGTAGATGTGGATACGGTAGTAGGTGCAGCAGTACTTGGGGCAGCAGTCGAAGGAGCCGCAGCGCTCGAAGGTGCCGGGGAACCAGAAGAACCAGCGCAGTTTCCGAAGAGCGGGTTGCAGCCCGTTCCACAATAGTCGGTCGTCTTACCGCAGAAGCCGTACTGAGAGCAGCACTCGCCGTCTACAAAACCAACGCACGTGAAGCCAGATGTGCCACCGCAGGAGCCATCTGTAGTAGTGACGAGACCGCTGGGAGCAGAAGTAGGAGCAGAAGCGGATGAAGAAGCACCGGTAGCTGCTGGCTGAGAAGCACTGCCACTTCCAGAGGAAGGGGCAGTGCCATTGTTGCCACATTTTCCGAAACCGGCCTGGCAGCCTACTCCGCAGTGACCGTCGGTGTTTCCACAGAAGCCGTAGCGGGAGCAGCATTCGCCTTGGGCGAAGCCTACGTGGATGTCAGTGGGGTGAAGTGTAGTCCAAATCAAGAGGTCGTACCAAGGCAGGTGAAGCCAGATGTGCCTCCGCAAGTAGCGTCGGTAGAAACACCAGTAGGAGTAGCAGCGGGTGCGGCGGAACTAACGCTTCCAGATGATGTAGGACCCGCGACAGGTGGTGTGAAGACAGATGTGGTGGCTACGCGACCGGAAGAAGCGTCTCGGTACCAGTTTGTCTGAGGCTCGCCCAAGCACTCGCCCAGAGTAACCAGCTTGTATCCCTTCGCCTGCATGGTTTGGATCATGTAGCCAGTCAGGTTCTTGGCTGTCTGCTCGTGGATGTCGTGTGCGATGGCCTGGAAAGCGTCCACCTGGGGGTTGCTGGGGTCGATGGCTTTTTTGACGTTGTCCTTGGCGTTCTGGATCTTGTCTGGGGTCACGTTGTTGTAGTCATCGGTGTCGAGGTCGAAGTAGGAGACGACGTAGCCTAGGTCAGCGAGGTCCTTTTGGCATCCTGAGGCTGCGGTGCAAGAGGAGTATGGCGGGCGCATGTAAGTGGGGAATTTGCCCATGATGTTGGCGAAGGCCATCTACGGACTTGGTCAGTACTTCTCATGGGTAATTCATAGCAGAACATCGTACCTCGTTCCTAACCATCTGGTCGTATCGCTGTTGGCTGGTGATGGCGCTAAGATCTTGATGCGACCATGTGTGACTGGCAACCTGATGACCTTCGGCGATCATACGCTTGATAGTAGCAGCCCACGGCTTGCTCGGGTCGTCAATTGCGCCCTTGTTGATGTTGACACCAGTGACGAAGAAAGTGGCCTTTGCTCCGGCAGCCTTGTACTGATCCAACACACCTTCAGTGTAGATGTAAGGACCGTCATCATATGTGATAGCGATCGTGTTTGGCTCGGTGCAGTCGTAGATGCCCTCTCCACCGTACGGCTGGTTGCCGAGCTTGGGACGAGCAATGTTGCGAGTGCTGCCTCCAGTAGGGAGTTTGTTGGCATCACAGGCAGGGCCGTACTGGAACTGGCAGTCGGGTGCTTCACAGTAGTCACCTATGAAGATTAGCATTGGTCTCTCAAGTTGTACCCGAATACCTTACCTCCTTGACCACAGTAGCCCTCCACAGAGCAGCAGTAGCCCTCGGCGCAGCTTGCACCGCCGTTGTTCGGTCCGCACCGGCCATCAATACCACCTTGACGTGCCGTCAAACGTAGATTGGGCCCTGCAACGTGCGCCGCATGTCCACCAAGAATGTTCCTGCTCCTAAGTTGACCAATCTCTCGGGGTCCTAGACCAACAATCTTCGGTACAGGGAAGTCGCCGTGAGCAGCCACGAGGGGTGCGACCAGAGCCGCAGCGTATAGTCCAGTGTAGCGCATTATGATGACGTGACTATGAGTCTGCCCAAAATATAATCGAAGAATTAACGAATGTACGAAGCGAGTGTAAGATCAAAAAGATCGACCGATATTAAGTCCGAACAAAAGGTAAAGACGACACTGTAAAGAGTGAACAGACGCCTTTTGACCCTTTCACAAAGTGAGCAAGGAAAAAAGATAGACCAAGAAAGCAACAAAGGGATGTGGGTGCGAATTCCATATAAGAGGCGACTGGACTACCGTATGCCCAGACATTAGAAAAAGATGCCCACGACGCCCGTGGAGCGTGTAGTGTGCTTGGCTATGGGACGGGTCAGCCGCCGCGCGTGTCAGATTTGGTCGAGGCTGACACTGAGACTGCGATACAGGAGGTAGCCCGCTAGCGGAGAGTTAATAATGTAAGTCTTGACAGGGAGTGTGCTGTGTAGGAAGATGGGTAAGATGAGGTCTTTGATGAAGTCTACGACAGACACTCAAGCGCATGCGGGCTTCCACGGCATCTGCTTTTCTCGGAACCCGGACATGATTCCAGCTCGCAACGCGCGTATGGCACAACGTCGCGAAGGAGCATGCAGGTGCTGTCTTCGCTTCGGAGGCTTTGTGGCGGTCATAAGCCAAGACATACCCCTGGGTCGTTGCCAAATCGGGCGTGTAGATCACGTTAGCGCCCGAGATTCGCGTAGATAGATCCGTGGTCCTGGCCTTTGGGGACGGCCCAGATTCCGTCGCTCTACTCCAGACTCTTTAAATAACCCGGCGGGTTGCCTGACAAGAGACAGCTGGTATGTGGATGGCCTTGATCGCACGTGTAGCAACTTTTTGACGTCGCTGAGAGAAACATGGCTTTCGGCTGAACTTCGTACAGCGAATTCAGATCGCCGCGATGATGCTGACATGTGCGGCCTCGGTGCGATAATTTTCTCTGGGCACATCTGCAGCGGTCAATACTTCGGCGCCGTTGTCTCGAAACACGGTGTTGGGTTCGGATGAACCGATGCAGAGTTCCCGCGGTTTACCCAGGACTACTGGGCAGTAACTCAGTTGCCACAGTTCTCCAAGGCGTCGGGCGAAAAGGCAAAAGAACAGGCGCAGCTTTAGGCGAGGGGCCAACGGTTCGCTCCCTGAAGTTTGTCGCGAACAAAACTCTGTCTTATTTACCGTATTGCGCGGCGATAAAGGTGATTATCTAGCGATGTTGCGCAAGGTAATCCATGGGTAGCTCTGATGTCATTACGCGATAACGAAACGATAGCCGAGAATGCCAGGTGCAGCTGAACCACACTCGCACTCTCATCTTGTGGAAATGATGTGACTTTCTTCCTTCGCTTCCACATTGTCGATAAAAGCCATTCCTCTCGCTAGGCTTCGGGGCTGCCGTGACACTGTGCTCAACAGCACGGACGTTGACACAGACAGCCTCGCGTGTTCACGTTACCTCCAGGGCTACGCCTTCCTCCACGTTTCGTACCCACCAATTTGTTTGCGGAGAAGGCAATTCTCTACTTCTTCGTGATTGGCTCGTAAATCGCGCCTTCTGGTGTAGTTGTGGAAGCCAAGTGCACTTCAAAAACACAGTTCAGAAGTTTTCTTGAGGGAGTACGCAATCCTGCCTACTACAAGGATACCTACCAAAGGATGATCAAAAGCATTAGTAATCTTACCTACGACCAAGACTTCTCCTCTCTTTCTTGGTATCTATACTCTACGCCACAGGATATAACACCTCAGCAATGAAAGCATCGGACTCCGTGTGCCAGACGTGACGGCACTATCGCGTACCTTGGATACCGTCTCGACAGACACATAACGCCATCTCGAAAACGTAACCCAGTCCGATACCCAAGTTCGATATCAAAATACACCATGAACGTAAATCGGACGATACAGGCGACAGACTACCCCGCAAAAACTCACTTTCCCCGGATCCGCAGCAATTTTGTCATGTCGTTCGAGCGGCTCGTCCGGTATCGATGAACGAAAGTCATCAGGACGCGCCAATGCACCAAGAACATGGCGCAGTCTTACATTCTCAACAATACATGATTTGAACAGTCGACGCCTGGAATGAACACTTGGCAAGCCCATTGACATCGGCCCAATGCGACCACTTCTACGACGAAGCAACCTCGACTCTCAACGCTGCACCAGCTGAGACCAGGGGTGGCTGCAATTCGCGTCGCATACTGTCAAAAATTCATCCAGGTTGAGCAGCCGCGCTGTTCTTTCGTAGCACTAGCGCAGCTTCCCAGCCCCGATTCTTGGCGGCTCCGCTGAGTACACAAGGAGTATGACATGGAAGCATCGGGCTTCGTGCCAGATAGCTTCAAGCATATGGTGGGGAGCGAAATAAGTAGTCGATACGTATCCAAGACGCTGTTGAGCCAGTATTTGGATTTCTACATGTGCTAACCCGTCGCAATGAAGGTATGTTGGCGCGGTATAGATACGTCCGAAGACGTCTGCGATGAACAACAGGCAGCTATTCGACTACAGCACCAACATCCATAGGAACGGCGCATGAAGAGCAAGTAGAAAACTTGTTGGCGAACGACAATAACTATGTATACAGCACTGGCAAGTCAACCCGCCTCGATAGAATGGATTGGCGCGGGATGTACCGCAGGATGTCTCTGTGTACTACAGAAATCGGATTCAATGTAGTGGGGTCTGATTGTACCAGCGCCTTACGGTCCATATATGGCGCAACAAGAGAGAGCGCAAACCCCCCCCCCCCTCCATCGACGATACAACACTGGCAAGGACCCCCACCATTACGTGATACATCAGCGCGGGGCATATCGAAGGAGGTCTCTAAACTCTGCAGGCAACAGTCTTTATAAAAAGGTGCGGCTTACTCCTATGTTATGACAAACCTGCAAGCCTAGCGGAGAGACTGTTGCAGTTAACTTTTGCGTTACTTAAGGATATTCGAGCATATGGCCCGACACATCTTGGTAATTATGTGTGGGTCGGTCTTCTACTTCACATTATTTTCTGCTATCACGCATTTAGCGCCGGTAGTCAAAGCCTTTAACGCTGCTTACATCCCGCACAAGACATCTTCATACCACTTTCACACTCGCCAGGATCACGTTGCCTAGAATCGCTTTGCCTTTAATCACTTTGCCTTTACCTGGACAGAATTCCGTATAACCTGCCGTAGAGGTATTCGCGGTATTTGTCCTCGAGCACCTAGCACGACAGAAGACAATGTGTACTCTAACACTTGTTGCACGATTAAACCTGTAAAAGTCTCGCTACTGTGCATACTCTAACTCTAACTATGTCACTTAGTTTGTACACTGGGCACAAGTATGTATACGCCTGCCTCTACAGTCCCATCGCGGTCGGAAACAACGAGGTCATGGTAGTTGGTAGATGCAAATTCTCACAATCTTTTTGATACTTGTCGCGTGCTATATTAGTCTTCGGCATCTGTTCGATTATGCCCACTGGCCCATACATTCCAAAGTTATCACAACATCTTATTCATCTTCCAAGACCTTGTCTGGATCTATGGAAGAGCCTTGTAGACTTGTAGATTGACTAGAGGCACGAAGTCAAGTTCTTTCCCAGCGAGGTGGACATGTGTACGTCGCTAGAGGTGAATTGAGGGACTGATGCATCCTTGGTAAATAAGAAGAGTGGACAAGTAGAGTTCCACATCATTTACAGATACGCAATGAGGCCTTTCTTGAGTCGGAGCGGAGGGGCAGTCTCCTTGGAAGTGGGTCTTGTTCGTGAATACCCCTTCGCGATGTCTGACACTATTCCAGAATCTTACTAGACTTCCCAACTTACCAAAACGAGCCTGATAACCTGCTCTACACGTCGATTGCCTTGGATTATCTACGAACAATTTCGTCGTCGATCCATCAAGGAGCTTGTGGTTTGTGTTAAAATCGCCAAAACCGGGCTTGTGGTTTAGTGGTATAATACTCCCTTAGCATCAAGACTTCGAGCAATCGAACCGTCTTAATGTGGGAGTGGTCCAGGGTTCGATTCCCTGCAAGTCCAGCTTTTTGCGCTCCCTGAGGCATAGGATGGGTCGTGGTTGTGGTGGTGGTGCCTTGGGAGGGGGGTGGTGGACATGGGATGAAAGCTTTTTTTTGGCCGGAGGTGGGGGCACCGCGACACCACCCGACTTTTTGCGCGGGTCTAGAACATCAAATATCTTTCCGAGATTTCAGGGTCTACCTTAGGAACATGAACATGACTTTGCGAACGCTGTTCATCGGTGGTGCTGCATGCGTGGATGCATTTGTAGGCTGGTAGTTGGCATTCAAGTCGAGCAGCGAGCACTTCCCAACGCTATACGGACGTCCCAACTCCCCATTGTCTACTGATACCAGATCTCTAGATCTCCCGCTGACCACCTGTTCGTGCCTCGGCATCAATATTACATGCAGCCACGTGTGCGATCGTTCGGTTACTCAATCTTTCCACGCCAGGTTAGCTGCATATGCATCCCGAGATCTGCACGAGGCCTGTCAAGCGATGCTTCCCCTTCCAATGACGTCGAAGCCGACTTAGGTACCATGAACAGCAGTTCCAATCACGCGCATATCTGCAATGTGCGTGAAATCAAAGCCCTATTGTTCCGGACCCTTACAGGAACACAAACCACAGCGACGGCTGTCCCTGATTTCGCGCAAACACCAGACCCACCTTGAAGGCAAGAATGAACGGTGAAGCTAGACCGTATTTCGCTTAGACTAGCGGCAAGCACAACCCAGCCCGAACAGATATTTTCAGCAGTCGACTTTGTGCCCCTCGCTCTCTCTCTCCAACGATCCAACCCCTCAGCTTCCGATAATCAAACAATTGGTGGTGTGCGACTTTTGAACGACTATTTCAATACCTTTTTAGAAGACAATCATCTTCTAACGTCACTCCCTTACCCTTTCGATACTTCGGTAAGAACAAAGCCCGACATCACGGCATGGCGCGTGCGGACTACAGCTAACACTCACCAGTCTTCCAACTCTACAAAATGGATTACCAAGCACCTGCTCCCGCTGCCGGTGGCCGTGGCTGCTACAACTGTAAGTTGACTCTATACCCACGATGCGGTGACACGGTCCGAATGCGGCCCCGCTTTGTATATCAGATCGCGAGAGCGTCACGCCTCAGGGTCCAGCGACAGGTCCAGATCGGTATTCGAGCGCGGAGACCACCATGCCTGACTCGGAACTGCATCTTTGAACACGCGCTGACCATGTCCAGGCGGAGACTCCTCTCACCGCGCTGCCGAGTGCCCCACCAAGGGTACCCCAACCTGCTACAACTGCGGCGAGAAGGGCCACGTGAGCCGCGAGTGCACCTCTCCCCAGGCTGAGAAGACCTGCTACCGCTGCGGTGGTACCGGCCACATCTCGCGCGAGTGCACCAAGGACGGCGGTGCCCAGATGGGTGGCCGTGGCGCCCCTAGCCAAGAGTGCTACAAGTGCGGCCAGGTCGGTCACATTGCCCGCAACTGCTCCCAGGGCGGTGGCTACGGCGGTGCTGCTGGCGGCTACGGCGGCGGTCGTGGAGGCTACGGCGGTGGTGCCGGTGGCTACGGAGGTGCTCGCCAAACCACGTGTTATTCGTGCGGTGGTTTCGGTCACATGAGCCGTGACTGCACCCAGGGACAGAAGTGCTACAACTGTAAGTACACAGCGATGAACTTGGAAGAGCACGACTAACCTTTTGTAGGCGGCGAGGTTGGCCATCTGTCGCGCGACTGCCCCCAGGAGACTTCATCTGAGCGCGTGTGCTACCGCTGCAAGCAGCCCGGCCACGTCCAGAGCGCCTGCCCCCAGTAGGGTGTTCCAGATGCCGTCGATGTTTTGATCTGGAACGAGTTTGGAACTACCAAGTCGCTCTGATAGCATGAGCGACGTTGGAGATTGCGCCCACGATGTGACGAATCATCGACATGCTTACGATTTCTTTTCTTGTATATTTTCATTCAGCGGCTCGCTGCCGTTTTTCGACGCTTCACGAAAAGCACATCGTCGCCCGGGCATGATTGGACGGCCTTTTCCTGTTTTGGCTGTACGTCAAGAGAGTTGGTTATGGGAAAAAGTCTTGATCCAGGAAGAGCGTTTGGTGGGAGATACAATGTGGGTGGATGGGAGAGCGGATGCTTGATGCGAGCAATGAATGAAGCAGTGCGTGGTCTGCACGACGACTGTGGCTGTAGGAGAGCGAGGTGTTCTCTCGTTTTGGCGGATGACTGGTGTCTGGGATGCGAATTAGCAACTGAGAGCCGGCTGAGGTTGAATGAAGAAACCGGAAAAGTCCCCACGATTGGGTGGGCTCCTCAACTTATACTGCGCCGTTTTCATGCACCGTGATGGATGTGCGCTAAACTAGTTTGTCTCGGTGGGTGGGATGCTGCCATGCATGTACTCTTGGGTGGCTCCGTGATGTCACTTGGCGAAGTCTGTACCCAGATTCATATGCTGAAGTCACAAGGAGCAGATTGCATTAGACTAAGAAGTGAACGTAGACGCTGTACTACATCTCGTGATGGCCTGTGTAATGGCGATGGCGATGGCGATGGCGGATTGGAGTTGGAGGGGAAGGCGCCAAGACCCTGTGCCTTCCCGCCGTTAACGGTTAGTTTACATCCCGCCTAAACCCAAACAACTTATCGACAGCGCCCTCGCGATTCAATCGCGACACCACCGACGCGTCACCCGCACCAACACGCGCATTCATTCCCTGCGGACACGACTCTGAAGATGGCGCCCACAAAGAAACGCGAAGCGCGCGAAAACAATTACTACAACGTTGGCGTGCAGGGAAGGTAGGCAGAGAGACGCTCCAATGTATGCGCGTAAACAATAACTGACATTGCGCAGGAAGACTGGCATCACACTCGCAGACAAAGGCGTATACGACGAACATGGCCTCGAACCGATTTCCGGCATCTTCTCGTCGCCAGAGAGGTCCCCACCCAAACAAGGCAATGATGCGACAGGGTCAGGCTCGATGGAAATACAAGAGAGTGCGCAGACATCGACACAATCGCGAGGGATGCCACTAATAGGCCCGACAGGTTCAATGCCAGAACTCACCACATCGCACCAGATCTTGCGCAACAACCGAACGCTCCTCCCTCCACCCCGATCGCGATCGCCCAAGAAGACCAACCTCGGATCCTCGCCGCGACGGCAATCCTCCATGGCGCCGAGGGGAAGCTCTCCGCCCCCATCCAGCCCCATCCGCGACTCCGCACAGCCGATTGCGCGACGCCTCGACTTCGAACAGGACGAATCAAGCTTACAAGAGACGCCAGCGCTGAGCGGCTCAGGCGCGCGACGAGGAAAGCGATCAGACGTGTACGATATACCGGAAGAAGAATCGCCGGGCCCGGCAGAGAGTGCGATATTTGAAGAGAGCATTGTACAGGAAGAAATCACAGCCAATGAATTGGGAATAGCCGCTGAAGAGAGTTTTGTTGCACAAATCGGAGGCGACGAGAGCATGGCCGATGACCAAGTTGTTGAGGACCTTGAGGAGCTGGATCGTGAAGAGGAGTCTGGAATTGTTCCAGAACCACCAAAAGAGAAGGCCAAGAGGGGTAGGAAACGAAAGAGCGATGTTGTGGAGGTTTCAGAAGGGGAGCAGGAACCAGCAGAGAAGCCGCGCAAACGGGGCCGCCCTACCGCAGCGCAAGCTTCGGAGTCACAGAAGAGCAAGAAGACTGCGCCTGCTGAGCGCCGACGCTCACAACGTGTATCCGACGTCAGCGAACTGGACGCGCCCGTGGATGAGTCGATCGATCAATCTGAGCAGGTTGAGGAAGTACCCGTTGCGCCGAAACGACGAGGACGGCCACCCAAGGTGCAACCGGTTAGCGAGCAAGAGAACAGCATCGTTGAAGCGCCGGTCGACGACTCAGTAGATCAATCAGAACAGGTCGAGGAAGCGCCTGCACCGAAAAAGCGCGGCCGACCGGCGAAAGCGCAGCCCAGTGGAGAACAAGACGACAGTATTGTTGAAGCGCAGGCCGACGACCCAGTAGATCAGTCGAAACAAGTCGAGGAAGCGCCTGCACAAAAGAAGCGCGGACGGCCAGCTAAAGCGCAACCGAATGGCGACAAAGCAACATCCTCAGCATCGGCATCAGCATCAGCCAAACCAGCGAAGAAGCCTAATGCAGAATTCACAAAGCCCGCGAAACCTGTGGGCAGACCGAAAGCAAATGCAGAGTCCAAAGCGAAATCCGCAAGTGCAGAGCCAAGGTCCAATGGAGTATCGAAATCCAAGACTCCTCAGGCGGAGAGCGAGGAGGCCGGCAAGCTGGTAGATGCGTACGGAAACCCTCTCAGCAGGAAGGATATCGATCAAATATCTGCGACATCAGCCGGCTCACGCTTCGGACGGGGACGACATCTTTCAGTATTCCGCGAGATGGATCCCGACAATGTCGCTCGCATAGGACGGACAGGCAGACATCGTGTTGCGCCCATCGACTTCTGGAAGAACGACCACATCTCCTACGACCCCGACGGCAGCATGTCGTCGATTGTGAAGAGTCAAGCAGTGGAGGAAGAGAGGAGACCCAACAAGAAGTCCAGTTACAAGAGCAAAAAGAGGGCGCTCACTGTTGTCGAAGAAGAAGAAATCGAGCTCGACCCCTGGGAAGAGCAAGGCACTCTTGTTGGCAACTTTAGAGGTTTCGACACTGTTGGTGAGGTTCCCTCCAACGACATCATCGAGGACAGTAAGTGGCCTCAAACCTCAAGAACGATCAAATGTCACTAACCATATCACAGCCATCGCATGGAACGAAAGGGGTGTCGAGCCCGTAGCCGTCGGAGATGGCGGCTTCAAATACGCAAAGATTGGATCAATCGGCAACTTCTTCAACTGGGGTCTCATCGAACTCGGTCCGGATCAGATGAAGCGCACGAAGAACTCACGGTACATGCACATGATCTTCAACGTACAGTCTGGTACTGTGGAGGTACGCGTGCATGAGAACGAGTTCACAGTCCACAAGCAAGGTGTTTGGCAAGTCCCTCGAGGTACGTTCTTTCTCATCGTCATTCTCTGTCACTTCAGCACATTCTCGAAGATGCACGGCAACATGAAAAGACCTGTCGCCGTGCTCCTTCACTTCCTTCCATGCATGCACTCGCTGCAACAAACCCCACATCCGCCTTCCCTCATCTTCCCCGTCTCTGTACGACAGCCGTTGCATTATGCTCGACGCCATCCGGGTGTTTGCATATCCCCATCTCACACCACACTTGCATGCCCGCGTTGTACGTTCCTGCTCTGCAACATGGCACGACATTGGGGGGACCAGGGGCACGTCCAACAAGCAACCAGGGCAAGCGAGCACGCAGGCGAAGCGAACCCGATTCTCGTCACCCGCATGGGCGTGGCGCTGACTGCGGCATGCTGTGTAACCATTGACGCTAAAGCCTCGCCCAACCGACGGTGCACAGCATTGTCGTTCGCTTGCTCTTGTGGCGGTTACCAAACTTGCTCTAAGCCATCGGGCAAAGAGAGAGAGAAGAGCGCGGTTACAGCGCGCCACAAACACAGAGCACACAACAAACCCGCCTCTCCGATCCGCTTGCGCTCTCCGCGCCCAGTCTCTTCTTTTCGTTTCGCAAATTCCCCCGCCCTCGAAGCTGTCAGCCAACCATCGCTTCGCGTGGCGCTCACTTTGCCGCTGTTTCCTTGCTCGCACCCCTTTCTCGCGCTCTCATTGGTCCAGAAGCACACGCAGCTAACGAGTGGTCAATCACAACAGGCAATACTTATAGTATCAAGAACATCGGCAGCGGGACGGCTCGTGTGTTCTTCGCTCAGGCGAGGGAACTGCATGTCGAAGAGGCGGAATGATGATGATGGATGGTGTCGAGTTACATGTTGCCTTTGACGACAGACAGACAGACAGGCAGGAAATCATCTTTGCATACACATGTTTGAATTCAGTAGCGGTGTAGAACATTGGAGATGCATCCCATGTAGCGGTCAACGGTCGTATGTGTGCAGCATCATGGGGTTTTACGAAGCTTCTTTTTTTGGCTCTCACAAATGCGAAAAAGGACACCTTGATGGTCTATCGGTCTTCTGTGTTCTTCTTCCGATTTCCCTGCATTGTTCGCGCGCTTGTCGACGTGTTCGCGCTGAGGTGGGGATGGTGTGGGTGGGGCGCATGCTGCAGGTGTTTTGGCCCGGTGATACTTGAGAAAGGCTAAGCGCCGGGGTTTCTTTCGCAGCTTTTAGTGAGGGTTTGGGAAGCGGGTGAAGCGCGGTTGCCTCTCTCTCTACTATGGACACGATAGTCTTGTAGAATATCGTGGCTCGATTGGGGTAGGCTTGGTTGGAGGAGTGGATACGAGTAGCGGAGAGACATAGTCAGGGATGTGAATGATGACATACGGCGATTTGTCTTTGCATGTCCACTTGATGCATCAACGGATCTGATTTTGCGTGTTCGCTCGATTCGGAATTATTTGCTTCCGCGGAAGGGACTGCGACTTCCCGTACGCATAGTCTATCGCTCAGGCTACGGATGAGAGAAGAGAACGCAGGTTCACCGCTCATCTGTCGGGTTCTCCTGCTTTGTTTTTGGTGGTTTGCTAGGGGAGGGTGGAGGGATTGCATGCCTTCTTGTTTTGGTGTGCTGCGAGCTGCCGTTGAGCGGGTAGGTAGGTATCATTGGAGAGACCAGTAGGATAAGGTATTGGATGATGGATAGATGCGAAGGCAGTGATGGGCTGCATGCCGTCACTACAGAAGATCTTGGAGACACAGATCCTTAGCTGTCATGACCTCAGTTCATGATACAAGAGCGTAACAACTGCATGTCGTATAGCCATGCTGAAGTATGAATGTGCTTACTCCAATGCCACCGGTCCTGTTTACGAAGGAATCAATGACACTGCAGTCAAATCAGGTTACATGACACTCCAACGTTTCCCCATCTATCCATATCAACACACTCCTTCCAGCCAACTCCGCTATCCCCAGCCTCGTTCTCGGACAGTCGTGTTACAACAGAAACTCCCCTTTCGGTACACCCACCAGATCTATGTCGTATATCTTGCATTTACATCTACTTCTGCATCAGCGTCTGTATGCTTCCCTCTTGTACTACCCTGCTCTGCGGCTTTTCTGCCGAAGTCGTGCTATCCAATCGACTGGTTGTTACACAAGAATGAGTGGCTGTTGTCTTTCCCCGACGTGTATGTTACCATGCATACATGTGGGTTTTGTCGTATTTCATATCACTTCTGATGAGAAGTGGCTAGATCTGCGGCTTCGTGTTGAGGTACATATCGATCGCTGCATGTGAACTTTTTGGGAGGGGAGAGAGAGACACGGAGTGGATTTTTAGCCAAGGTAGTCTGAAGATACATCATGATGAAGTCTTATCCAACGTCACACATCCTATCCAGTCTCGCATCGCGAAGCTGAACAGTAAGCCCGTGACACAATGTCTCGTTACCAACCCTGCCATCACAGCAATTCCCAGATCTCCACAGTCACACATAGAATCCCATCGAAGCACATATCCGCCCCATCCAAACTTACCAACAACAGCACATCGAAGCGGTGTACCAGCCATGTGTTGTACGCCCTCCACCCTGCCCATCTCCATCTCACTGTCCATCGATCCCAATCTAGACACAAGTGTAGTCTGTATGCCCGTCTCGGTACTTCTATCATGCTAGCCGTAGCGGACTAGGAGTAGGGGAGACATACAATCTGAACTACCCATGACGGTTTCGCTTGTTACAGTACCACTACCAGTACCACTAACCACTGCCGCCACCTGCAGGTACTACTCTCCCTTCTACTGTACACAGCCTCTCCATGGCGATCGATATCAAGATGAAGCGGTGAGAAAGCGGTGAAAAACTTCCAATTGCAATCTACAATCTGCATGTCCAAAATAAGATTTCGCAGCGGCCGACGACATGTGTAGCCATCGCCACGATCCGGTGTACGAAAACTTTCTCTCTTGAACACTTTACCCAACAAACAGTTCTCGCCCAGCAGCGACGTTGGTAGTCGGCAGGTCGAGTGGTTGTAGCGGTGTGGAGCGGTGTAGACCACAGACCCTGCGCCACCATCCCCATCAACCATCCACTACCACAGATCGAACTAGTCGTCAACCACAACGACTTTGTGACGTCCGGTGAAGATGGATACACACAACCACGGGTGTGGTACCTTGCACTACTTATCTCGCTAACAATAGAGAGTATTTGCGTTCTGTTTCCTTCCCGCCGGAGGGAAATATCTCGGCCGGTAACGAAAGACACCATGGAGTTTCATGGGATCTAGATGGTGGAGAGCGAATGCAAGGGCAACGATGTCAGTAGAGATGCAAGACTAGCTCGCCGTTACCTCGCCTCGAACCAGCAACGTTGACACCAGACAACAGAGATTGAAGGTGTGGAAGAAATGTCCGTGACACCGCTCCTTTGCTCATCGCGACCAGCTGCAACACCTTGGCCAGACCAGCCTGAGGCCTCCATGGCATCTGTGTCGTGTTTGGCAGTATGGCAGTATGGGTTGTAAGCTGTCCTGCCATCTCTTTCCTCCATCATCACCCCACCAACTACCTCAGCTACCCCACTAAGCTTTGTACATCGAAATGTTAACCTCAAGACACCACGTTTCAAAACAATCTCCCAAACGCGCAACCGACAACCAATCGGCATACCTCAAACAATCACAATCACATGATATTGTGTTCAGCCTCACATGCGCCTCGTCCGCTGTCGTGCCATAGGCCAGTTACACACAGATGCAGCTGTCACTTGTCGCAGAAGTTCGGAGAGCCTTAATTCCCAGGACTCTGTTAATTAAGCGGGGTAAGGTATGGGCATGACCCAAAACAGCTGCACCGGATTTTTAAGGCATCCCATTATCCTGCCAATCTGGAATGAAGGGATCTACTCCAGATTTTTGCTGTGAAATGATGCGCTGATTCCTGGTCGTCTCATCATGTTTCCTCAGTGCTGCTCGTGACGAGGGATTAACCTAGTGCAAGTCGCGATTCTCTCACAGGAACGGTGTGGGACCGGCGAAAACGACGCCGAAAGTACCAAACTCGTGCGGTCGCGGTCGGCTTTGAATGCCGGAGCGAATTGCGCGATGGAAACTGCCCGAGGTCGAAAGGACCAAGGTTTACTGTGACCTTAGTAAACCAGCAGACAGGTGCGCGCGAAAGATGTAAAACATGAATCGTGTAGTCCCTTCGCCTGTCGCGTGCTTTGTCAAAAAAGCAAAGAAAATATCGGTCTTGTTTAGTCTTGGTGCCTGGTCTCGGGTCCTTTAGCGGGCATGCGGTTCGTTCATTTTCCCCTTTGGGGGGATGGAGGGGCGGGCGAGCATGTCTGGGTGAACAGGGCGTGAACTATTCGATCGGCGCCACTAATCTCGCATTCGTCTGTCCTTTCCCTTTTCCCCTCGACTGGCACACTGCGGCTGACTCGAGATCGCAATCGCACCGAAATTCTGCGGTGTAGTCCCACTGGGCGCTATGTCTCAGGTTTGCGATCGTCATGGAATCGCGATTTCGGCGGTGCAATTTGGTTGATGATTGACATTGCGGAAGAGGAATGCGGTTGCGGGATACACCGTGGGAAAGCCGTTGGGCATCTGGTGTCGGATGCCGATGTGTGGGTTTCGGATGCTGAACCAAACTATAGATCTACTACTGCATGTACAATACTATAGTGCAATACTTGCTTGTTGGGTTGGTATGGATTGGCGAGTGTTTGCACGTTTATTTGCATTGGGCTGCTTCTTTGACGCAGGAGGCGACGAGCGCTGGTGGCTTGCTGTATGAGCTGATGTGAGCCGATTTCCCTTTTACTTTTGGCGAAAGCCCCATGCAGCTTTGCGCGAACAGACGACGCCTGTCTCAGCAGCCCGAGGTCTGTTCAGCTGCCTCGTTCGAGGGATGATGACATTGAGCGAAAGGTTCCGATCCCCAGAATAACGACATGACCACATCGCAATGTCAATGTGCGCATGGCGGGCGACGGAGAAGGCTCCGATCGGCTTAATCTCATCTGTTCGCGCGCTGCTTGCAAGCTCAAGCCAAAGGCCGAAATTAGATGGCACGTGGGAAGGGATGATGCAAAGAACATTCTTGAGACGTTCGATTTTGGTCTTCCCGCCCGCACGGCTTAGCCTGCTTCAGGACCAGCCCCCATGTCGCATGACATGGAACGCGGAGCCAGTTCGCCGCCAAACGCGTGGGCAGCAAGAAGTAAGGGACAGCGCCCTCGACGCTGTTTCCATGGAACAGCCCTGATGCAAGCGGCGGACGTGCCTGGCCCACACACATGTCACGGAACGGTTTTTTCTCTCGCTCCTGCGAGTGACCCATTCAATTGCCATGCTCGCCCTTGTCAGTTGTTTCGGCCTAAGGCAGCGATCCCGGGCGATCAGAGAACCAGCATGCAGGAGGGTTGTAATCCTGCGACAACGATATGTGAACCAACATGTCATAATTGTCGTACGATGTGGCAAAGCCGATGAGAAGGTTCGCGCGGGTAAGGCGACGCCAGGCACTCCTAGCCGCACACTCCTGGTGTGCACTGAACGCAGAAAGGGATGGGTGGTGCCAGGCCCTGGGGTGGATCTGTGTATGTGTCAAGTGAAAGGGTGTCGTCATGTGCACAGTCGTGTGCGAGTGGTGGCATGTCAGCGGCCCATGATTCGCGTTTGGCGAACAGGTGGGAGATTTGGCCCTCGACTACCCATGCCCTCCATGCCGCATCGGGAAGGCTTCTCGAAGGGCTGCGATCGCCGGTCAGTGCCCGCAAGAATAACGACACTGTTCATGCATAACCTCTTTTGCGCCGTGATTTGTTTATGCAACGCAACACGAGCAGCGCCGAGGAGCGGCTCGGCCGTTTGACAATAGTTCACCCATCCGTTCCCCGATCATGCGAACACCTATTGCGTCGCATGGCCGAGCCCCGGGGAAAAAAGTAACGTAAGGAGCGGTGCCCATGGTCGCCGTCTTGGTTCGTCTGCCCATTACCGTTCCGTTTGTGTCATGTTGCATGGTTCGAGTTTGTCGTCCCATGCGCCAGGTCACGCTGCTTTGGCTTTAGTTCGGCATTGCGCCGTGTTTTGGTTTTTTATGCCGACTCGCCTGACGGCACGTAGATGAATGACACAATCTGCCTGAATGCGATGTCGTGGACATTGGCGCGAACGAACTGGCGGGTAGGTGGGTGGGCGTGACGGCGACGGCAAGGGGAATATGTCATGGGCATAGACTTTGGACTAGGCGTGGCCTTCTAGAAGCATCATGGAAGGTTTTTCTTCTGCAAAGGCACGCACTGGGCAGGTTGGGTGGTGAGAGGGCGTGCCTTGGGCGGGTTGAACTAGGCTGTTTCAAAGCGGTTCGTGAGGGCTGGGGCACGTGCGAGCACCATCTCAGCCTTGTGCTCCGAGTGGGACGGGAGCGGAGAGCGCGCGCGCGCGCACATAACAAAGTTTGGTTTACGCCCAAGGCACCAATTCGAGGCCGATTAGCTTTGGCAACTAACTGC
The DNA here is from genome assembly GCF_023758015.1 of Alternaria viburni. Lineage (NCBI taxonomy): Eukaryota > Fungi > Ascomycota > Dothideomycetes > Pleosporales > Pleosporaceae > Alternaria > Alternaria viburni. The sequence goes on from NW_026055795.1 coordinate 134,032, forward strand.
AGGCAAAGGCGGCAACCATGGGAATGATGGGATTTGGCCAGGCTTATCGATTAGCAGCCACGCAGCCCTACGGCATCCTCAAACACGCCAGCCCGCCAATCACGTGCGCCGCCTGCTTTTTGCGGGGCTTAACACCCTCTTGCCTGCACAGCAGAACCGATGACACGACACCCAGCAGCCCAAGCCCTAAAATAGTTTGCATACACACTTACGCATTGCAGCGCCATGCAAGGACAGCGAACCGTTCTAAAGACAAGTTCATGCAAAGCAGCCCTCGTGTTGCCCAATCGCGTGGCCCAAAAGTGAGGCTACGAGGCTGTGCTAGTGGAGACAGACGTGATGATCGTGAACAACGCACCTTTTACCACACCCTCCTGGCGAACGTGTAGTAGACAGACCTGCGTGAGACAGCCACCACACTCCCCCACCCACCCAGGAGGCGAAAAATTTCCGACTGGAGCTAAGCTTTGCTGAACACCACCCTGGAGCGGTGACAGCGCAGCGCTCCGCGCACGCTGAGTCGGCCACGTAGGTACCTGTTTGACCGACCTTTTGCTCAGGCATGAGCAAGTGTGGCACCCATGGCCGCTACGTCATCATACGATGATCCGGGGTAGACGAACGTTGTTTTCCCGGCGGTGGGAATTTCGTTTGCTGTTCACCGCCACGCCACACACCTCGTACGTGCAGGGTCATGCCGGACGGCCTGTTGCTATGTTGAGGGACACGGTAACTTTGGAGGGTCCGAAAGAAAACGTAATTAGGGAGGGATGGAGGGATGGAGGGCGGGTTTTGCTTCTCGGAGATGAACGGAACCGTTTGGTTCATGTTGTATTATAATCTTGCTACTACTGTGACAATGAGCTGGCCATGCTGGCTTGCAGGGTACAGGTGGCGAGCGCGAAAAAAAGTCTTTCCAACGTAGTCTTTGATACACTTCGAGGCCGTAAACTAGCTGGTTGAACACGTAGTTCGACACGTAACATCTAAGAGGGGGGGAAATATCGGTGTAAAGGTATCCTCGCCACGCTATGCCGCTGGGTGTGCTTGTGTTGAGATGGATGATTGAATATAGAGAAATGCGAATGAACCACACTAAAACAGTGCTGTGACAAACAGGTTCATGAAAAAAACAACCATGATAATGGAACAGAATGCGAGTCTAGAGGGAGAAACAAACGCTATGATGTTCAGCAAAATGCGGGAAAAACAGAATGCCAAAGAAGATTGATATCCATGCGAAAAAAGATGTTGACAACCAACCCACGCTAAATGCCACAGTCGTGCGGAACAATGCCCCTGCGTTGATCTTCATCCAGGCTCTGCAGCGCGGTTCCCTAATTCTAAGCTTTCGTGGTATACCCCGTGTGACTCCTGAACCCTTCTCTCTTTGTTTGCGCCGAAACCCCTGGGTATACCCACGCTTCATTACGGTTCCTGCCCGAATGTTTGTGTATGCATGCATCCCGAAATATGTCTATATCCCATCTACTACAAGTAAAGAAATCGTTGAATAATGCGAGTGCGAGACGTGTCTATGCGACTGCCGATGCGGGTCGCTCGTAAGGTGTCGACGGTTGGGGTGGGGATGGTCGGTCGCTTTCCTCGCGCTTCATGCTCTTGATGCTGCCGGTTCCGCTGCGCTGCGACATGCGGTCGGGACTCCTCATGCCCTCACTCCGTGTGTGGTGCTCTGCTCGTGACGGGCCTGCGGCCTCTTCTTCCCTTCTCCTCTGGTGGTACGCCTCCATGTAGCTGGGGATGCTGCCCTCTTGCTTGATAATCGACTGCATGCCGGGTACAGGTGCTGTCCTGGCTCCGCTGATCAGGTCTTCTTCCGACTGGGGTTGAATCTGGGGAAGAGGTTGGCCTAGTTGAGGGGGGACGCTGGACCGGTTGCGAGGGTCTGCGCGCCTGCGACTGAATGAGCTGTTCCTCCTCCTTCGTCCGCCCGCGCTGGAACCGCTGTCGGTCCGCTGGTGGTAGCCGTGCATCGGACCTTGGGGCATGGGCGGGGGCACCTGATGCAGCTGCGGCGGCATCGGCGGCGGGTTTGGCATCAGTTGAGGGGCGTTGGCAGGCGTGAAGCCATGCGGGGCTGAGGCTGGTATAACGGGCACTTGCGATGGCGAGCTCATGCCTGTGCCGGTTGCAGATGGGTGGAGCTGAAACACCGGCGCATTCGCACGCGCGCTCATCTCCTGCTCACCCAGCTGCCAGTGCATCGATTCGGCGGACCGCCAGGGAATGCCCATCTCGGTAGCGACCTTCTGCCACATTTGGTCCTTGAATCTAAGAAGAGTCAGTATTGATTTTGGGTAGAGTGCGCGGAAATGCGTCGCATACGCGTGCGGCAGAGTGGGCTGGGGTAGATCTGAAACCAAAGAGGTGGGCTCAAAACGAAGGAACGGATGACCAAGATGGAGAAGTCTGGCCATCCGGATTTGTCGAGTGGTACATACCGAGCGTAGAGTCTTGCGAGCTTGTTTTTCTTCTCCTCGTCCCAAATGGCTCGCTTCTCGAGGTAGTTCTGGTATCGCAGTCGGCAGGAAATGGAGCTTCTTCCGGGTAGTCGTTTCGCAATGTCGTCCCACTTCATTCCCTGACCCCGCAGCTCGATGGTAAGGTTGTCCTCCTCTGGTGTCCATTTGGACTGTTTTTTGGCGGGACTTTCGTCGGGTAGCGGGGTTTGAGATGCCTGTCGCTTGAGTGTTGAAGGAGGGGAGCCATTAGTATTTTGCGGGTGACGGGGTGGGGAAGGTCCATGTGGGCCGGAGTAAAGCGGGCGAAAGTGTGGGAGTGGTGCGGGTTCAGCGTGGCGGTGAAGTTCGGAGATGGCAGGTAGAACAGGTCCTCCTAGCATTGATCCGGGTCCTTGGGGTGCTGATGTTGGTGCCTGTTGGTATGCAGACATTGGCGCGTAGTGCGGGGGGCCTGGGTACGCGGGTGGTCCAGAGGCATACGCCGGTGACGCTCTTTGCGAAGGTGACTGTGTGTATGCTGAAGGTGCGGTTGTGTATCCTCTTGTCGCTCCTGTCGAGTGGGACACATTTGATATGGTGCTCTTCTTGCTCGCAGGTGACTCTGAGCCTCGAGCGCGAGGCTCGAGGAGGAGGTTGATATCCAGGATGACGGTGAGGGACTAGCTTCTAGCCAGCCCATAAAATGGAGAGAGTTGTCAAGAGACCTGCGTCCTTGGAAAGCTCAAGTTGCCGAAAGATGTACAGTCGGTCAGTCAGTAGCGGTGTTGGGGGCGGCTGTAAGGTGTGGAGTACAGCAGATAGATGGCTATCTATAAGTCGAATGTGTACCGATCAGGTCGGGCGTTGTGGTAAGGTAGCCTCGCAGATGATTGACAGGAAACCGTCGTTTGATCAGCCCAGGTGTGGCGTTGGGCAAAGACAAGGCAGAAACCGAGGTCGTATCCGTGGAGGGTTGGTGTTGATGTGCAGGTGAAGTTGGTAAACAACAACAGGGAGGCGAAACGTGTTATGGGTAGCTGTGTATGAGGATGAACAGGAGAGGACAGTGGTAAGGTGATGAGGTTCGGATAGACTAAATGTGCCGACGATGACCCAAGTAGCCAGTTGCGAGGTACTTTGGATGATTCACGCTCTAAGTGGTCGATCGACTCGAGCTATTTGGGCTATGGGCCGGGGCTTTCGGAGCAGGGGGTGAAACAGGCCAACCACTCGGTCTGATGAATGACGGGCGTGCTTAGCCACTGACTTTTCAGGTCGAGAAGGTAGAGGAGTAGCGTAGGGGAGTGGTGGATACAGACTGGTAGGAGCAAAGGTAGGTAGGGTCTGAGGGAGTGAGCATGGATGTGTCAGTAGAGAGAGTTAGCGTGCGACTGTAATACTAATAGCAGGCATCCCTTGAAGCCCTGGGCTGGCGCCGCCTCATCGTCCGCCGCGGTAGGGATCCGGGGGCTTGGGATCAGGATGTACCCTTTGCGTTTCTGACTTGACACCCACTACCTCTGCGCTTAACGCTTTGGCGACTCGTGCTGGCGGCGCGCCACATTAACGACCCACAGACCACTTGCGTACCACAGCTGATCCGATCTAAGGAAGCATGTCTGCCGGAGATTTTAGCGAGACCAAAAAGAAAAGGACAGGCCAAATTGGCAGCGTTAGCTTGACACAAAAAGCACGACACCCGTTCTTGCGTGGTGAGTACTGCGATGACGTGTCCCCCACTTGGGGAGGTCACGGAGGTCACGATGTGGTGGTAGCTATCAGCAACCTACTCGCAGTCTTTGACGTGGGAGACGACTCCGGTGCATTTGCATTACTGCGGTTTGATATTGGCTTCGCCGGCGTGGTGTACTGGGCGTCATTTGCTGCCCTCCTTTCCGTCAGGCCTCAATGCGCCCAAGACGGGGCTGCGGCGTTTGCAGGTAGCAGGGCCGCGTTCACGATCGTCGAGGAAGCGGCTGGAGCGTGTTTTCAGTGCTTGAGGCAACGAATCAAGGATTATGATGAGCGGTGAACAGTCTCAGGGATTCGCTGATGGTTCGGAAGAGCACAAGCGCGATGACATGGAAGATCTGCAGCATGCTCGCCCTGCTCCGGCTATCTGACGCCAGAAGCGTCGCTACCGAAGCCTTGCGAACGGCTGACTTCATTAAGGCGGTGCAGGTGGTGATGTGTTCACGCCAACGTCGACAACGTTCAAGACGGGCTCCACCTGTGCAATTCCTGCGTTCATGTGTCCGGTCAAGAACCCCACTGTGGGCGGCGATCTAGCAGCGTCGCAGCATGCGCAGGAGGAGCGGTGAACTGCGGTGAACTGCCGGCGGCCGTGGGCGTGACGTCTAGCGCGCGCCATGGCATCAACACGAATGGCACGATTAGCACGATGGACACGATGTTGGCCCGCTGGTGTTTATGCGACGATGTTGTGCGCGCACGTGAGGGGCGGTGCTGCTGTGTTGTCTTCGTGTTCGCGAGCCACGTTGTGTTTTGCTACGAGGAGGCGCCGCCCTGCCATGTCATAGGCGTGGCAGATTGCATCACGGGACCAGGGCTGCGATGATGCGCATGAGGCGGTGAGGAGAGGCCGAACTGGATGGGTGTTTTGAATGAGGTTGGATATAGCAGGCCCTTGGGCCAGTGGGAGCCGACATGCAGGTGCATTAGCCATGAACCATCCCCGTGCGCTGGCCAGCGCTAGGGCAAAGGGCCTTTCCTCGGCGGCGCCCACGGCCTGCTGAGTGATTGAAGGATCAAAAGACTCCCCACAGACCAGACGAGCACACAATCTCACCGCGCCGACGGCATGCGAACTGCACTTCCGCAGCCCTGGTCGGTCTGGTTGAGTCTGCCTCTATCGCCTCTATCGCCTCAATCTGCCGCATCGGGGGGTGCTTTGTCTCTTGCAGCTGTCTTGCAGGTGCCACAGCCTCTGGGACACATGAATCTATAAGGCGCAGCACTCTATATTTACAGACGCGTGCATTGCATACATCGCATACAAGAGCGGTGAGGGACCCAGTTGGAGTTAGTTGGAGGTATTGGAGGCATTGGAGGAAATGACTTGTCTCGTTGACGCTGGCTGCTATGATGGGGTGCTGGCAGGCGCCCGCAGACAGCCGTCGAGTACCGACATCTGTATGCGATTAAGTGCAATCACCACGTCTTGGCTGACGAGCGCATGGTTTTGCATTAGTTGGATGAGGCAGCTCGACCCGGAGCAGGCCTTCCCTCGACGAAGATCATCAGAAATAACCGCCCACGCGCGAACGATGCCAGCGCACGGCGTGGGTAGATACTGTCCCACGCATCTCACATCGTTCGAGGCGTGGGGTGCGTGGGTGTTGCCGTTCGTCGCGGTTCGCCGTGTCCTGAGACATTCACTGTGGTTGACAACCACGGCCTTGGCATCGCTTAGGATACTCGATGCGGCCCTGCGCAACCCTCTCCAATGCTTTTGTTCGGCCCTACACCACTCGTAACCATCCCGCATACGGAGCGGGTCACCTGTCAACCGTACACCATCACCACCACCAACAGCGCAGAGTCCTTCTATATACATACATTACCCCTCTAGTGCACCTCGGCTCTGCCCCTCGCTCGCCATGTCACTCCAGAGCGCGGCAGACGTGCCGCTTCTCATTAGCTCTCCCAATTCGTCGTCTGAGCGCCGTATATCGCCGTCGTGGTCCATTGCGCAGCTCAAGGCCCGCCTGGAGCCCATCACCGGTGTGCCCGCCAGCAGTCAACAGCTGTCGCTGCGCGTGGGCTCTCAGGATGCCGTCGCCCTCACGGCCGCCGACGAGGAACAGACGCGTCTTGCTGCCTTCCCGCTGCAGCCGTATGCGGAGATAACCGTAAGTGCTTCTTCTGCTTTCTCATTGCACGCGCGCCGCAGCCCTGTCCTGGCTGTGTCGTCGCTGCCGTCCTCTCGCGAGCTGCCACATCTCTGCCCCCCCCCCGGCTCGCCTCTCTACTTCCTTGTATCTACTCTACACCCACGCCTAGCAGTTTCATGCGTCGCTCTGCTCGACTGCCCCATTCGTTGTCAGGTCCGACGTTGAGGCTGCGCGCTCCAGTCAGGTCATGCCTGCATATTCGCATGCCCCGCACTGCCCCTCTCTTCCCAATTGCTGCGCCTTGGCACGCGATCCGCGCGGAAGCCATCCTTCGTTTCATCTGAGTTACCAGATCGTCTGCAAGCGTTGGGCATGCCGGGACGCTGCTGGCACTCGGCATTCGATACCGACGACATTAACTTTCGCAATACCGGATAGCCTTTCGCTGCTGTCTTGCCATTTCTTTTTCGGCGCTTCGGCGCTACTCCAATGCCTTACATGGCCTCATGAATCACCCCTTGTACCGGCCACCTTGCTAGAGCAATCTCAACTGACATCCCCGAGCAAATGAATGCTCGCAAACATGCTCCCGAGCTGACAGCCACGTCTAGGTCGTCGACACTCGTCCGCCGGGTGCGAGGACGGACTTCACCGACCTGTCGTCCGTTGAGAAGTACGAAATGCCCGCTGCTGAGTACGAGCATCGGACCGACAGCGTGCTTGCATGGAAGAAGGCGCAAAAGCTGGGTCGTTTTGACCCCGATGCTCCCAGCATCGAGCAGCAAAAGATCCGCGCCTCAGAACGGGAGGTAGAGGAACGAGGTAAGCCGTATATCTCCCGCATGTTTCACCCACACCGTTGAGCCGTACGTTTGCGCGGCAGAGCGAACGCCGGAACCCGGACATCAACCATCGCATTGCAGCCTTGTAGTCATCCATGTCGTTCCAACGTGCAAACCGGAGATGCTTCAAACTCTTCCCAAACCGGACTGCTGCATACCTCCAAGGTTGCCGCCTCATCATAACAGGATTCACTATGTCTCAGCCTGTCATTACCCTCCGACAAGGACATCTGAGCGACAGGCAAGGCAATCTCGCATACCGAGTATCCTCTGATCAAACCGGTCATACACGACTACCCTTTCCGGCCCCCTGCATCCAACCCTTGGCCCAGACCTCCACAGCCGAGCGTATGGCGCTGGAGGCACATCCGTTAGGCAACATGCCATAGTAAACGCCATAGTAAACCGATTAACACTCGGAAATCGCTTCGATGTTGCCGTCCTCCAACGACTGTCGTCGCTCCGCTAGGTTACCCGTTTCTGGCAGGGACCGGGCAGCGGCAAAGGGTGCAAGTCGCCGAAACCCTAAACTCAATTCTCAAAATAAGCGATCGACGCCTTCCTTGCCACCCAGCCTCATTATTCTCCCCATCCTCCAGCTTCATTCGTCAACCAAGTCTCTCGGTAATACACTTCGACTACGACATGGTCCATTTCCTGAAATCTCCCTCTTCCTGCTCGCCCGAGCAAGATCGTCAGGGTGGTTTAGGGCACCAGATCCTCGGATGGCGCGGCCCGCATTTTTCCTTGCTTTCCAAAACACATCAGCACGTTACGCATCGTTTACTCCGCTGAATGCCATTATCCCCGAAGGATGTGTTGGAGATTTGTGTTGATGGATCCAACGCCGCACCACGCCTCGATATTCGCGCATCACTGCCTCGCTATAGCATTGCATTGGGCAGCGCCTGCATCTGTCTCGAACAATCAGGCCGCCTTCCCCGCTTGAGCCTCGCTGTCGCCACCACATCTCGAGTAAGATGTGATCGGTGTGCATGAGCGACCGATTAGGCGTGCAATGATCTTGGGTTTCCGCGCATACGCGATGCTAGTTGCCAAACTGCCCGCCCGGCCGTCGGGACGTTGTTGTCCACTTACCTGTTCCGTTCCGCCTGGGCATATGTTTGCTTCTTTACTCGCTTTCGCGTATACCTCCTGTCTACGCCCAAACCATGGACGGATACGAGGGTTCGATAGGTTGGGCTCCACTGAACAGCGAACGGAGCTGATCTCGTACGATCATCCTGGCTGCATTCATACTTACACTTTGGTCTCCTTTACCGCATGTATACTTGCGAAGCGAATCGATTCAACTAACGCAAAACCCTTATTAGGTCTTTCTGTAAACGGTCGTGTTCGCCTCCTACCCGAGTCAGATGCGCGTCGGGGAACCATCTCCTATATTGGCCTTGTCCCTGAGATACCGGGTATAGGTGTCTGGATCGGCGTCACCCTCGACGAACCGACAGGCAAGAACGATGGCAGCGTCAAGGGCAAGCGATACTTTGATTGCGGCAGCAATTACGGCGTCTTTGTGCGACCTGAACGCTGCGAGGCCGGCGATTTCCCCGCCCTCGACATGGGGGATGAGGATCTGGAGGAGCTGTGATCGGAACTCCGAATAGGGGGATGACAGGACAAGTATATCGGATAACCACGGTAATCGAGAGGGGGGATCAGGGTAAGCGGCCACGTGGCAGCCTGGGTGGTGGAATGGAATTGACTTCAACCTACACATGTAGGTTCAAGCTGATTCCGCCTCCGAATACCATGACCAGACCGGCCTTGTACCGTAATCGTCTACACCCGTCACAGAGACTGCTTGTTATCATCATCTCTCCCCCGAAAACACCAACTAGATAGTCAAAAGCTAGCAAAAATGAAATCTGTTATCACGACTACAACAAGCTCGTTGTTTGTTACTTTAATAAATATAGCTAAGGCTAGAGTACACAATTCGCTCAACCTTTTACAAACTAAGTCGCATCACAAAGGCTACAGTCTACACAGCAGTGTTTCAATCACAAGTTGAAGTACAAAAACGTATGTTGGAGTATACACTGCCTCGACTACACACCCCAATATACCTATTCCACCGCCGGCTCACGCGGCAACGCCAACCCCAAAAGCAGACACAACCTCTCTCTACACCACTCAGCCTTCCACCCCCCCTCAAAATCCGGCACGCGCATCTCGTCCTCCCACCCCCCCGCCTCCTGAACCCGCTCAAGCATCTCCTCCAAAGCAATCTTCAACACCCCCTCCAACCTTCCCAGCATCTCCGCTGTCAGCCTACCCGAGAGATCTGTGCCCGTATGAGCTCTGACAGCTTCAACAAGAGAAGCCACCATAGTAGTTGTTGTGGGGAGGTGCCTGCTGAAACTGGCATGGTCCCAATTGGGAAGCGGCTTGTCGTCCCGCTTCGCTTGCTCGACCGCTTGTGTGACTGCGGTGCGGTATGTAGATGATAGGTTCCAGATTTTATGAAAGATTGTTTGGAGGAGGGCTGTTGTCTCCAAGGGGGTGGTTTGGAGGGGAAGGAGGGAGTTGCGGTAGAGGTAGGATAGTGGGATGTCTTCAAGTCCATCTCCACCTTCCTCTCCTTCCCATTCTTCTTCCTCTTCAAATGGAAATTCATCGTCATCTTCCTCATCCTCATCCTCACCTTCCTCAACATCCCACACCCCTCCCCCCGCAAAATAATACTCCACATCCCCATCATCCTCATCTTCCTCCCCAAAAGTCTCAAACTCCCTATCCCCCTCATACTCCACCTCCCCTTCCCCGTCATCCAAAACAAAGAGTTCGCGTCTACACAACGGGCAGGTATTTGTCCCCTTGGCGCTCAACCACGCAACGATGCAGGGTTCGCAGAAGATGTGGTTGCAGCTTGTGGTGTTGGAGAAGGTGACTGCGGGGTGGCCGGTGGTGGTGTTGTAGTCTTCTTTGCAGATTGCGCAGTCGGTTTCGGTGTCGGAGGAGGGAGAGGGGGTGGTGGGTGTGATGTTGTGGGCGAGGAAGTGCAAGCGTGTGGGGAGGGACATTGTGATGGAGGTGAAGAGGGTTTCTCTTGGTGGGTGGGTGAGTTTTGGTGGGGTGGATCGTGATGGGGTAGGTGGAAGTCTTGAAGAGTTGGTTTGGACTAGAGGTGAAAGTCGTGAAGAGTTGGTTTGGACTAGGAAGATGATTTAGGGAGGAGATGTGTTTTATACTCACAATGCTTGAAATCACTGCATTTTGCGACTGCTCCCACCCGTGGATAATACTTCGTATAATACTATGGTGCTTGCAACACCTCTGGTTGCAATGGCCTCGTACCACGGATCTCGTAGCGCGGAGCCTTCTCATGTCCACTCACAACGCGTCTTACTAACGACCTACTCATCTCTGAAGATCCACTTCCCTCCTCTCCTATGTGCGTCCAACCAGCGCTCTTGCACAATCGCCTTCTCTTGTTCCTTTGCACGTTCCCTGTCTTCCTGCTGTTCCTGTGTCGTCGGAAAGTCCACTCGCCAGAACCCTGGCGGTGTTCTTCGTCGCTCGTAGGCCTCGCGATGCTTCCCGGACTCTTTCGCCATCTTCTTCGTCCGAGCTTGCAAAACAAGCTCTTGCCGCTCTTCGGATGACATCTGCGTGAGCTGCATGTTGCTGTAGGCATCGCCTAGATAGTCCTCGAGCAAAGCCTCCTCTTCCGACGGACTGAGAGGTCCTTGTGCCTCCGCAAAAGCTCGAAAAGTGGAGCCACAGCATTGCGGGTTAGTGCAGCCTGGAAGACACATGCGATCTCCTCGCTTGCGCACAGTCTCGGAGAATGCGTAGCTGAAGCCTTGGTTGTATTCAGGGTTTGGCTTGAAGTCCTTGACGCTCAACTCGCCCACCGGCTTGTCTCGGAGACGTCCTTGATCTTTCAACGGAGATGCACGACTTTTGCGAGCACTAGAACGGGTCTCGGGAGCTCTCATGGTCCATATAGGGCCGTCAGGCGTCGGGTCGTCGCGAGGGCTCGCGCGAGCCTTTGACTTTGAGCTGCGCGCACCCTTACTAATGGAACGTGTCTCGGTAGTACGTGAGGAGCTTGCGGGTGGGGTTGGGTTTTGCTCGGTTTTGATCTTTACCGATCCTGACTTTGGGGTCTTCGGTGATGCCTTTCCTGGCGTTTGAGGCGTCTTCAATGATTGTAATCTTTGGTTCATCTGCGCTCGAGCAAGGTGGGGCGGCAGCCTCGGCTTACGTTTATTCGCAGGTAGTGCTTCGCCTGACTCTGCGAGGAAAGTATGTTTGTCTTGTTGATACTCTTGGAATTGCCGTGAACGTTTCATAGGAGGCTCTTCAGACGCACTGCTCACCACGTTGGGATCGAGGGATCTCAACACAGCGTCTCCTGCTTGCGTGGGTTCATTCGGCTCACTAAAAGCTCGCGCTTCGATGCTCGCGAATGCTTGCGGCTCAAGCATCTGATCATACATGTCATGCAGATCAGTATCATCCAGGTTTTCGTTCTTAACGGCCTGCGTAAGTGGCGCGCTGTTACGCCGATGCTGACGAGGTGTTTCCACAGGATCCGTGTCATGAAATATACGTGTCCGGGATTGACGAGGAGTCTTGATCCCATGGGGCGCCGGATCGTCCAGATCCATCGTCTCGTTCCGAGTCATGTTGAAGGCAGGGAGCGGAGGACTACTGTGAGGTTCTTCTTTCACGCGATGGGGCTTTATTGGCGTGCCATCTGAGGAGTGATCTGCGTATATCTCGAATCTGGACTTTGACGGCTGGCCTCGTTTTCGTTTGAGCGACCTCTCGGAGACGAACTCCGGGAAATCGTCATCATCTTCAGCTTCCGTCGCTTGTTCGAATATGCTCCTCGGCTCGACCTGCTCATCTACTGTTGTTTGACTGGAGCTTGGAATCGCTGAACGATGGCCTTCGTCCTCTGAGATTATCCGCTGCACGTGCGAAGAGACACCTCCGTTGTGTTCTTGATGCTGCTGTAGTTGCATGTTCCCTGATAGAGTGCTGGCCTTTGGAGTGACAGTTGTGGTGGGGCTCCGGGCTTCCTCGCCGCTGACTGTAGTCGGAGACGCCAACCGACTCGTCAACCCTAGAACTGAACGCGGAAGCGGGGCTATAGGAGCAGGAGAGGAGCGGTCCGGATTAGCGATGGATCCGGGAGTTCGCACGGTGGCCAATGAAACTGGACTGGAAGGTAGATGAGGCCGTTCCTCGGGAAGAAGGTGAGCCGTCGCCATATGTGACTTGTCGGCCCCGTCTCTGGCCTCGCTCTTCGACTTTTGTTTCACTGCTTGCCGATCTGCGTACTCTTGCCATGCGCGCACGCTCTCTTTCATGTCCTTGTTCTTCTGCATGACGTTCGCATTCTTCTTCTGGAGATACTTCACTTGTTGAGACATGTCCCGATACTTCTTGGTCAAGTCGCCAAATCGGGCAGCAAGATCATGATACTCTTCTTCGGTAGCCTCGTTTGCAACTCCGTGATCTGGTAATGGTGCAGCGGCCTCTTGTAAAGCCGCGAGTCGTTGCTTCAACTGCTCATTCTCGGTAGCGAGGTGGCGATAATCCTCGGACGCACTTGGTGCATCAAGTTCAGAGACATGCTGATCGACTGGCCCCCTAGTTTCGAGCTGTTCTTTCAGGTGCTCGTTCTCCTTGGCAAGACGCGCTGATTTCAGAATCTCGTCATTCAGATGTTGGAACAGTATTTGTTGGTTCTCCTCCTCTGCAGCATGTCAGTATGTAACTCAATGAATCAGACAAAACGCGTACTTTGATCTAGCTCCTTTTGGTGTTTCTCTTCTCCTGATTCATTCTTAGCAAAGTTCGACGCGTTAACTAACCATACGTACTCGTCTTCCATTCCTTCTCGAGGTCAGGCTTGATGACCTCATCGTATACGCGCGTCCAGAGCCCTTTGTTCTGCTCTACCCAGGCTGAAAACTCCGCCATATTGGACCAGCCCGACAAGGCATGAAAACGACAGGTGTGACAAGAGATGACTTGATGTTCGCGTGTGACCTGAACTGGTTGCAGCATTAGGCGGCAACTACGAAAGATGCGCGCTAGTGGGGCGCGCAGTCACGCGTGCGCACAGACACTCTGCGATAGCGATAAGACATGGTGCCATTCCGACATCCCGAGGCGCATTCGCCGCCGACACGACAGCCATAGCCGGGTATTATGAAGCGCGCATACGATGGCGATGATGACGGCGAGCATCCAGCCAAAGCACAGCGGCTTTTACATCCCGACAAACTCTCTCGATTGAGCGAGGAGCTGCTTGTGCGGATACTGTCTTTCGTGCCCGTACCCTCGCTCTTAGTATGCCAAAGGTACGTAACGTCATCTTCGCTACATCGCGACATTCGCTGACTGTTACAGGGTGTCAAAGAAGTTCAGTCGCCTTTCGATCGATTCGGAATTATGGAAAGCCGCCTACTACCGCACATTCGTCCTTCCTCGAGCGTCGCGCATACCAGGCATCAGAGGCCCTGCCAACCCGAACCGGCTACACTACTCCTCGCGGCTATCGAAATGGCTAGAAGACGGCTACTTAGTCAAAGATGGAACACAGACGAACTGGAAGCAGCAATATCGGTTACGGCATAACTGGACCCAGGGACAATGCGCCGTCAGCGAGATTGTGGTCGCTGAAAGGCCTCCAGACCCACCGCTGCTCGTCATCATGTCTAACAGCATCATCTATGCTGCCGACTCCATGTCAGGCCTGCGGGCGTGGAACTCGAAGAATGAAAGGGAGCTACTGGCATCCACGGAACTATCTGGTGAAACAGATATGGCTCGGTTACCGATATCCATGGCCATAGATGCCTCGAATACGGATGATGGCACGGAGCGAGTTGTCATAGGCTTTGAGGACGGCTCGTTCTCCATTTACGCGCTTAGGACGAATCGTAAGAAGTTCACGAATGTCTTCACCCATCCGCCATCGACGAACGGAATGCTGTCGGCTCTCGCTTACTCATCGCCCTATCTCCTCACGATGACCGAAGACCACCTCCTCTCGTTATACGCTTTCGAAGAGGTACCTGGCACGTTCGGGCTGTTGGAGGCACCGAAGCTGCTATACTCCCTACGATCGAACACTGCATGGCCACCTGTCTCGTTATCGCTGCGCACAACAGCACACACCATGACCGCCGCGATCGCATACTCCCTGCCGACGTACTTATCTGGTTGGACTGTTGGTGTGCAGGAGCTCATACTGTCACACAAAGGCGATCTAATCGAGTCACGGTTGGCTACTGCGGCGGATGAACACTCATTTACGCTCTCTACGTACCGCGCGGCCTCTTCATCAGCACGCTCGTCGTCGCCTTTGCCAGATCGCGCCGATGAAGCCCTAGCGCCGAGCGGGCCGAGCAGATCGAAACCTACCTCCATGTCGTACTCCCACCCGTATCTTCTCGTGGCGCATCCCGACAACACACTATCGCTCTACCTCGTCCGATCGACATCACAAGCACTATCGATCAGCTCCGGCAACCGCCTCTGGGGTCACACGTCTTCGATATCCGGCGCCCATGTCGGCATGCGTGGCAAGGCTGTGTCCGTGAGCAGACGAGGGGACGAGTTACGGGTATGGGATCTAGAGGGCGGCATGAACTCCTCCGCGAACCGCAAGCGCTCACGAAACGGGCAGTTGAGCGTTCGCGTACAGCCATCCAAAGCCAGTGAAGAGTACACTCAGGACGACGACTCGGGGCAGCAGGTGGGCTTACGGTTTGCGCTTGACCAGGGCTTTGATGATTCTTCCGTTAGTCGTGGTTGGGTTGGCTTCGACGAACAGAACGTTATAGTGCTGAGAGAGAAGAGCGAGGGCAGTCAGGCGTTAGTTGTCTACGATTTTACATGACCTGTGGAAGACTCCGAGGCGTCCGCATCTGTTAACATATATACCCCCATAGAACACTGCCGATTTATACGGACGTCGAACTTTCAGTATCTACCGGAGCTCGAAACTGACGATACTTTCTCAATTGCTAATAGCTGTCATCAGTTCACTCCTACACTTCTAAGGGGTCATATGCTTTATCTGCCGTATCCACAAGACATCTCACAACACCCCGGGCTCTCGTGACTAAGAGATTGCCATGCGTGGTCACTCACGTCGTACATCATGTATAAGACGCAGACCTGCGCTTATTAGCCAAGCACAAGCCAACCCCCCATTCGCCAACTTGACAAAAGATCAGATATGGATATAAGCAACACAGCTTTCCCGACGCAGCAACCAACCGACAACGCCGAACTCAAGGCACCTCCTGCAACTCCAAGCGATGGTCTGCTGCCAGCTCCGCCCGATGGGCTCGCACACGATAATTACAACCCTCTCGCAAACAACTTCACAAACTCTTCCTCAGAGCGAACGTTCTACCGACGTGGCCTAGACGGACAATTGCATCGAAGCGGCGACCCGTCGAACAGTAACTATATGCTCGATGTAAGTGGTTGCGGCTTTGGACATCGGCCTGCCTCATGGGTGTTCACTGCGCGTGCAACCATGACTGTTGCTGTGGATGTTGACGCTGAAGATTTAAAGCGGGATACTCCTTTAATAATGGAGACAGGCCGCCGACATCTGCGGAGGCTGTTCGAAGCAAGAGCTTTGGAGGTGTTGCAGAAGTATATGGATGAGGAGAGGAATGGTTGAGGGGTTGGAAGGGCGTAAGGCGAGAGATCAGGATGTGATAGCTGTAGGTTTCTATCGATGTCTTGAGGGGTCGTCTATGTGGGATTTGCATTACAGTCGCATCAAAGGGTTGGGTGCTGCCCGGACGGTGGTTTCGCACACACGTGACGTCACCGCTTGCACTCCAATCAGTGCTGCCGACCACGCCTTTTCCGTTGCTGCCGACATCAGCTCGACACTCTCGGAACCACATTCAATGAACTGCCACGTGCGTAGCGACCTCGCACCTCACCTATTATCTCACTCACATCAGTTTGCCTCTCAAAATGTAGAAAAAATCTCTTCAACCGCATCTTCTCACGATCGCACAGTTCCAGCTAGTGAGGGGCATTGAAGAGGTAACACACGCACATCGATACGAGCTAGGAGATTAATATCAGTCAAAACACAAAACACAAAACCACCGGCGCGTCCCAAAGTCATGGCTCGGCCATGTACCATACCCTCACATCAATACCGACCAAGCGAATGCGGAACAGGAGTATCAGCTCCAGCCCTCGGCTGCTCAGGAGATTGGACTGGAATATCTGGAAGGACACCTATGCCTCCGCCATCCCACAACCCCCCCTGCATCATCTCGATGCCAAGAGCTTTCGCGCTGGTTCCATGATGGAAGGTGGTCTGCTCGGCGTCGGACATCGGGAGTGGTTGTTGAAGATAACCTCGCGCACGAGGATCAGTACGCCCCTCCTCCTTGCGCATCCGCTCCGCCCTCTCCCAACTACATCTCCCCAAGAACTGGTCATGATCCTCCAGTCTCCACATCTTCCTCTGTACCTCATCCGTAACCCTTGCCTTCAACGTCTCGTACTCGTCTTGCTCCAGCATCCAGCGTATTTCCTCAGCGAGGGGATGCGACTTATCCTGCACTTCTGTTAATATGAACCAGACTATTACATCCCCGAAAACGGTGTCGCGAAGACTACCGTGATACCCATCCCAGATCAGCTCAACATGCTCGTCCGTCATATACCAAGCTTCGTTGCCTATCCACTCGTCGATCATCACATCTTTGATCCTGTCGGCATCAGCGTGCAAACCAAATACACGGCATGCGCGGATGGTCTCGATACCAGCGGCCAGACTGGGTGGTACGCGCAGCTCACCTGTGGGCCGTACGCTAGCTGCTTTGCACGCGCGACGCATGTACCGCATTACTCTTGCGACTCCAGCTTTCTCGGCTTCTTCCACAGGTATCTTTAACAAGTCTGGGCGTCCGTCCCGGTCTGGTATGAAGCGATCGAGGACGGAGGCGCCACAGAAATGCCATAGCATGCGAAGCGGAACGTTGCGAACGTATATTTTCTTGGTGTCGGCATTCACGACGTCGACTGTGAAGCCGGACTTCAATGCGATGAGTGTTCTGTTGTCTGTATGCTGCATCGTGTCAAAGAGTCTTCCGGTGTGACCTTCGAGAGGTGCCAGCCTCTTCCAGTTTTTTTTTGAGTTTTCGTCGGATTACTGGAGATGGTTTCTCAGTTTCTGGAAGAGTGGTCTCGCCCATGTTCGCGGCGCTCATCTCTGTGGATACTGGCTTGATCTCGTCGTAATCTGGGCTGCCATGCAGTCATGCCGCATGAGCGCTCTCCGAAGCATCAGATCGATCTGTTGGCGGCTGGGATGTCGTATCGGCGTCGTCACGTCCCGCTGTGTTGTCGAGCGTGGGTTCTGTGCTGGGAGGACCGTTATTAGCCACGTGCAGGTCTAATGCCATGTTACAAACGGTTGCGACTTCTCGTAACATCTGTTCGAGCGCTCTATTGAGCGCCGGAACAGGATCCCATTCTTCGGTATGATCTTTCTGGGCTATTTCAGTGGGCGATAAAGCGATCGGGGGATTAGCTTCGATTGTTCGTTGATGGTGTCTTGGGTCAGGCACATCACCTCCAGGTGAAAGATCGACCGCCTCTTTGTCTCCGTCGCACAGTTCCTCGCCACTGCCACCGCGCAATTCCACCTCGGACTCCTTCTCGGTACCCTGTTCTTCTTCTGACTTGGGAGTGGTTCCATGCTCGTTGCACTGAGTTCCCACCGGATGCGCAGGCTCGCTCCCCAAGTGCTGGCTCATGTGCACGTGACTATCGAACTGCGTAGCATCGTCACACTCGACATCCTTGACCATACCCGGAGCAGCGTAGCTTGCACCTCCGGTATTACTTTCAATAGTCCTGTCCGAAGCCCCAAAGTAGTCGGTCGCGTCAACTTCAACGGCCGCAACAGAACAAAGTGGCAAGAAACCATGCGGTTCGTATGGCGCAGGGTTAGGAGAAAGGGTAGGATTATGCTTCTGCTTTGGCACCGAGAAATAATCCTTGACTGCTGTAGGTTTTCCATTACTCCGGTTCTCATGCATGTCCTCGGGTGTGGAGGTGTGCATGGCTATGAACCCATGCGAAGTCTTCGGTGTGCAAGCTTGCCATTCCGAGGGAGTAGAGGTAGTCTCGCGTTGGAAAACGGGGCGAGGGATCTGTAATCGAGGGTTATTAAGGGGTGCTTTCTTGGGAGGACCTGGAGTTTTTGACGAGTCTGACATGATTGCGTGGTAGGATGTAATTGTAGTGGTGGAGAAATTTGGCGGGAAGGGGTTCTGAGTCTTATTTATCGACAACTACTCAGGCATGAATGAGCGGGCAAATAAAGCATGTATGTCACCTTTTGCCAGCAATTCAGTAGTTGTGTGTATGTTGACTCGGGAATAGGTGTTGTGACGCATCTGCCACGACATGCGGATAGCGGATTTGGGTGTATACACTCGCGGTGTGTCTCTAGCTATGAGACATTCACCACTCATCGCTCACATGCCATCTCCATCTTGGGTCGCCACTTTATTTATGCGCGCCCTTCACTCCTAAAAGGTCGAGCTTGACTTCCATCGAGTCTCATTCACTACACTTGCAACTGCACAGCACAGTCCTACAACGCCAAAGCGCGGCTTCCATTAGCTTTTTCCAGACGCATGAGCCGCGTTTCATTGGCATTCAGCCATCTCAACCATGTGTGAAGCAGACCAGTCACCGCCAAAAGAGCAGCGAGTCATAGAACCCGAAGCACAGTCAAGAATGGGCGCGCTTTCTCCACAATCACCATTCATGGATCGCACAAAACACTTGGTT
The DNA here is from genome assembly GCF_023758015.1 of Alternaria viburni. NCBI lineage: Eukaryota > Fungi > Ascomycota > Dothideomycetes > Pleosporales > Pleosporaceae > Alternaria > Alternaria viburni. Next base: position 153,028 of record NW_026055795.1, read on the forward strand.
GACCTGATGACGGACAGAGAATTTATCACGCCGTATTCTGATGCCGTCGAGGCTAAAGACAACGACCGCACATCATTGAACGACATGGAAAAGTTTGAGACTAGTGGAGCTGCAGGTGCAGATATCGATGAAGGTGTATGGCACGAACGCGCACCCTGGGCTGCACCAACGCTACCCAGCCCGAATGCCCTCGCAGGCCTTGCCGGCCCACCTGACTTTCATCTGGAATCAACACCATCTCGGGAAGCAGCGAACAGCCCTTCCTCGCGAACGCATGCGGAATCAGTCCCGGTACCTCCGCGCCGTCTCGCTTCCCTCTTGAACAAGGCTATCAACTACTTCGGCACCTGCATTGGTAACTACTTCACATCCGCGCCCGGCGTGATCGAGTACTCCGGTGCGGATATCTTGCGAAACACTCAAATTGGTATTGAGGCGGAAGAAATCGTATTCCAGGATAAAGTTGCAGTGATCAAGATCCTAGCTATCGTCACCGATAGCTCTGGCGCAGGCAGAGAGAAAGATGAGAAATACGAGGCAGTAGAAAGGCGTGTGGAGTTACGAGCAAAGCCTAAGCGAGTGAAAGAGATTTTGCGAGGGGAGAGATATTACATTGCGGAAGATTTCTATAGGAAGGAAATTCGGCTCGCGTTTAAAGCTTTAGGAAAGTTGTGAGTGGCTCGGTGCGTATGGGTGGGTCGCGTGGTAACCATGGAATGAGAGCCAGGAATTTCATAATTATGGTCTTCTCTCGCTGTTGCACACTCAGACACCAAAATTCTTCCTATAACTACAAAGACTTCACCAAATTTAAACCGAACACGTTCAGCACCTCCAAAAGCATACAAAGACCGCGCACAGCACCGCATACACTACTACAAACCCTACGTAGTAGCTAGGTGTATTCGAACACCTCACCACACACGCCGCGCAAACTCTATGTACTCATCAAACTCCAAGATGCAGTCAGAAATCAGCTCCTCAACAACCTCCGATAGCCAGCAAACCACCTCAACCCAACCCCTCGAACAAGAAGCAAACAGCTTCCGCATGCTCGTCGCATACAAAACAATGGCCACGAGACCCCGAATCGAAAAATGGCTATCACATGTTCCCGAACAGACATGCCTCCCTCTAGGCGAATTCCCACACCGAAGACCTAATTCAAATTTCAATAAAATTCGGTCAATCCAGCAATTTGGGCCTGTTAATGGGAGGTACCTCCTTGAGTTTGAGGAGGAAGGGGGGTATTATGTTGAGACGGAATCGGTTGGGATGCCGAGGATGCAGTCGCATCCAGACAGGTCGGCGGTTAGTGAGGTATGGGAGGAGAGTCGGGGGGATGCGGGTGACGGTGGTTGGTAGCGCGCTTGAGGTGTGAGGGCGACGTTCTGGGGTAGAGCATTATGGTAAAACGTTAACCTAATAAAAAACTAAATACCTTAGAGCCTACGTTAACTTTAGGTCACCTACTTTGTAGGTTTCTGTCTTTATGTAGTCTGCAGACCTGTTTAGTTTTTTTCGTGTATGAGGTGGTATTAGTCGCTTAGGTTTGCGGATGCACTTAGACCATGTCCTCATTTCTTTCTCTCGTTCGTCTTCCGTTCGTCGCAGCGCGCGGTTTGCCAGGGTGCCGTTTGACGCCGTCAGAGGACCAACGGAAGCGCATCGTCGATATTTCTACTTCAATATACGCAATCGGAAGATGCTAATGAGCCACGGCTCTTTCTTCGACACTCTGGTTGAGTTCTCAAATTCTACGCATATACCGCTCACGTCATGCTCCAAAGCGACATGACTACTCACGGCTACGTCGCACACTATTATATCGACGAACTCGACAATTTCAATCTCGAAGAGCAGTATCGCCTGCTGGACGACTTGCCAGATGGTCGCTTCGTCGCGCCGCAAGTTAAGCGACGCATGTTCTACAAAGGCGAAACCGCATCGCAAGCTCTGGAGCACGTGCGCCGGTTCATACCTTTGCCGTTCAGCCCCAATTCGTTGTCGCCTAGTTTGTACGATGCGCCAAGCTTGATCGATGAGGAGCGGTGGCACGAGGCTCGAGCGAAGTTGAGGAGAGAGGGTGCGTCATACAAATCCCGAAGGAAAAAAGCTGAGAACCTGACGAGAATCTAGGGGCTATTCTACCTTGTGACTACATGTTCGGCGATGAAAGCAGGATGGTGGAGTCGTTTGGTAGCAACGAGACGATCCGGCCAGCTGGTGTCGTCGCACGGCGTTGGGATCCGGCTGAGTCGATAGCGGAGGATCCGCCTCTATTGATAGCGGACCAGAGTCGGATTACTGATCAGAGCGATGGTGTTATAGTGTGGCAGTTGCTCATTGACTTTGGGAGGGCTGTGCGGAAGATCTTGGCTAAGTTGTTGACGTCCCAATGCGCGTGTTGAAAGGATGTTGGTGATCCTGTAAGCTTCTCTCTTGATCCATTGGATTGGTCGGAACTCTAGTGTCGTCAGGCCACCATGGTCTTGTCTAGTGCGAGGCTGTACACCTACTGCATTGCTCTACCGTATTGCGACGTGGGTCCCGGTGCAAGCGATGAGGTGGCGTATTACCCGCGAACGCATGTAGTGCTCTGCATGGGGCGGCACACCGACATGTCAGGCTCGACTGATACAAGCCCAGGCCCCAGCCTCATATAAAAGCGCGGTCTCTTCTTCGGCAATGGATACACAGGTGTAGAGGCATTGTAGGTGATGGATGCTACGCGGCATCGTCGCTACTTCCTGCGCTGAGCCAGGACCCCGCTTTCTCTTGGCATTCCGGGGCACTACACCACGCCATTAACCATGGCTTCCATCATAACTCCGACCAGCAAGAGTGACATAGCGACCTCCCGGCTTGATTCCACTTCACTCGCTGTCACAAATCGCCAGTCTGAAAACGATGCTTGGCCAAATACCCTTCGCGCCACAACGAGAGCGGCGCGCCGCCGTGGAAAGCTCGATGGACCTTTTCAACTTCGCTTTCTGACCGCGACAGACCCTACTCATTTCAAAGATGGTGAGACAAGACGAAGCGTCCGTTCGCAGGCGATGAGGTACCATAGGAATAAACTAAATCTCAGCAACGCAGCACCTCGGGAACAGCCCGAAACAGTACTATCTCTTTACACTGAACCAATAGTCGCCGAGCAGGCCAAGCTTACGACGACACAAGCTCAACTGCTTCCCCCAGAAAGAACATCAAGAGCGCTTCTTCCTCATGAACATGATCAGCAAACTCATATTCATGTATCTACTACAAGGTCCCCAAAGGAAGCGAGCGGTGCTGAGGCTCATGATGCTGCGTTTGAACGCCGTCGGTCAACTCGCTCAGGCCAAAGGCAGGGTGGAAGCCTTCAAAAGGTTGTTGAATACGAGTACACTGAGAGCCAAGAAGAACGCAAGATTCGTTTACTCGCGACCACTTTCTCTCGGATCGGAGACGGGTTTGACCCTTTTAAGGTGCTGCCCCAATTCGAGAACCCTAGTTTGGACAGCGGTTTCATCTTGCGTACATGTAGGTAAAAGTTACTCTCCAAACTTTGCGCGTCGTATGCGCGGTTCAAGGGCTGACATATACAGTCATGCGGGTGTTCGGAACAGAAGCATTTGTCAAGGCATGGGCACCTGAAATGATGGTTCACCCCCATGTATTGCTCAGTGGCATGTCCGTGACATGTACTTGGCTCGATATGCTCGCAAAAATTCCAGGCGAAAGTACAAGGACTAGGCTTGTCAGGGATGAGACCCTGGTCATGCTCAGGCTTCGACATCAGTCGTTCAACCGGAAACACGCCGTGTCAACCCTCCTAGTGATGCTACACTTAATGGGAGGCGAGATATGGAGCTGTGACGAGCCCACGGTGCGGTGTCACGAAAGAGGCATCGAACAGATGATACACCTGTGCGGTGACCTGGACAAGACCGGTAGGGCGATAATCGCGCGATTTGCCACTTCGTAAGCTTCATGACCTCCTGATAAAGAGGGCAGACTAATAATGCTCCCAGGTGTTGTCTCCACTGCGACCTACTTTACGAAGCCCAACCCCTGCCGACCTTTGCGTTGTGGGAGCCTGCAAAGTATGAATCGGTCAACGACAACGCAGATGTCGCGATACCAGAATCCCCGTTGTTCTGCCCAGGGCCTGACTTCCGGAACCTTCTCAACGAAGAGCGTTGCTCATCTACCACATGTGGCCTCCTTCGAGATATGCGCGACTTGATCGACCTACTCCTGGCACAAAGCATAGCACTTAAGCCCGCTAGCGATGCTACAGGCGTTCATGTAGCCTGTCCGCCCTCCAATGACGTCTATCGTAAGACAAGAGTGGCTGGAATTTGCGATCGATTAGCAAAACTACCTTCGGCTTACACTCCAGATCATCCAAACTCCTGCGATTGGGACTATGAGGCGTGTCGTCTCACTGCCACGATCTACACGACTTCCATCGTACGCCGCTTGCCTTTCTCTGTTGCTGCAATGTCAAGTCGCTACCCATTTTGTGTCCAAACTGGAGCTCTGAACGAGCCACATGGCAGCCAGATCTCACTCACAACCCATATCTGCGAAGAGTTGTTGCAGACTCTAGAACGTACCGACCTCGCAAACGTGTGGAATGGTATGGTTGGGGTGCTATATTGGGTATGTACCGTTGGCGCTGCTGCAGCTCGTTCGCCCCGCTTGTCCGGCCTGTCACAGCGACTCCCGTATAGCACGACGTGCAAGTTCCGGATTCGACAGTGTCTGACTATGTTTTCCGTCCGCGCACATATCATCTTGATCTTCAACCATCCCATACCCATTCTGCTATCTCAGAAGAAACTCCTCAGGGTACAAGAGCTTATTGGAACATATCGCCAAGGTCGCAACACTAAGCAGTCACCTGGAACCTCTCTGGATTCCATAGGCCTCTAATGCTACGACATCTTCACCTACTGAGGCTCGAATGCAAGCCGAGCAATTCATCCATCTCTTGTGATGCGCGTTCAAAGCAAAGCGACCCAAGATAGAGTCAGAAGCCGGCTGCTGACAAAAGATGATTGCGCTTTCGTAAAAACCGAAAGCCGTATGAATCAGAGGAGAAGCGCACTTGTCCACGCCGCCAACCCCGGTTACTTCTTTTCACCGTTCAGTCAGTCACTGCATATTCGGCTTTGAACGGACTGTGCAGGAAGTTCTTAGTGCGTGATGTGCGGTTGGCCGAATACTCTGGCGTTCCTACTCCGCGCGCATCACGAGAGGCCGAGCTGAAGTTCCCGGGCGTCTCGGGTCGCGACCATCCGCAAGATCCGGTCGCGATGTGTTCTGCAGTTCCAGAACAGACGATCGCAGTTGCGGACAAAAAATCTGTTCCTTGCACTGAATTTTATTGGTGGTGTTCGGAGATCTTCGCTGCCAACCGATGTGGGCCGACGGAGCATTTCGCACCCTGGATCTGAGGGGTTGCAACTCACCTGCTAAGCTTCGCGGCTCCCATCTTATCCCGACCTCTTATGACGTCGCAACTATGCATGTCTCCTATTCCATCAGGCACGGTTGTTTACATCGCATTGACACCTGGGAAACGGTAATTCGCTTTGGCGATTTCGGCGCTTCTCCAACCCAAACCTCGTGGGGATGCCATCATAGAGGGCCCGTGCGTCGAGCCTCTTTTCGTCCCTTCCTTGTCCGACGCTCCGCTGGCCACGATGATCCTGTAGGGCAGAAACAGTTGCAACCGTGGAGCCAAACTCTGATTTGATGTGTGGGGTCGCGTGGATATCAGGATCTGCGTCGTTGGAAATCATGTTCTGATCTCACAGGTCTGGCTGCCGGACTGTTTGAGACAGCAGTCAGAAGCGCACGTTGTTTTGGATATGCAAACATCCAGACGTGGCTATTGCAGGCATTACTGAAGCTTACAGTACCCGCGATACACGTGCTCGCTCTTTGACTTGACGGTCAGCGTGCTGTCTTTGCAGAAAGAGGACTGCTTCGATGACTATCTGACAAATGAAGCGAACCACGGGACAGCACGATTCGCGCTGACGAATGATGGATGACTCCTGGCCGCCTGGCACTGTCTTTACGAAGGAAGCGGCTGCCAGCATGTCCGAGACAGCGACCCAGGGATTAGTGGCAGCTTCCCTGCATTCCGATTGGGCGACAAGGTTACCTCCTGTCAGACCTGCCAGGGTCTAACGGCCTACTAACAACAAGCGACATTTTGTATAAGAGACAACACCCGCCAAATCTAGAATGCACACGAAAGAAATAGTCGCAGCGAGCGTCGTACTTGGACTCTGCTTTGTCGCTGCCATGGCACTCGTTACACGCTTCCTCCTGCACAAGCAGCCCAAGACTACAACAACAGACGTAATGTTCACTACGGACGGCAAAACTGAACGGCAGGTTCAGCTCACGCATATTTCCAGCTCGTGGAAGAGATTCTTAACCCCAAAGCAATCCTCTAGCAAAGGACATTGGGTGCCAACATTATCGGGCATCATCAAGGCTGGCGATGAGGGGCTGTTTTCCTCCGCACTGTTTACCAACCTTCAAGGACATCCCGGACAGGTACCACTCGAAACCTTGTACGATGCGTTCGCGAACGAAGTTCGAAACAGACCAATCTCAGAGCGATCGTCATACCCCGGAGACATGACGAAGTTCCTTGCTCGAGCAAAGAAGCCTGCGAGCGGCGTGGGGCGGTCGAAGTCGATGTCCAATGTTCGGCGAGCGGACCCGAGCCCAAAGACTGCGAGGAAGAGCTTAGATTTATCGGTGGTTGAGATGGGTTTGGCTAGGGGCTTATCCGTGAAGAAGCCGGCGTCTACCTTGGTATCGATGCACAATGGACTGCGAGACGACGACCCGAAAGCTATACAGCGGGCTTGGGTGAAAGATGGTCAAACTGCAAAGTATGAGGATGGAAGGTTGAGCGTCAAGGTCTCAGCTGCCGAACTTGCGGCACTCTCAGTAATACTGGGAAGCCAGTTAATCAACGGCGCTGACCAACAAGACGCGTCATCGGAGAATGGTGCCTTCGGCATCTCGATGGCCCTTTCGGCAACGACAGACGCCAAACACCAAGTCACGCTTACACAACAAAAGCGCAGCAGATCGCAACGGCATGCCCAAGGCTCAGGCACTTCACCACTCTTCGCAAAGCACCTTGCAGCTGGTTCTCTCCCATACTCGCAAGATAAGATCGGTGTACACAGCATTCTCATCACAGATGAGTCTTTCGAGGCGTTACAAGCAGGAGCTTCTCTATACACACACCCGTATGTCGCAAGAACGCCACAATCCAAGTTCCTCGCTTCGCTACCCAGTTCCCGCGAAGCACGATTCCACATCCTCGCCACATCAACCGAAGTTCATACATCAAATACCTTGCTAGACGCCATAGCATCACTGCCGTTCTCCGGCGGCCTTGCACCCCTAGCCTCTTCGCCCCTGATCAAGACCGTTCAGTTCATCACCTCCGCCGGCCTCCCACACGCCCGCCTACTTCAGCGCCTCGAGCAACTCGTCGACAAAGTCCACCGCCACACACCCCACCTCAACATCTTTGGTCCCCTGTACGAGCCACAAAACGCCGGTCTCCTCTTCCGCGAGCGCGAACGCCTCGGTAGACTCGCCAGCGACCCAACAACACCCGACACTCTCGCCGACAAGACAGCCCGCATATCACGCTATACGACGCTCCTCGAGCGCCTCATAGCCCTTGTGCCAGACCTTAAAGCGCAAGACGCACTCGCCGCCGTCCAAGAAGCAACGAAGCAGGAAATGCGGCGCGCATACCAACAAGCCGTCGCGGCGCACACGTCGTCCACTCCAGCCAGCAAAAGCGCAGAGACAGTCTGTTCGCCGGTATCAGCATCGCCATCTGAGCCACAACAGCAGCAGCGCAAGCGCCAATCCACATCATCACGTCGCAGCACTCGCTACTCGAACCGCTCCAGCACCTTCTCCTCTGACATCACGGAGGCGAGCCCAGCGCTTACAACATCGATGGATGAGAAAGAGAGGAGTCTAGCGAAGCAAGTAGAACACGTTCTCAAATCCGATCTGCCGCTGGACGTTAGTGCGATTGCTTTTGTAGCGCGGATGGTGGTCGTGGCGTGGACAGTCAGCGTAGGAGTGGTAGCTTGGGGTGAGGGTGAGACCGGATTCCGAGTACCTGACCTGGAGGCTTTGGGGAAGTTGGTCTTGGTCTAGACATGTACCCTCATAGCTACTAGTGGGCGGGTTGTACGGATATGGAGGGCCTCGTTGGCGTTTTTTCTTTTCTTGTTTTAGACGACGGGTTTGGGCATATGCATGTTTAACGAGATACCATTCACACTTTTATGATTTAGACTAGAGGATATGAATATGATTCTTCTGCATATTTAACAATAAGTCGTTCCCCGGCATCGTTTCTGCACCTTGGGATGCAACGCAACTAACATGTGTCGTTCACTTCCGTGATTCACATCCGCAATATCCCGCACCCATCCCTATGATGAGCACACGTCACCCGCCATCGCAAAACCAACACAATCACAAGATCACACATCCCGTAAACCCCAACCCCAAGTAGCATGTCCAAATCGATATCAACCACTAAAGTCACGAGACGAAAGCAGCCCCCGAGCTCGGTTCTCGGCTTCACCCGGCATCCGGTGATCTGCACGAACGACGTCGAAGCACACCAGCCGGCGGATCCGTGGGTTCCTGCGGCGGTAAGACAGTCTTTCCGAGCGCCATTACGCACGATATGCACGATATGCAGGATTTCGCCGCTGGGCTAACGAAGTACAGGCTGATGCCCCTCTTTGATCGAGATGTTGGGGTAGTTAGGTGCGTCGGCAAGCAAGACGGATGTGTGCTGTCGAGACGATTTATCCAATTGAAGTAATTTCGAGGTTGAATCGTGGATCTATGTACCGTACACCGTATACCCTTCCTCATCTCCCCGTTTCTATACAAGCAAGTACCTCCATGATCCATCTCACCATCCCCCTCCCCCTCCCCTTCAAAGCCCCCCCTACTCCGGTCCCATAACCTCCAACCCCCTACAAACACCCACCCACCCATCCCTCATACCCTCCCAAACAACCTCCATACTCTCCTCTTCCAGCCCATCTCTCTTCCTTTCTTTCCGCTCGACCTTGTCTCCCGTCCCATCCGCCATCATAGCAGTAACGCGATCCCGTTTCTTGTCCTTATCCAATAACGAGCTATTTGTTTTGAGACCTTTGCCGTCTAGCTCGCCTTTTACTTCCCAGCCCTTGCGTACAGGGCCGTGGATGGTGGCGGGGGAGATGAGCGTGCTGTCGAGGAGGGCGTTCCAGCGCGAGAGGTACATGCCGGGGCCGTGCGTTGTGCCTTTTCCGTTTTGTGATGAGGGGGCGGGCTTCATGATTGACTCAAGGCGGGTTTGCGATGTGGACTTTAGGGTGGTGAGATGTTTTTCGTGCTGGTCGAGGAGTGTCTTTAGCTCTTCTTGTTTGTCTTTGCTGAGGGTTTCGAAGAGCGAGTGTAGGGGTGCAGTCATGTTGCCTGCGCCGCCTTCGCCTCTTTCTTCGGCTTCTTTGGCGCGCTCGTCGACACGGAATTCGGAGAATATGCGTTTGGCGTAGACGAGGTAATCTTGCGCGAGGTCGGGTGCGTTCTTCGTAACTTGGTGTAAGAACTTGTGCATGGAGGGGGCGTGCTTCTTGAGCAGCTGGACGAAATCTTCCACGGTAGGGGCGTCGCTTGCTTCCTGATCGAGGATGCTAGCTGGGTCTGGTGAGCTCGGTCTTGACTTAGAAGTTTCGCGGCTCCTTGTGCCCTTCTTCTTTGGCTTGGCAGTCTTGATGAGGTCGGTGATGAAGGCTTCTGCGTCGGTTATAGTACCGGAAAGATCGACGGCGTTGTGTATGGCTCGGATGACGGGATCCATTCCGGTGACCGCGTCGCGTATGGTGGAAGTCAAGACATCGGGGTTGGATTTGCAGAGGACTTTGGTGAGTTCCTCGCGGTCGCGAATCGAAAGGTATGTGCTGAGGTATTCCATGGCTACGCTGTGTTGGTGTTCGCTCAGGGTCTCGGCATCGATCTTGTATGGGGGGTCGGATGTTTCGAGGATGACAGCTGCGATTGACTTCGACTCGGATATTGATTGGCTTCGCGCCGCCTCATGTTTCTCCCGTGAAGAGTAGACGTATGTCTTGAGTGCCTTGAAGACCTTCTTGTCGGGCGCATTACGCGACGACTCTAGTTTCGTTGCCCGCTTTTGGAATTCAGATGTGTCCCATGCTAATACTGTCGACAGAATTTGCTGTAGGAGATTCATGCCGTCGTTGGTGTTGTTGGTAAGGCCTATCCAGTTGGTCATGGCCGTCACTGACAACTTTGCCAGTACTAATCTGACCATGCCGTTGATCATCGTCGCTGCATTTCCAACGCGCAACGTCTGCTTGATGACGGTGTATGGTATGAGGCGGTGCAGATTCTCGAGGAGGCGAACGAGGTATTGGCCGTCGGGCGACATGACGAAGACATGGTGGAGAAAAGATGCGGCACTGCAGCTGTTAGTTCGTGAATAGAACAACGATATAGGTTACCCACTTCAACAGCATGTACTCATGCGCTGCCTGCAGACTGCTGGAATGATCCTCCAGTCTTGGCGTCGCCTTGACTTTCTCATACAGATCGTCCAGAGCATCCCCATATATCGCATCCTTGACCAGTTCCTCAAAGCCTTGTATGACGTCTTCTGGCTTGCTTGTATCGTATTCTTTCTTGCTCTCCTTCTTCTTGGTCGCTGAGTATCCACCCAACATGCCTCTTGCAACGTACTCAGCGATGCTACTTGCCGCCGTTGCAAGGGCCTTTCGACTCCCAATAGCGCCTTTATCGTAACTCTCGCTCAGTTCCGCCTCGGCCATTCTCGCGACTAGCGTCTGGATCTTGTCGGACCACCAGCTCTCGCCGAAGTTTCTTATGGCGGGGTTGCATAGCGCAAACTTGTTGAGCATGTTCTGTAGCAAGGGGCTCGTCGACTGGACGCCGTCTGCCTTCCGGAAAGGGTAGCCATACTGATCGATGGTGTGGGGGTATTTGAAGGCTTCGATTTCGGAGTAGACTTGGTGGTGGATCAGGATATCGAAGAGGGCGTGCGTCTGCGCAGGCGTAAGCGGTTTGGCGGTCGACATGGTGGTGGAGAGTGAAGTATGGTAGGACCAGAATCTTGTAATGGCTCCATAGTTGGCTACGTGAGAGATGGTTGACGCGGCTGCGCCTGCGACGCGGGGTACGTCATCGCGCTTGCGGTCTTGGCAGATTAGCGACCTGATCACCCCCACATAGTCGCCAGAATCTCGGAAAGTACGGCCGCCCGAGAAGTCTACCTCAACTTAGGATATCGTCAAGTTAAAGTTTGTATATGTATTTACACCCTACAATGTAATCGCCAGCTTCCGAGAAGACGCGAACAAAACACCTAGATGCCTACAAACCTCTCTAGAACAGTTATATACAAAGCATTTCCATCATGTAAGCCTTAACCCCCAAACCTCCAAACCGCCCACAACACCTGTGCCCAACGTATACATCAAAAGTTGAACGTGAGACCCTGTGACAGGCCTTCACGGAGGAAGGTATGCTCAGGGATGACGTCATCTTGTGCGATCAAGATGATGGTTTTGAGCTTGCACTCGATCTTGTACTCCACGCAAGCTTCGCGGAAGAAGTCGAAGAGGCAGGTTGCCACAAGGTGGTGAAAGTCATCTCCCTCTTCATTTTTGAAGAGGGGTCCTGTGTTGTAGTAGACTTTCCACGTCTTCAGTTCTGGGAATTCGGCGGCGAGAGTTTCGGTGATATAAGGAGCTTCATCATCGAATTCGCTCCAATCTCCATCGTGAATCGGAGCACCGAGCACAACGTCGCGAGAGCCATAGACCTCAATCCCAGGGCAGAAGGACGCAAGGCTGTCCATGTCGCGAAGCGAAAGATCGTTGTCATTGCCGAGATCGACGTCGTAAACGCGCAGCCCGGAATGGTAACTCCAGATGTCGATCAATCTGGGGTATTCGGACCTGGGCGCACCCCAACTATTGCATACTTTCATCCTAACTGATTGTAGGCTATGAAAGCTGGTGATGAAGTTCGTAAACCCCGAGTCGTGGGTTTCCCAAAGGAAGGGCTCGTCCCAGCAAACTATCTGGATACACAGATCCTCAATGTTGATTTTCGATTCGGGATTTGATGTCATGAGGAGCCCGAAAAGGTCCGAGAGGAATAATGACTGAATGAGATGGAGCGAGCGCACACTGGATATGTCGATAGACAAACCAAAGACGCCCAAGGGAAAATGTCTGAAATTGACATTGTGAAAAACGAGCTTAGTGACAGCGAACGTCTGTTCCAGTCCCAAGTCCCAGAAGGGATTGCGATATGTCCCGATATCTTCGTCGAGGAAGGTGGCTCGCATGTAGAAGTAATCGATATGATCTCCTACACCGACGTACTCAAGTAGACGGCGAGCGACTCTCCTAAGCGTACCAGCCACGTTGTGATGAACTGATCCCCTCCTACCCGCGGAGGCAAATTCAAAGAGCTTCCCAGGCTGCAGTAAGGTAGACACGAACTTGAGGATGAGCCGGCTGTCCATGACAGTGTCATCGTTGTATTGACCGGGGCACTTGATTGGATTGCACATCTCCGGAAGGTCAATCTTTCTCAAGGATGCTCGGAGAGTCTTCCCACGGGCTGGGTGACACAGAAGGCTTTCTAGCATCAGCCAAGATAGCCCGTTCAATATGGATATGATCGGGTCTTGTTGTCCATGTGATAACCCTGGCTGTGTGAATACCAACGAAGTCAATGGGAGGTGTTGTAGGCATCGCGCCAGGAGCTGGAAATAGGCCTGCGCGTAAGGAGATGCTGTGATGTCGATTGTCAGATCTCGGGTAAAGCGATCGATGTACGTGAACGTCGGTCTGTGTCCCACGAGGCTGCTGGCTGAGGGGAAATTAGGGCCTAGGCGGACCCGAATGGCGCTCTTGTATAGGGCTTCGAGACCGATCGTCCAGAGGGCTTGACAGCTGCGCATGAAGTTGGGCAGATCGTGTTGACCAACCTGAACAATGTTAGCTCCAGTTCTCATCGGTGCTCGCAGACTACGGAGCTATCTCAAGCTTGAATGAGCAGAGATGTGGGTAGTCCAGCCTCCACGCCATGTTATAATCATCAGACTTACCGCTTTGGCGATCTGGAGGACCAAGGCGGTGTCGAGGTCAAGGAGCTGAGTTTTGTCCCTTCCCTTAGATTTCGGCGGTCGCTTCAGCCTCTTGGAAACAGGTGTCGAAGTGGTGGCACCCGCAGAGGTAGGCTTGCTCTCAATGAACTGCCATCGTCGCTTGCTCAGTGCGCCTTTGGTCGCGCCATCTCCGGGATCTGCGGAAGACTTTCGCGGCGCCATTGTCGCAAAGAATTGACCATACAACTGCTCGCGTTGAAGAATGGACTCAGAGCCTGGCGAATATCCCTTGGTGGGATCTAGCCAGTCGCGTGGTCTGTGCGCAGGTGAATGCAAACAGACGCGACAGCCAATGGAACGACAGGAGAAGGCCAAGCCCGGAGGCGGCAGCCTTGCGCGCCGTAGCTCCTCTGTCTATAAGAGTCTGCCCACCGTCTTCCAACTACTGTCCTCACCACCCTCCACCTCACACCGTCTTCGGCTGTGGACTGGGAGAAGTCGAGAAGAGCTCGACCCGAGCTCAACAATATCGGAGAGTCCGACAAGGTAACGTCATCTTCACGAGAGCCCCTCGTTCACATTATCTGGAGCCGCAGGCGGGCTCCAGCCGTCCTCGCTAACAAGTCTTCTTCCACTCTTTTCATACAGCTTGTCCAATACTTCCTGATACCTTGGCTCACAAGCGTTAAGGACTGGGGTGGAGACGTTGACGGACGCTTACGACCCTGGTCTCACGAGGTGTCGTTGCGCTGACGAGCATTATGCGTCGGCCCCTCAACGCTCAAATTCGATCTGTGGTTTTTGCAGTGCTACCTACGATCGACGGAACGGCGACATCCATGCACCTTTTCCACACTCCGCCAAAGGGAAGCGCGACTTCGCGTCTACCCTTTGCCCGTTTGTGGTCTCGCCGGGAGGTGGTGAGCAACGGTATCCTTCGGGATTGCTCATCTCACACGGCAGGAAGCAGGCGGAGCTCGTCTCCAGCAATGGACTCCGGTCCAGCTTCTGAGTGACAGGTACTTACGGGAAACCGGCTCTTAGAGTGGATGTCGAAGATGCGGGAACGTGAGCCCGGTTACCACAACGAAGGTCTCGAGACCTAAGGTAGAGGCTTATTGGGGCCTTTACTGACGATCGAACGGCGGAACCAACACCCACCTTTTTTTCGTTGACATTGCTGCTTTATGCAGTCTGTTGAAGGAGATACAGTGAGGTATTATGAAAACGACAAAGTAAAACTGAGGGACGCGCTTTTCACTACGAATGCATGCTGTCTTAGCATATCATCGGAGTGTGAGAGTTGAGATGATGTCGGCAGCTCTTTCTCCAGCTGGGCCGCTACGTCACCGACTAACGGCATTTGGTGTAGCGTCGCGCGTCTCGCCAGTCCAGCACCGGAGGATACCATCAGCATTAAGTACCTGAGACGCGTACTCTACTGTTTCTCCTCTCAAAAAAGTCGACAATGTCTGAAACCCGATGTGGCGATCAACATGTACGAAACCGAAAACCACGTACCCAGGATCAAGGCCCGCCAGTGCCACCAAAGACCCTCAGTAACTCCATCAAACGTGCCGCAGCACCCAAACCTTTGAGCCTACATGCGCACACCAAACCACTGCCATCAGTACCTTCTTTACCGTTAGTCGCTTCAGTCACGGAAGAGCGGCAATTAAAACCGCTGCCAGCACCGCCAAAGGACTCCACATTGCGATTGACTTTGCTCTGGGTCGCAGCCTTCTGTATATGGTTTCTACTGATCGTGGTTTTACTACCCGTAATCACGGAGAAAGACGCAATGCCCGGATTCAACAAGTGGCTTCGTACGCTGCTATGAATAAATATGTCTCTACATCCCCCATAAGAAAGGTCTACAACTTCGACTCCGCCTTCGTAGCATCCACCAAACTCTTCCTCCCACCAAACCCAAACAAATACGCAGCAACCTTCCGCATCTGAATCTCCTCACTCCCCTCAGTAATCCTATACCGGCGATGGTGTCTCCAGATATGCTCAAACGGATAATGTCGCGAATATCCATTCCCGCCATGGACCTGAATCGCGCGGTCCGCCGCCTGCGTACACAGCCTGTTCGCGTAGTAATTACACATGGACACCTTATCGCCAATCTTCTTCTCAATCTCGTTGTGTGGCATAGAGTCCATCTCCAGCGCCGTCTTCCGGATCAGCTGTCGCAGCATCTCGCATTGCGTGGCGAGTTCGACGAGCGGGAACTGGATGCCTTGGTTGTGGGAGAGAGGGGTTCCGAAGGGCGCGCGTTGGTTGGCGTATTCGACGGATTGTTGGACGCAGTAGACGGCGGCGCCGAGCGAGGAGGCGGCTTGGCGGATGCGGTTCTCGTGGACGAAGGCTTGGGCGACGCCGAGGCCGTTGTGGATGGGGCCTAGTGCGGCGGTCTCGGGGACCCAGACGTCTTTGATTGAGACGGTGGCGTGGTCGGTGGGCATATTCAGTGTCCTGGGCGTTGTTAACAGACAGTATGAAGCGCTATGCGGCCAACGACGTACCACTCATACGACTCTGCCTTGAGCCCCGGCGTCTCTACCGGTACGACGAAGCACGAGATGCCCTTGATCTCGCCATCCTTTCCCGACGTCCTCGCAAAGACCGAGCAGTGTGTAGCGTGATGCATGCCAGTCTGCCACCGCTTGTATCCATTCAACACCCATCCCTTCACACCGTCCCTCGTCTCCGGCCGCCCCTTTGTCGCCATGTGTGTCGCATCCGAGCCATGACCGGGCTCCGTCAAGCCGAACGTCATCCTGAACTTGCCCTGCAGCCGCAGCGGTATGAACTCCTTCTTCTGCTGCTCGTTGCCAAAGTTCATGAGCATGATGACGTCGGGGAAGTTGCCGACCATCGAATGTTCTGTCTGCAGGTCGTTGAACAGGCCCAGTCCCTTCGCGGCGAGATGTTCTCGGATGACGGACATCCAAAGGTTGCTCCCTCGCCCATCGGCACTGTTCTGACCGCCGTATTGCTTCGGCAGCGACAGTCTGTAGAAGCCGGCTTCATCCGCCAGTCGCCTTGACTCTGCCAATAGCTCCTCCCATTCCTTGCGCGGCAGGCCCCCGTTGTCCCAATCGGTTCGAGCGTGCTCGCGGCGGTGGTCGAAGAAGCAGTTGTTGTCGTCTTTGTGTTGGAGCGGGGTGATCTCCTCATCGATGAACTTGTCGAGATCGGCCAGGTATTGCTTCAGATCATCGGGAATCGAGAAGTTCATCGTGTGCGACAGCGACATCGTGGGGGTCTCTTGATGGGTGCGGTGCGTGGAAGACAATAGGGCTCGTGTCAGCGATCTGGATATTTCTCAATTCCGAACGTCAAGCTAGAAGCTCGCGGTATAAGGGCAAGCTTCGGGACGCGCATCTTGATGACTCGCTTGCTCTCAGTCGTGGAGTTGCTGTTCCAGGAGCGCTGCTTTGCGGGGAAAGAAGCACAGGCCAGGCGGAGTTGACCTCGGCCTTCGCGGGCGCGCCTCAACCCATCACCTAGAACACGAGTAACGGACGCACGACATCCCCAATCATGAACACCATGTCTAGTCGCCAGGGTCGCGTCCGGGAGTAGACTCCCAATCTGCAGCGAGGACCTTGCAAGCCATGAGGGCCCTGAGACGAGAAGGGCGCGGATTGCGTCCGATCAGACAGCGCAAACTTTACAATGCGCCACAGTCTTCGTGCGATATACACCACTGTTAGCAAACCGAGAACCGGAAATTTGAAAAGCTGGGTCGTCGACATCTCGCATGGTCAGACACGCTATAGCTAAGTCTCTGCGGCGAAGACATTGGTTCATCTTGAACTGCATCCAGTAGCCAATCTACTCCCACTCTTATACAATGTCTATTGTTTTGTGTATATTGCAAACGAAACTGCATCGAATACCTTCTTGGTACATTATTCTACTACGCATTCATCCATGGTTCAGCTGGGTATTCTCCACTTATCGCACTTTCGCTACCAACGTATGGGCTTCGGCAGCGGCCTAAAAGTGCAAAAAGTGCCTCTCGATACTGACATATCTCTTTCTCTTTTATTTTGGATCGCCACTCACCCTGTCATGGACTCTCAAAATCCGGATGAGAACGTTGCAGTGGGCACAGATGTGACTCTTCAAGCATCTGCCGTTTCGGCTACTACGTATCCTATCAGGCCCTACGACGCCGAAGAAACCGATGCACAGGAGAAATCTACCTCGCTCCACCAATCCAGGAACATCAAAATGAAAACGAGCATAGTCTTCCGAGAGTGCGAAATTTATATGAACGGCTTTCCTGGTTGGGATCCGTGGTGTCACGACCACGCAATCCACAGGCACAGGGCTATAAGGCGATTCTTGTACGATAAAGTTGTGCCAACGGAAGAAATTCTCGACCGAATTTACGACATGGTCTTGTATCGCAATAACTTATCAAGGCTAGCGATGCATCTGCTGGACGTTGCCATCATTTCTCGACCTGACGGTAAAAGCATCTTTGACTTTGATCGAGACGCTTTTGAGAAACGTATGCCGCGAGTGATATTGTCCAGGTACATCACTGCATTTCAGTATGTTAGGTACGGACTACTGCCCCTTCCTGTCCACCCTGTCCACGATAAAGAAGGATCACAGGGCCCTTCGTGGGGAAAGCCACGTCGGTACATCGCTGCAGCTATAGCCCTTGATTCCTCTATCAAACATGATGCAGATATGGAAAGTGCTGTGCAGCGTATGAGGAATTGTACGTATCTATGGCTATCCCATTCTCGAAGTTATACTGACCACAGCACATAGGGTACGAGGACTATCTCAGGGACACCAAGCCACACTTAAATAAAGATGGGAGCAGGGCTGAGTGAATAAGCTCAGCTTCAGAGCCCGCGCACATGGACCTTGAATCCTTCCTCCGAGAAAGGCGCTACGAGGGCGAAGCGTCACGCAAACGTAGGATAGCCAGTACTTGGGACTGCTGAGTAACACCTACGGGGACACTTTGCGCATCGCTTGGGCAACAAAAAGCTTATTCTGAATGTACGCACGCGCTTCGGTAACTACATTTCAACAACATACAAGACATCGTATAATACCAGGCTCGTGTTTCAGCTCAATGAAACAATCAACATAGTCGTCTCGTATACCCCTACTATTCCGCGCGTCAACACTCAAACCTTCCGAAAGCCCTTATACCACCGCCTCTTCACGCCATTCTGCTCCGACGCCAGCTCATCCTCCGCCCGAATTTGTTCGTAATCGTCCGAAGAAACCGTCGCAAAAGACTCAGCTGACGAATTCTCCTGCGACGTTCCTACGCCCGCGCTACCTCCACCAGTCCCTTCATTCGTCGCATTGAGGACCTGGAGCAGCTCCGCTTCTGCCTCAACTTGCGTTCGTCCACCTAGTTCCTCCGGCTCTAGCTTCGATCCAGCTGTATCCTCCAACCTCCCTTTTCCCCTTCCAATTCTCCCCACGTCCAAACCCACCGGCACAGCGCTCTGCCGCTCGAACGCTTTCTTCTTCGGCGACGACGATGGAGGCGGTAGATTTTGAAACGGCTTCAACCCCGCTATCGCCTTTGTCAACTGCTCGATCTCATCTTCCTGCGTGTTATCGACACTGCTATACACACTACCACCAGCACCATCCTCCTCCTCCTCCTTCGCTCGAACATCCCTATCATACATCACACAACCCCCCTCCCGCTCATCCACTCCCAGCACCTCCATACCCGGAACAAACTCAGACGCATGCCTCTTCTCTTCCCGCGACGTGACTCTAGGAATACACCGACTTTCCGAGTCACTTATCCGCTTGACCAACTCGCGGGGGATATGTTTTTCGCCGTCATCAACAGCCTGTTCTTCTAGCACATCGCCTTGGAGTTTCGCGAGCGCCTTCGCTTGTTCTTCTGCGCGGAGAGCGAGGACGCGGTCGAGCGTGGGTGTGCGGTCGACACTTCGTCGCTTGTTCGATTCTTTGTTGAGCGGAGACGACGCTTCGTTGATCGCAGAAAGGGGGGTGGTGTATTGGGTTGGAGTTTCCGCACCCTTCCTCACCGAAGCAGTTCGAGATTTCGCCTGCTTCGCCGATATTATTGTTGGGTTCTCGAAAGCGAATCTAGGCAGAATGGGGGGAAGAGGCGCGCTCTTCCTCTTTACTGGCGTCTGGGCCTCATGTTCAGGTAGCGATGGTAAAGCCTGGTCTGCCTTCACCTTTCCTCGCTTCTCTGTTGCTAGTTTGATCGCATCGGTTGTGTCCTGGCGTAGCTTTTGATTCACGTCTTTTGTGCCGAGGAAGTTGTATTTATCTGGACTTCTTAGGTCGGTGTGGTTCCGTGGGTCTGCGGCGTCGAAGTAGGGCGTGAAATCTCGCCTATTGCCTTTGTTGTCTTTGATAGCGGTCTTCGGTTGGTTCTTTGGTGGGCTAGATGTCGTATGGGTTGCTTGATCTTGTGTATACGGTCCACCGCCAACTATCTCCGCATACGGATTATGCCATTGGTGTTGACCGTACGTTTGAAGACCCGCAACTTGATCCTGCTGTTGCTGGCCATGCGTAGTAGTTCCAGTCTCACCACCACCAGAGTTCTTCGCGTATGCTCGATCTAGATTTCGGGGTGTTGCATTAGACATCTCGTGGATTGCGCCGCTTGCATCGTCCCAGTACGGCATCGTCTGCGTATCGTACTGGAAAGGATCGCTATTCCGCAGCGCGTTCCGAGTCGACTCAGTATGCTGACTTTGAGATTGCAGGATCTGCGGGGCGGGGTTTGGATCACTTGATGCTTGGACGTGGCCGCGTCGGTGTGGATAGCGGTTTCTGGGTCCGCGAGGCGGGTTCCAGTTTGGGTCTGGCTGTGTCATTTTGGAGGGTTTGGAAGGATTTCCAGGGTGCGTGGGTTGAGGGGGGCCAAGTGCAGTAGTTTCACAGTGTAAGGGTAATGGGTCTTTTGACTTGCTTGCTTGCAGGAGGTGGTTCGTAGAGTGTGGTGTACGAAAGAGGAACGAGGTTCCCCTGCGGCGAGGTAGATGGATGTGCACGCCGTATGTGAGTATTGTGTGAGTGAATGAATGGGGTTGTTGTGCGCTGTGCTGGCCGCCTGTTGCTCTGGTGATTTGGTCACTGATGAAAGATAGTCTTGGAGAATGTGCGCAGGTCTTGAAGCTAGAGAAAGTCACGTCATAAGATTGGAAGTCAGCGCCGCAGAAGACCATCAGTAGTAGCACCTAGCTATCCTTCGAGTGATCACTTCAGCAATCATCCTGTCATACCGGTCAATCGCATTTACAACAAGATCTTTCCATCAGCCCCCAATTAGTCAGAACAACTTCTCTTCATGTTGCTAGTGTCAACGTGGCACCTTGCCATTGAAGGCCGTCGGAATGTCTCGGTCGACCTCTTCAAAGTCTTCAGTCAATTCGTCCTCATACTGTACCATCTCAAAGCTCTCACCTAAACCTTGTTCTTCATCATGCCCTGTCTCCGGCCTTGTGCGTGACACGTACGGCAATTTCGACTCGTCTGTGGTCCCGTTCTGCGTCTCATTGGCGTTCATAGCTTGTTCGTCAAATTGTGAGTAAGTAAATACCTGGCCAAATTTATCGATACCTTGAAGGGACTTATGTGGCCTACGGACCTGGCCAACGTCGTTGCTCCTTGACGTCAGCGCAGTATCGAGGCCGAAAGTGATGTCTTCCATGTCCCCGATCTTAGATTGGCGTCTTCCTGATGCATCACGTATGGGTGTATCGTGTGTACCAAACCGAACTCCAGATTTCCTTGATCGGCGTGCTATATCTTCAGCAGTGGGCTGTGGATTTACTGGCACATTTGGCCGCAACTCTTGTGTACCGTAGTATATCCTGGAGCGCAGGCTATGCCGATCTATTGGTGCTTGCGCTACATCGGGCGCTACAGCGCTTGGGTGAGGTACGGACGTCTCTAATCCCGAAATGGGTGGGAACATGGAAAGGCGAACCAGCTGCCTGTGGCGGGCGCGAGCCGTAGCAGAAAGCGAGTCGTGCCCACTGGGAGGTGAGTCATTTTGTGACATGTTGCGAAGTGAGCAAAGTTACTGTATCGCTGAGCAAGATGGAATGCGCGAGTTTTTCTTCCTGAAGATGTAAGCTCTCAAATAGATGAGGCGCGGTGTTGCTGGCAGTCTTGCTCCAGCGATGTTTTGGCAAAGCTACGACACAGCCAACTCAGACAACGCGCTTGCGTAGGTAGCCATTCCATCGACGTCGTCGTGCGTGACAATCGCCATCGATAGCGTGCCCATTCCAGTGAATCTGTATTGATAAAAGTCCCACCGGCGTTGAATCTTTGCCATGACATCGCCATGCGCTGCTGTGATGTCGCGGTTTGTGAATGCTTCCTCCAATGTAGCGCGCCTGGAGGACAATTGTGTGTCACTCAGCGCAATGGCGACGCAATTATGCAGTAGACCTCGGTGATTCTGCAGCAAAGGTAAGGGGCGAATATGATTACTATACAGGAAGAAAGCTCATCCCGCAGTCACTTCAAATGCGTGGAGGGGTGGAGACGTGTAAATTGCAGGAGGGGGTGTTGTGGCGCGCGCCACACCCAGGCAAACTGAGCGGGTCAACTTCGTCCGCGCCATCATAGTACTTGTTTGCTACACTGTGCGACCCTCGGTGAGCCAATCTGAAGATAATCGCAAAGTTTACCTTGCACATCGTGCTCATGCGTCTTTACCGGTTGCGTGGTAATGAACAGCCCTGGAGCTGGCCCGCGAAAATCACGTGGTGCGCTAGCTACGCGAGACGCCGCCCTATTTGATGTTTCATCCTTCCACATCTCCGCTGTTTCCACCAACGACTCATCGTTCGCGACCCAACGCATCCTTGCGCCATACCACAACGTCCTGCGAACGCTTGATCTGGCACTGGGAAGCGCGCTGATGGAAACAATGTCCGGCTTGGCGCACGCGTGGCAAGACGATTGAAACAAAGCCGCTGCCAGACGGGCACTAGCATCATGACGCCCTTGACATTGGTTCATGCCATCACGCATTTGGCAACATGACCGTTACGGGAAGGATCGTAACCAATATGGATACGAAGCAGGTGTATGCGGTTACAGAGCGGTAGGTATATTAGGATTTGGGCTGCTCGTGATGTGAACTGTTGTCATCCGCTACACTCATTCTCTCAATTGCCTTTCGGATATCCTCTCATTTTTCTCTCGTTGAACGTCTTGAGCGGAATCTTCGGCTGGTCTGAGTGACGTTCTTTACCTTCTCGCCCACTACAATACTACATTTGCCTCTTTCGAACCCCTGTAACAAGACTACAACATGCGTTTCGAGATTATCGCACTCCTGGCAGCAGCTGCCACCTCGTCCGCCCAATCGGTCATCGGTACAGCTTATGGCTACGGTGCTGGCGCGACTGGTGGAGGGAAGGCTGCTGCTGTCACCCCAACGTCAAACGAGGAGCTGGAGAAGTACCTGTCCGACGACACCGAGCGCGTCATTCTTCTCACTCAGCAGTTTGACTTCACTGGCAAGACCACTTCTGGTCCTGGTTGCGACAAGACCACTTGCTCAGCTAAGAGCGGCGGCGGACAGTACTACTTGGGCGACCTCTCCTGCGGTGGCTCGGATATGACGCCCGTCAGCTCCATCACCTACGACGCAGGCGCCGAAACAGCCTTGAAGGTCGGATCGAACAAGTCCATTCTTGGTGTTGGCGGAAAGGGTGTGATCAAGGGCAGAGGTCTCTCCATCGCCAAGGATGCCAGCAATGTCATCATCCAGGGCGTTGAATTCACCACCATCAACCCTGGCGTCGTATGGGGTGGCGATGCTCTCGACATGCAGGGAGGAAACACCAAGATCTGGGTAGACCACTGCAAGTTCTCACTTGTCGGCCGCATGTTCGTCGTCAGCCACTACGACGGCTCCGAGGCCACCCTTTCCAACAACGAATTCGATGGTGTCACTACCACTTCTGCTACCTGCAACGACAACCACTACTGGACGATGATGATGATTGGAAAGACTGAGAAGTTTACTCTCGACAAGAACTACTTCCACGACGTTTCCGGTCGCGCTCCCAAGCTTGGTCAGGATGGTGTCAACAGCTACTTCCACGCCGTCAACAACTACTTCGAGAACATGAAGGGCCATGCCTTTGATGCTTATGACGGCGTCAGTGCGCTTGTTGAGGGTAACGCGTTTGTCGCTGTTGACCAGCCCAACACCGAGCACGCTGCCGGTGTTACCACCTTTGTTAGCAAGGGTGGCGATGCCTGCTCATCCGTTTTCGGCCGCGCGTGTCTCGAGAACAGCGTCGATTCTTCAAGCGGCGAGCTCTCCCCAGGCTCATCCTCCGGCTTCATTGCGAAGCTCGGAAAGATTGACGTTCCTGAGCCCATGGAAGCCAGCAAGGTCGCCGCTTACGTCAAGGCCAATGCTGGTCCCGCAAACCTCGGTGCTTCGTCTTCATCTGCCCCCGCTGCGGAAAAGGTCGTCGATGCTGATGCCCCAGCCAAGGTCACCGAGCCTACCGTTCCCTCTACCAGCGTTACCAAGCCCAAGCCGGCGGCTACCACTACCGCTGCTGCTGCGCCGGCACCTGCTGCTCCTATCGGATCTGGATCCTCTGCTGGCGCTGCCAAGCTCTACGCTCAGTGCGGTGGTCAGGGTTTCACTGGCCCTACTGAGTGCGAGGCTCCTGCGACATGTGTGAAGAGCAATGACTGGTACTCTCAGTGCATCAACAGCTCTTCCAAGTTCCGTCGCGCGCTTGGACGCTACTTTTAAGCGTTGAGTGCATTGAAGATGCAGAGGACGATTAAGCAATAATACTGCGGATGGGAGACGATTTCAGGGTCCAGAAGAGACGATTCTTGTGTAAATACTTCTATTTCAATTCATTTGGCGTACACGCCGTATATTCTCCAATTTGACAAAGCGCCATGAATGCTGTATGTTCTCGTCGCTGTGTCCTCCCAAGCTCTGCGCAGTTCGTTGGCGATCATCATCGAATGCGACACCAGATGTCATCTCTGCCTTTCAAACGCCACGCT
The DNA here is from genome assembly GCF_023758015.1 of Alternaria viburni. Taxonomy (NCBI): domain Eukaryota; kingdom Fungi; phylum Ascomycota; class Dothideomycetes; order Pleosporales; family Pleosporaceae; genus Alternaria; species Alternaria viburni. The sequence goes on from NW_026055795.1 coordinate 177,308, forward strand.
ATGCAATGTGTACAAAGGAAAACCCAACCCCGAACAGGCCAATACGCCTCCTATCATGCTCCGATACTCAATACGTAAGCTAATAGCCTCGTCACTCTTGGCTTCGGCATCGTAGAAGCTCAGCGGTTCTTAACACCGCATTGTCGTGCACCGGACTGCTATCGTCCTGCCACAGCCCTTCTGTCTGCCATCAGGGCTTCTTGATACTTCCATTTGGCTCGACGCTGCTATGCGCGTCGCCGGTAGCTGCTTTTTTATCTTCTGCCACGATTCGCAAGACTGCGAACTTGCGTACCATGCTTTCTGGACCATCCGGTAGCTGTGGCTTCACAGCCGGCTCTGCTATTGGCTGGTGTTCCTGTAAGTGCCTTGCAGCTGGGTTGAAGGACTTCTTCTTCAACTTCTTTCCACTTCCCTCCTGGTTATGTTCGTTCTTATCGCTCATCCGTTTGATCCAGTTGGTGTCAAATACTGGGCGGTGTTGTTCATTCACCTCCGGATCGCGTACGCGTGCTCCGAGATTCGGATACTCCTTCAGCAAAGCCATCATATCTTCATCAATTCCTGGTACCTCCCGACCTTCGCTATCGGCCTCGAATTCGCGGAGTCGTTGACCCACCGCCTTGATCGCTGCGTAGGTGTACCGGCTATTCTTGCCGAGGCAGTTCCAGAGCGTCTCCAACTCTACAGCAAAGATTGGTCGAGCGAGATGGCACTCGGCGATGTAATGATCTACCCTTAATGCATCTTTGTGGAGATCGAAGAGCTCCATCGTGCGAGCCAACGAGCATGCGACAAACGTGTTCTTTGGGACGCGGATCTGCTTCATCGAGCTCATCGTCTGGTAGTTGCAAGCTCGCAGCATCCACGCTATGAGGGCTTTCATAGCGGCCTTGCTAGCTACTCCCCGAGGTAAATCCATCTCTTGACATACTGGCGCGCCCTTCCAATTCACGTCGTCCTCGCGGTGTGTTGTGCGGATGAACTTGTTGACCACCTTACGACCCAGGAACAGCACAAGCATCTTCTTTGGCACCTGATAAGCGAGCGTGACTCCTGTATCTTGTTCTACGATGTCCAATACCGGTCCGTTGAGCGCGTTCATTTTCCGCTCAGGCTGGAGATAAGGCAGCAGACTTTGCAGGGTGTGTAGGTGGCGTATGTCCTCAGGATTCGGATACGGGCGCTCCATACCTGAATACGCCGCCCAACCTACCCAGCCAAGTGTACTGAACGCCTCGACTGGAGAGGTATTATACCCTGACAATTCATCTCCATCGCTGGGCCGGTAGCTTTGGTTGGCCATTTGCCCGTCTATACTGCCGTTGAAAGGTTTTACTAGCGGGTAAAGAGTAGGACTGCAACTCTGCTGTGCTTCTGCGATGCTATGTGCGGGGTAGCCTTTGTCACGACGTGCAAGATAGGCTCCAACGACGTCTCCATTCCGCTCATACGCTTCCGCATCTAGGTGACCAGGCGTAAAGATCGTAGCCTTGGGATGCAACTTCGATGCAGTGACGGTACCGTCAGAGTCATAATGGTAGTACGTCGTCATTTTGGGTGATGCTGCTCCCCTCCGGTTTGGCGATGTGGGTGATGGCTGACTGTCGAAACAGAGGGTAGAGGTGACGGAGTCGAAAGAACTTCTGCGGCTGGAAGCAAATTCAAATACGGAGTTTGCCACCGAACCAGTCGAACTGTCTTGATTGTGAGTGTGCTGGATGCGAGAGGCGGGTTGTGCGCCCGCTATGTAGTCTATAGCGAGAGAACACATAGCAGCGTGAAGCGACAGGGCTACTGTGAATTATTAATGATTATTGACAATGCGACGGCGCTGTTGCGAGACAATGTTGTTGATGGAGGGAGGTGGAGTGAAAGGGTGAAGGATAGTCGCTGTTGAAGGTCGCTTGCGCCAAGCCCGCCCCTATACCTGATTCGGCTACACTTACCGGAACTTAGGTGAAACACCGCGCCAAGACACTATCACGTGTGGTATCCAGAGCTTACCTTGACAGACGCATAGACACACATTTAACGCATATGCATACTATGGAGCATCTGCGACTGACAAAACATGATGAACATGACGTCAATGCAACGAAAGAAGGCCTTCACTCAGTCTACAGTACATGCATTCAACATCCATGACCCTTTGAACGCATGTGGCTACAACATGGGTCTTTCTGAACCTCACAACAGCGCATTGCCAGACTTCACGAACTTCATGGATGTAGATCTCTTTCTGTGAATGATCTTTTCATTGGTCGCTAGACCGCACCATCATGAGAAGCACGACACACGCTTCCATGCGTCTCGTTTCCGATTCTTCTTCTCTGGTGTGACATCATCCCTAACGATTGTCACATACTTGCCGGCCAAGTAACCTCCGTCACGGTCCCCAAGCCCGTATTGCTGGCCTGTCGATGAGAACAACCCGCTCTTCTGCCAGTCCGCCCGTCCGCGACGCCGCTCAGCGAGCAAAGATCGGCGAGCTGGTCTTCCGAGCCACTGGCCAGATGATTCGCGAGAGAAGGCCTTAACCGGCTCCCTGTCACCTCCAGCTAGAGCCGAGAGTGCGGCGGATTGATGTTTCTCGGGATCCGGTGCGAATGAATTATGCTCATCTAAGCGCAGCGCTGGTGGCGTGTTCGGAAGTGACTTCGCTCGTGGCCTAGGCGTGATCGGTGTAGAGCGGACACGGGTAGCTTCTGGGCTACTCATATTTCCTTGTAGAATGCATTCTTCCGGCCCAGTGTCGCAATCTGATTCTCCTGTTGTCCATCCGGATTTAGACGACGCTAACGGTGTCTTCGACATGGGCATGATGCGCGTATGTCGCGGTGGGGCGTCGTCCGCACTGACCACGCGGAGGTGTCGACGAGAAGGCATCGCATTTCGAGCGATAAGTTCTTGATCATCCTTGTCTTCCGCCCGACATCCATCAATGTGATCTTTTGCAGTAGCAGCATCATGTTCGGCGAGAACCTGCTGCATATATGTCCTAGGCTCGTTCAGGGTGGTGTCACGCCAGTTGGACTGCTCCGGCCTTGCCTGAGCTGCGATTCGCCGACGGCGCTCTTCAGCTTCTTCGGATGTCTCAAAGCGGTACGCGGCGGTAAGACTGCTTGATTCATCTCGGCTAGGGCTCCGTTCGTTGCCTGAGGGCAGAGTGGTGATGTGTTTTGAAAGTGACACAGTTGATGATTCTTCGCAGGTTTTTGTACTTTCCCGGCGAGCACACTGAATGTTGGTTTTCGAATCCGACTCTTTGGGGGTCTGCACGTCCACCGGATTAGAGTCCGACTTGTGCTCATCGTCGCTATACACAGACGACGAATCAGAACCGATGGAAAAGACCCCGCTCTGCCTAGATGAATTCATCGCTGTCGATGCGAGAGATCGCGATCTCGAACAACAAGCCAGTTGCAGATGAAGCAGCGCAGCCGCCGCTGATCATACGGCGTCAAGTGGCCGCTGGCGTAGAATTGCTTCCGTTTGCTTTGAGGTGGATCGGAAACGTGTCAGCAAACGATGTTGATTGTCGCACCGTTGTTTGTCGAGTTCTGAAAAGGATAATGAGACGTTCAAGCGTGGCGAATGTGTATCGCGAGGTCTGAGAGTATCACCCAAGCTACCTCCGTGCGCTGATCTTTGTCAATGAAACAAGAGTATTTCTACTCCGACTTACGCGGCATCGCAGTGAATATTCTCCCAATCTTTATCCAGCCCACGATATACCTAAGCAAGTGCAGGCCACCTAGCAAACATTCACCTCGACGCGCATGACTGAAGCAACCAACAACTCCGCATGATACAACTTGGTTACTTGCTCTGCCCGTCTTCGCATCCGGCATACACGATCCGAATCGCTACCATTTCGGGCCACTCCGGCAACCGGAGAGCATGTCGTCGAAACACCCGAATACCAATCCAGCCACTCCATCAACAGCTCAGAGAGGGCAGAAGGCCAACGATGCCAGCGTCAGGAATCTGAGCGAGCGGCTTACAGACGTCAAGATCGGCATCAGCAAGAATGCTGCCATGGAGGATCTGACAAAGGATCTAGCTTCCAAATGGGAACCGTACGATGCTCATTCTTCGCAGCCGAAAGATGATGGTCGTGCACAAGGCACTCCGTGACCAGGAGATGCGGCAGCGAAGTCTAATTACCTAGCAAAGAGGATGGAAACAGCTGCCGCGTTTTGATGGAGTGTCATGTCGACTTTGACTGAATACGGTCTTGCATGCTTGTATGGATGACGCGACGCATGACCTGGTACAAGTGGTCGAACGCGTACGAAAGCGCGCTCTGGGGCGTGGAGACGACGCCGTCGCGAAAGCCAGGGAGGTCCGAATGGTGCACTGAAAACATATGTAGTAGACCCAACGACGCAATACTCAATAATGTGACAACGGTTTTGATGCTGGCACCGAAGTCGTGCTATGGTAGGTGGTCATGTCGCAGCTGGCAGAAAAGAGGGAGCGACGCTAGCAGCGCGCTAAGTCTTATGATTACGTCACGCGTGCCTCAACTCGCTGGCTTGAGATACGCGACCCGGAGCCTTCACTCTACCTCCACTACTAAGATTCTCTATCAAATTTCCATGCCATGCATCACGTCCAGAGCTATCGAGGACTTACTTACGCGTCATGACGGCAAGCAAGGCACACAACGCGAGCCTGTCCAGACCGCGTTAGAAACGCCGGTCAGTATCTAGCATAGCGCATTTTGCTGTCTCAGTCGCGTTGTGCTGATGAACATGCAACCTCGAAAAAGGAGCGACGCCATGTCGGAGTCCGTCATGCTCTATTTTGAGACAATACCGCGCCCCAAAAGTACATTACACCCAGCTTTACTAATGTGTGCTACAAAGTCCACATGTGCATACGAAGGACGACAAAATCTGACGGCATTCCTGCTGGATGATTCATTACACGAGACTTCCCATACGATCTCCTCAAAACCTCCCTCTGTCAAGGGCCCGACTATGTTACATGGATACAACTCATTGCACCCCACTTCGGGCAAGGCGCTCATCGTCCCCGGGAGCTTACTTGCCAAACCAGCCCTGCAATAATCCCTTCGATCCACTGACGTTGCGTCCGACCTTTTCTTTCTCTTCTGGCTCCGGCGTCGAATGGCGAGATACGCGTTCCCAGTCATTCTCGTCGTCGGGATGCCGTGGGAAGTGGACGAAGCCGGTAGCACTCACCTCAACGGGTGCCATCCCATCGATACTGTAACAGAACCATTCACTCTTCTCGCTTTGCAAGTTCCCGGATAATGGAGCCGTTCGATGAGACCTCGGCATTTTCGGCTTGTGGCTATGAGGAGGCTTGTTCGAAGTTTCAGCGGGCCGTCGGGCCTGCTCATCAAGCATATCCCGTTGCAGCTTTTTCTCGAAGTCGTGCACCCGTTTATCGATACGTTCGCGCGCGATCTCCCTGGCCAGCTCGGAGTCTGGGGGCAGAAAAGCTTCTTTGGCAAGCTAGAATTTGTTAGCGACGAAGCTCCTTCACCTTTGGTGTGAAGCCTACAATGTCTCGCCGAAAAGCCGCCACTCCAGATTTGAACTCCGCAGATTTGCAAACGTCGCTTGACGCCTTCTTCTCCTTTGCAAGAGCTTTGGTAGCATGTCTGGACATGGCTGCGTCAACCATCTGGACGGCGTCTGCAACCATACGCTCGGCTTGTCCAATGTCTTCCTTTGTCATTGATGGCCGAGACGGATCCCTGGGCTGACGGCTCGTATGTCTACGTTCTTCGTTCATCTTGGATGTCGACGCGATCGCTATACTGGAAGTGGCGGGCGAGTTGAAGTAGAAGCAGGTTTCCTGGTTGGAGTACACAATCACGGTCTTGCTGGTGTGCTGGTGTAGATTTTCATATTCAATACCTCACATGGAAGCTCACAGTGAAGAAGCAACTGGGCCATTCGCGACTCGGAAGCAGACACACAATCATTGAGTTCACGAAGTCTGCATCACCATCCGGGCCGGCAACGCAAGCATTCACATTCACTTCATCATCCGCAACACGGTTCACTCCAAGAAGGAACAGCAGGGGCCTAGATTACGAAGGAAGCGCACTGTCCTGTATCTACTCTCTACTGCACACGATAAGGTTCTACTGGATCACCTCGGCCTACTTGCGACCGAATGCATGTCGGAGCCAACGGCGAACTTTTCCCCACTTCTTGGTCTTTCCATCATGTTTGCTCACTTCTCGGGCCCAAATCGGCTTTACGTTGGTGTTGTTGACGACATTCTCTTCTCTCGGGCTTGGCATGGGCTCCGCTCGAGTTATCGTGCGCCGGTTGTTCATGTGCTGCGAGGATGTTGGTAGATGAATTCGAGCAGTTTGAGAGGTCGTGCTACTCACTTGCAATGGCGATGGGTTGTATAGCATCAGAGGTTGGGGAGTTGGCGGTCGTGAAGCCGCTGCTTTGGAGACAAGTTGAACGTTGGTGGCCTCTCCGGCGTCTCGATTTACTGTCATCGAGACAGCCTGCGGTACGACCTGGGCTTCCTCCGCGTCAGCACGTTCGATGTTTCCCCATACTGGTACAGACTCCAGGTTGTCGCTGAACCTCCACCAGTCCTTCTTGTGGCGCGGTGACGTGGAATCGTCACTGAAACGCCAGCCAAGGGCTTGTGGAACGCCGCTGCTTCGGTGCCGCAGCATTCGAGGCCGGCCAGCTCTATCGCATGGCTGTTCGCCGTCTATAACGACGATTCTATCTTCATTCCGCTCCGCGTCTTCGCCAGATTCCGAATCTTCATCACCGGACGAATCCCCCAAAAGGGTGTACAGTTGTCTGTCACCGAGTGCTGGGAGGCTCGATCGCATCATTGTCAACCATTCAATCCGCAGTTCGTCATACGTACAGCAGAGTCTTCGAAGCTTCGTGCTGGAGTTACCAAACGAATAGCGTTGATGCTCGCGGCCGAACACGATGCCCTCATTTCGGAGAACTCTTTTTAGAGTACGTAGGTCACACCATAGTTGCCTGTCTGCACCTCCATGGTCGGGAGGCTCATAGTTATCGATGAAAAAACTGTTCCATTGCTCTTCGTACATGGGACCGAGACGTAGCATGGTCTGGAACTCCGTGGACGCGTATGGGTTGCCGTAAGTGAGAAGCTCTCCATTGTCGGAGAAAGTAGCACCCATCTGTTGTAACCGACCACGCAGATGTAGAATCTCCGCGAGTTCATCCAGTATCGTTTTACGCTGGGTTGTAGGGCACGTCTCGTTTGCTAGCTCGCAGATCTCTTGGGCGCCGTATACACTCAAAAGATGCTCCATTCCCGTCTCGGTGGTCTTTGCTGGACTACCCGTGAGCAGAGCCAAGGCATCTTCGTGGGCTTGCATTTTGGGCTGTAAGGTTGCAAATTGTGGTCGTTGGCTCCTGGAAGGTTGCATTGGAAAGATTGCTACAGTTGCGGTTCGAGGGGGTTTGGTGTGCAAGAATGGTTTGTCACAAAGGAGATTTGATTGGGGCCAAATGATAGCCCAATCGCGCAACCCTTCAGCATGAGGTTGATTCACCAGACGACACTGCCGCGGAATGACCGCCGAGATGGTGTGTTTGGAGAATGATTTCACTCCCCACTTGCATGTGCACCTGCATAAGGCGCACAGACACCTGAGCACGTGTGACTCGCACGCTTATACAATATAACAACAGCTACTCGTCCTTTTGGCGCGGCTCATCCCGTCACTGGAGGCGCCCATCTACCAGGACTGCAGCGCCCTTACGCATCCCAAGAGATCTATTCCACCGACTTCGACTTCGCATATAGTGGGCCGGGTCTTGCTATTTATCATTATCGCGATTTAGGAATCTTCGGTCCATCTGACAACACCGCGCCACCGCGGAGAATGAAGGATGAGCCGGCTATCTGCTCACCTTTAAGCACTCCCATCAATACTAAGCTTATGACTATGTCCCCGCCCGACACACCCTTTGCCAGCACCAAGAACCAACTGTGCGGGAAAGCTGGCCCCGTATCGCACTCACCAATTCTGCGACATCGTGCCCGATCACTATCGAGTGGTCTTCCCCCACGTGGTCTCGTCGCATCGCGGGTCAATACCATCAATATGGTTAGCCCACTGACTGATGTAGTCGTCTCCGCACACAGTGACCGCGACACACTGCCATCCCAGGCAAACCCTTCTTCACCGACGTCAACGCCTCAATATCGCCCCGGTCCGCGCTCGGCTCATAGCTCCCCGCTGAAGCGCAAATGCAAGATCGACGACTTCGCTCTTCCGCCGCCCCCGCCGACCGTATTCGCAAACGAAGCTGCTCAAGACGCTATACTAGCTGCATTGAACCTCGACCCGTCTAGTAACAAAGGCATTGTTCAGAGCGAGGCCTCAAACGATGAACCTTTCACAGTGTTAGAGGACTCAACAGCGGGTAATACACCATTCCACCGTGGCCATCGACGAAATAAGACAAGCTTATCACAGGTGGTCTCACGTAGTGACCCACTAAAGGGAACTGCATACGGTACGGAATCGTTTCGTGCAACAGCAGGACAGTATAGCCATTGGCCGACAGATTCACATCATACTTCCTCTCAAGACGACTACTCACGTATGGATGTGTTCAGCTGCGACACGTCTCCTGAGGTGCGTGCTACCAAACGAAAGTGGCTGCCGGGCTACAGCAGTACAACCTCCTCCATGGAGTCAGGCAGGCCGGAAGAGTTCCACGATTGCATCGTATCACCGGGGACGACAGCGGACGAAACCAAAGACGATGAGCGCACACCGTCCATTCAATCCTACAACCCTAGCTACGCCGACGCTTCTCCGGGAGTTGGAGCAACATCCCCATCGGCTGAGCCATATCTGCCGCTTCGTAGGGTCGAGAAGTTCAATGAGACCGAGAGCTTCAACTTCCATGAAAGCCCCTTCTCGCAATACGAATATGCGCTCTCGCTCTCGGACATGGATACCGAAGATGTTCGCGAACTCTACCCATTGGATGCCTTTACCCACGCAAGCGCTGAAGATGGATGCGCCGTCCAGGACTGGGCTTTGCCATGGCCATCGGAGCAGCCTGTGAAGAAGCTCCTCCGCTTTGCTTCCCGACCAGACTTTGCACCCCCCATGCACTACGAGTCAGAATCAGATGACTATCCTTCTCTGCAGAATCTCCTCGATTTGGACGAGCATGGTCCTGAGCCACGAAAGAGTCCGCTCAGTGCTGTCAGTGTTCACCCTCAGGCACGGGATGATGGGCTGACGACCCTCGCACCAGTTTCCTACTACCCGGATGCTGGATCAGAGATGACCATCCTTCTTCCGCGGACGTACAATGCGAATTCCGACGACGATAGGATGACTCTTCCTTCACGCACATACAATGCGACTGGTAGCGATGAACTTATGCGTCTTCTCCCGCTGACTTATGATGCGAATTCTGGGAACGCACTGGAAAACGCGTCGACAATTAAGCGGAAGCCGATACTGCGAAAGGCCAAAGACGGGTCGCTTCGATCTTCTTCACCGTCTCCTAGCTCTTCAAACTGGGTAGTGCATGACGGATACGATAGCGATGAGGATCTCTGGACGAAACCCTGCAGCGGCGTTCCGACGAATACGGAAGCCTCGGGCCTTCACCACCGCGATAGCTTGGATGACCGCGACGCCAACATTGAAGAAATTCAAATTGAGAAGAGGCACAAACGCAATGGCGTGAAGACCACACATGAGGAAACTGCGAACTCTGTCGGCAAGTTCATTGAGCCATGCTCGAATGCAGATATCATCAAAGAACCCGCACCTTTTGGCTCGATCACCCGTCGTCCACTCCCGACCATCAGTCATGTTCTCAATCCTCCACTCCCAACCAACACCGGTGTTCTGAACCTAGACTTCCAGTTTCCGGCTCGAAATCCCCAGCAGCAGCGCGGTGTCAGCATGCCCATCTTTCCTCCACCTTCTGCTGCGCGTGCTCAAGAAAAAAAGAATGCGCGGCGCAAATCATTACGGCAACTTCTAGGTGCTACGACCAAGAAGGATGGTGATACCGACACCACAACGAGGGGAGACAAGCCTAAGGAGTCGCTGGGTCGACGCATCAGTCAGATGGGCAGGAGACTTTCGTCGATATGGTCCAAGTAGGAGGAGCTGCTCGTCTAGTACAGCAGAGGATTGCGCTGTCAATAAGCACGCCACGGCGTGCTGGTAGTTAAGTCACTGCAGATGTTCTTCGGTTGGATGAAATGCAAACTATGGTCAGGAGCGTACTTAGCAAGTTCATTATCTATGGGAAGTAGTCAAAGGGGGCAAATTAGATAATAGCAGAGATTAATCATGATGTAGCATCTAAAAACAATTCAAGGAAAGACTGTGAAGGGTCAAAGCAATATCATGACCATGACACGTCTGCAAAAATCAAAAGCTCGTAACCCAGGTCCATTACACCACATCTCTATCTCGATGAGCCGGAGTATCCTCATACCCTACTGACAAACGATGACTCCATTATCAAGGTTCGTGTTACCGAACTCCGCATCAGCGCCACCGGGCCTATCGTCACGTTAGCATTCTACCAATATTCCGACTAATCCACCCTAAGAGCGAAGAGAGAAAAGGTGTGTGTGTGTATGTGAAAAGAAAAATTCGACTTACACAATAGTAGCGACCTTTCTCGTACCCTGCGCATCACTAAAGATCCCACAACTCCCACTCCCGCTCCCCACAATCAGCGCGCGGTTCGCGCGAATGGGTGACCCCAGATTACCGAAATTGGCGCGGATGGAAATGCGCATGCCGTTTGCGGGGATATTGGCCTGGACTGCGGTGTCGGTGGCGTCGTTGGAGAGTTGGACGCGGAGGGTACGGGTTTGGCGGGGAGAGAGGGTGGTGGAGGTGGGAGCTGCGAGAGCGGAGGCTGCGAGGAGAGGGGCGAGGAGGAGTGTGAGTTGCATTTTGGGGTGGTGGTGGGTTGATTGGAGGGGTTGGTGGCGAAGAAGGAGAAAGATGGAGCGGTGGGTGTAGTGTGGTATGTTATGAGAAGTGTAGAAGAGTGTATTGAATATGCTGTGGGCGAGAAAAAGAGAAGAACATGGTATGTCGACTTTATATCCTCTTCACATACCGCTACCGTACATCCGTACACGGTGAGTTCTCGTTCCGTTCTTTTCTTAGACTTACTATCCGGCTGTCTCTGCTCAGCCCACATGGATGCTCACACTTCCGCTACCATTCTTACTCATCGTTCCAAGCTGTCCATGCACCAACTGCATCACCAGCATCAATTCGCGCAACGCGCAACCCTACGTTTTCGAAAGAAATATCTGCTGTTGAGACTTGGTTAATAACTTAGTACTACCCATCCGTGCGAAGCTGACGGTTGATGTGATGACAAGCATGTCAGTGAGTGCAAATTTGGAACTCGGGTATTAATTTAGTCGCTTGTCTGAACAATCCCGGGACGAAACGCGTTAGCTGTTGTGCTGATGTCAGACCGCAAGTGGCTGATGTGGGGTACATGAGACTGGGCGCGTGCACATGAGAAGGCCGTATTTTGGACTGATTCTGAAATCAAGATGGTGTTTTTGGGCAAGACAATGTGCTTAGCATGTAGTACCTGTGCTGCGCTCTAGAATATGGCGCCATCCGGTAAGAGTGGGTTGCCAGGGTCTGCATAGGGATGCAGCGGCGGGGTATATGCGGGCGTTGTGCGTGGCATGACCAAGGTGGCGAACAAAGGATGTGGTACACTGTTTGCAGGATCGGGCCGCGTAACAGGCTTGGTGGCTGTATGTCAGGAACAGGTGTAAAATAGACTACTTCCTTTGTCAGCGTTAGCCAAAAACGTCTATTCTTACACTGGTATATTGCTCTCGACTGCCTTGAAGCACTTCTTGTTCTTCCATGCACGCAACGAAGATGGAAATGAATTGAAGCATGATGTGAAATTATTCTTTTGTATTGATACATCGTGGGCAGATACTGGTTTGTCCACGTATACGGCCGTCGTAATCTTAGCCAAGGTCGTCGCTGTAGTCATGCTCGCGTCATGAAGTTATCCATCTACCTCCTGGGGAGAACGTCCTTCGCACCGTCCTTGACCCGTTGTGCGGCATCGGCGACGGCGTCCCTGGTGAGGTGGAAGTGCTGACCGAGACGGTCCTGCGAGAGTGTTAGTATCGTGTCCAAGGCAGCGGATGTAGCTAGTAGCTTACCTGCTCAGCGCCCATGCCGCTACCGGCCATCAGCTTCGCCCTCTGCTGACCATCGTATCCAAGGCCAAAGTACTTGGCGTTCTTCTCTCCGTTGGCAGCCACGCTTCCCGCAGCTTGTATCGCCTTGGCAGCATCGATGCTGTGCAGCGCAGGGCTGAAGTGTGCGTTGTATCGGTCTTGCTCGGCGCCATCGCCCTTGTACTTGGCCGCTGACTTCATGGCGTTGTAGCCACGGTCACCGATGCTCATGTGGTCGCCGTAGCGGTCCTGCTCGGCGCCCTCGCCCTTGGCCAGAGCGGCTTGTTGCAGCTTGTTGAGGCCCTTGTCGACACCGCGGCGGATGGCATCTGTGGACGCACCGAAGTGCTCGCCGAAGCGATCTTGCTCAGCGGCGGAGCCGTGCTTTGTGGTGACATCGACGTTGACGGGGTGAGTCGCGAGGGAGGACTTCTCATCGGAGCTGAACCAACCCATTGTGATTAATTTGAGGTTGTTTGTGGTGCGTGAAGAGGGTTATAGTAAAGTTGAGAGTGCTGGAATTGAGTTTGCAATCGCTGTGTGATGGTGTCAAGGGGACGAAAAGATGTCGTGTTATGTTGCTGGGTTGCGGAGAATGATGACGTAGGGGCTAGCGAGCGCGCTAGAATCCTTGTCTTGTGCCTGATCGTCATGTGAAGACGTCGCCTCGGCCCACTAATCATCATTGCAATGTCAAGTTTGCCGTTCCTTGATGCTCTTGTTTTGCTTTTGCCCATGTCCGGCTCTCCGCGTTGTGCATTTCATCCCAGAGCTCATTGTGCTATGCGCTTCCAGTGCCCCGACTTTGAAGCATTGCACGGGAACAACAATTCAACCAGTCCTTCAACGTTTAAGGAGTATGCACCTATGCGAAGCGATTCAGGCTGCATGAAAGCAACGCTTCTGCAGGTGTTGAGGTCGCGGACGAGAAAGACGCGGGCTTCGAGGAGTGCCTGCCCCACTCGGAGCTATGCCAAGCCTGATTGGCCAGTGAGTAGCACGCACCACAGACGGTCTTCCGTCATCCTTCCCCTTCATCATACTTCCATCTACATTGCTCGCAACGTTTCTATGCAGTTCGCGCGCGCAGTGAGTGCTTTGAGTCTATTCCACTTCCTTTCTAGTCATCTCGGTTGCTGCCTTACCCTATAACTTCATCACCTCTACCTATGACCATTCCGGACGCAGCAGTCTTGTCAAACATCACTCGCTTTCTTCCGCGTGCTTTGCCATCCTTACAGTCATCGCGTTTACAAAGTTATGTTTAACAAAGAACTAAGAGACATGGTTAATATCTTCGCCGACCTTCTGCATCTTACTTCGCGAACGCGCGCCCGCACCTAGCCTTGTGCATTACAACTTTTCACTTCGCAAAGAAAACCGGCAAAAAGAAACTTTCTATTCCTCCTCTTCCCAGCCTCGAACCATCACCCTCAACCAGCAAAAAGATACCTTGGAACCTTGTATTCTATCCAGGTACGAAACTTGCTTCTTTGATGGCAGTTTATCACGACTAGCTTGATGTTTTTTCTGATCGGCTTCTTGTTCGATTCTTGTTTGTGGCCTTGAGCTTCCTCTGGCTTCGGCTATCACCGGCTGGAGTGCTGAATGTTTTTTCTGTGTGCTAGCCGCCACCCTTTTGTTGGCAGGTAAAGGTGGTTTCGATGGTGGATTCGGGGATTGGGTGGGTCATAAGTGCGGGGTATGCGGTGAGGGAGGTGAGAGTGGAGATTTTGGGAGCAGGTGAGAGAGACGCGTTGTTGCGGTCGTGTGGCGGCTCTTGTGAGGTGAGAGAGCGGAGGTGAGAGCGCGTTCAGAGACCATCCAGGCGATAGCGCGCCCGGATGAGCGGGCGGAGACGAAGAGGTGGCCACGCCACGAGAGCACTGCAGACTCACCATCGGATCTCGTTCGTCATGCCCACGAGATGTGGCACTTATGATGATCGCGAGCGGCCATTGCACCAGGAAAACGCAGCGCCAACAGGCAACAAACGCGTCGCCAACACACCGGGCCAGTATTTATTAACCATCTCACGCTGAGAGACCGGTTTTATATAGGGTGAGCAGCGATATAATGGATTTACAACGTGCCAGCGTCCCGACGCGCAACCAATATGACCGCGTACGCCAGATACAGGCCGTTGGCAATTTCAACAAAGCGATATGGCTCCTCAGGAACAAAACAAATGGCCAGCTTGCTGTGCGCAAAGAATTCGATCCCAGAGACGTTGCATCAGGTTTCGCCGCTCGCGAGATAAGCCATCTTATACGTTTATCGAACTGCTACAACGTCTGCACCTACCGCGAGCATGAACTCAACTTGGCAACAGGAACTGGCGCCCTTGTCATGGATGTGTATGCATACGGTGATCTATGGGCTTTGCTCGAAAAGCATGTCAGCGAGCGCAAACCTTTCAGTGAGAGCTTTATCTGGCACGTCTTCAGGTCGCTAGCCCGGGCTCTGCGACACATGCAGCGAGGCGATCCCCCGGTTCTGAGCGACACATACGACTGGATACTGCACCGAGACATCTACCCGCGCAACATCTTCCTCGGGCTTCCTGCCTCTCACGAACCCTCATGGCCGAAAGTCGTTCTCGGAGATTTTGGCTCGAGCATATCGAGTGTTGATCAGTGGCACGCCATTGAGCTACGACAGCAACAGGATTTTAGCCCACCGCCTTTCGAAATGCCGAACAACAAAAGAAGTGATGTATTTCAGGTAGGATTGGTCATCGTTGCGCTTTGTAGATTGACCACGATGCCGAGCCTTTACTTGCAGTCGTTTCAAAGCAGCCCAGCTGGGGGCACATACACACCTATGCTCAACGATATCTTGAAGAAATGTCTCCAATTCTCACCTGTTAATCGAGTATCTGCGATGGAGCTACATCAGGTGTTGAATACTCGCTTAATTGGGGGTGGTAGTCTGCATGGGTTGTTACTTGGAGCGCCAATGTACCAGGCTTAGGTGGTAGAGCCTCCCACACATAGTTTGGACTGAACTGCTGGATTCTAATTGACATGCCGACCCAAGCATTGCGTTACTCATTATCTCCTCAAGATACACAAGATGTCTGCTCC
Source organism: Alternaria viburni (assembly GCF_023758015.1). Lineage (NCBI taxonomy): Eukaryota > Fungi > Ascomycota > Dothideomycetes > Pleosporales > Pleosporaceae > Alternaria > Alternaria viburni. Next base: position 192,625 of record NW_026055795.1, read on the forward strand.
AATGTCACGAGAAAGCTCCGCGGGTGAGACAAGGGACTAGTGCGCATATGGTTTAGCGTGGACCCTGTCTGCCGTCAACCTTCCGGAAATCGCGTCTTCTCTTCCATCGCGTCTTCTTCATCGCAGCCATCATCGTCTACACTTACCAGGCCGCTCGTATCGCCTTCTGGAATGACTGAATAACCACTGTAGTGCAATCTGCCGCGTCAATACCCGTGAACGCTTCATTGGCCCGGTCGTCGCCTTCCTCTCTGCTCCTGCCTCCGACAGCCAGCTAGCACGGCACGTTTGACATGGCGCGCTCACACACCCTTGCAAGCTTCGATGGATCTAGTAATATCGTCTTCGCATCTCTCGTCACTTTGCAACCTATCAAAGTCTTGTATCTGCTAACATAAGGGTAGTCTCGTTGTTTGTGTGAGTCGATGTTTGTTGCCTTCGTTATGATCACGCCTGCGGTCAGCTGCGTAGCGTTTCGACCCATGACGAGAGGTTGGAAGTATATGAAGCTTGGAAGTGGCCGTATTTTCTGGCTTCTCACATCATCTTAAGAAATCTTCTGCAATTCTCTGCTCATGGCTTCGACATTCTGCTCTTATTGTCACGGACCAGCAACACAGATATGCGGCTGCAAACAACACTACTACTGTAACAAGGATCACCAAAAGGCTGATTGGACAAATCACATGCACATCTGCCACGACATCCGGCTTGAAGCCTTTCTGCCGCACGTCGCCAACGTCATTCAGTCAGCTTCTCTTGCGCTCCTGGAAGCTACAAACATGATGCTGATTACGAAGATTGAACTGGACAACCAGAAGATCGTCGCCTACAAGGGTGTTAACTTTAGCAACAACCCGTTCCCGAAGCTCACTGACGATGTGTTCCCTGATACAGCCACCAAACACGCGGTGCTGTGCTGCAATGCGCGATTCTTACCCCTAGCATATATGCATCTGTTGCTCAAAAAGCTCACCAAGAGTAAGTGGCCCGGCCTATATCTGCGCGCGATTTAATGATAAGCTGACACTTGACCAGCCAAACATGTTGACATCCACGAAGTCATGGTAAAGATCAAGACAGCATCACGGACCGTTCTTTTCCTTGCAGATGACGGTACAGACAGCGAGAATTGGCCTGAGCACAATATTTCACTGTTGCGAATTACCGCCAATGGGAGCCGAAAGCAATGGTACATCAACCTATCCGGTGCTGAGCTCGGGCTCACGCAAGCATTCTTTACCGCTGCCGACTTCGAATCCAAGCACATGCAGGCGCTTTGTAGAGTCTTCGAGTTCGGTAAATGTAGAGAATACATCTGGACTTGCTCAACTATGCCAGGCTGGTTTGCGCACACAGAGCGCATCGGCCTTCAGGCCTCATCACGAATGGAAACAGCACTACTGACCTTCTTGCAGCAGCCTGGAAATGACTTGAGCAATCTTCGTAAGAGGAGCATCGCAGGCTCGACGAGCTGGACACAACCGTTGGTTGAGGCTTTGTCTCAGGCTGTTCATGGGTACATCTCCAACTACAACGTCGGTGGACTCATGTCTCAGATCATCAATGAGCCCGAGAGCCTAACGCGAGAAATGATGAGGAGGCATTTCGATTACGCTAGCATTCTTGGCGATGCTACGACGGTCGAGGAGAATGCGAACTGCCCTAAGGTGACTCTTGATCTGGCTAAGATTGAGGAACAACACAAGGGCCCTGGCGTGAGTATGGTGATAGAGGAGTTTAAGTCTCTTTAGTCAGGGATGCTCACGGTTCATGGCCACGATTGGCGAACAATTGATGCGAGTTAAAAGTCATCTCTCAATCAGGATTATACGACAGCTTTCGTCCTCCACATATCCAATCTCGAGACGCTTCGCTTGGGGGTTGATAGCTACGATATGGTTCCGATCCTCTCGCGTCAACCTATGAAAACGCTGAACACTCTAGAGCCTACGTTGACGTCAGGTCAACCACTTTGCATCTTTTTATCTTGACGTAGTCTGCAGACGTGTTTCATCTAGTCATCTAGGCTGCAAGCCAAAAGCGTCATAGCTCACCTCGTGCAATCGGAACAAGTATTGCCCGGCTTGACCTGGATACCCTTCTGCGCCCACAACTCCTTTCCGCTGTTTACGACAACAAAGCAATCGCCATGGCTCCCGAATTACAAGCAGCGTGCGCCGTATGTGGCGAGCTGGCTCACAGCAAATGCGGCGCCTGCAGTTCAGATATCTCATCGCGTCATTACTGCGGCAAGGCCTGCCAGGTAAGATCTCCCATGTACGAACTGCGTGTGAGACATACACTGACTTCGGATATCATCAATTTAGGTAAAGGATTGGCCGATTCACAAGAAACCATGCAAAGACGCCCAGAACGTCAACCTCGAGAAGAAGCTTGCGCGCGTAGCCGAGGTCATTCAACAGGCCTACTACGACTTCCGCGAGAACACTTGGGTTCAACCTGTGATCAAGATTCACGATCGCAATGACGCTCTGGTCATATTCGACGAGTCTATGAGCGAGAAGAAGAAGTTCTTTGTCGACTTTCCGCATCATCTTGTCACAAATGTTCGTTCTAAAAAGGCACTGCTTTGCGCATGGTCATGTAATGAGCCGACCGCTTGGTTACATGATACCATTGTTGGTCTGCTCGAAGGTAATCTATTTCTTCAATCTAACTTGTTTTCTCGCGCTGACTCAAGTCTCACAGGACTGAACATCAAGGTCGAGGAGGTTCTCGTCACGCTAGGTACTGTCCCCCGAAAGATCATCTTCCACGATAAACTTGGCAAAACCGATAACTTGACCTGGCCCTTTTGCGATCACAAGATCATCCGCGTTACCGCGACAAAGACCAAGAAACAGTGGATCATGGACCTCACCGGCGCTCAGTTTGGGATATATCAAACCTTCTGGAGTTGGGAGGAATATGCAAACAAGTTTTCCACGAAGACGCACGACGTAGATCCTATCGGCGACAACAAAGCTATGTTCGAGAAGCTTGCCAAGAACCCCGGTAACCCAGGTCTGGAACACCGACTGATGAGGATGGTAGCAGACCATCTTGACGAAGTCGTGCGCGGGTGGAAAGCTGAAAGCGGCTTGTCATTGGCGGCTCTCCTTGACCTCAACAAAGAGACGTATGAGCAGGCTAGTTCAAAGCTACTACAGACCATGAACGTCGCGATCCGCGCTCACGTCAACACCAATGACTACAAAGCGGAGTTTCAGGCTGCACAGGCTTACGAACGCGAGCATCACGGTGAAGGCTATAGGATCGACCTCTAAGTCGTGATCCCCTTGGGTTGCTGGTATGATCGCAGGACACATCGGCGACATTGAGTTGGTATACGGCCCGGCAGCATAGACAGGGTGGAAGAGGCGAGCGCATATCGCTTTAGAAACGTGCTAAATGGCCTCTTGCTTGCACTAATCATAACGGTCTTTTCAATAGACTCTCCTTCCGCTTTTTAATCTATCATGATGCATGAAGTGCTGGGAGTATTGGGATGGATACATAGGCACATGGGTATCATAAAAAGAGATTTTAAGTTTGATGTAGGCCTCTACCAGTGTCAAAGATTCCGTAAAACAAGAGTGAATGCAATATGTCCTGGGCCGGGGAAGCTCGGCCCAACATTGCTTTGCGGCTCAACACCACCTTAGGGTATGACTCCCCATCTCATTAACCTACCACAGAAGTATACTAAACTTGTAAAAGCTGAGCAAGCTATTATCGAGCTCGAGAGGGTCATGTGATGTTCGTTCTGATGTAAATCGTCTTGATACATTGTATACATTACTCGATATCTACAAGGTCATACAGTCTTTATCTTTTCCGTCTAGTAGTGACCCTTCTTGGCCTTGATACCCTTGAGGAAACCAGCGTAGGCAGGCTTCTTCATGTAGTTGTCGTCCCAGAGAAGGGCAGCGCCCTCGTTCTCGAAAACACCGGGGATCCAAGAGTACTTGTCGGAGATACCCCAGACAGTCATACCAATGCATCGCTTGACGTTCATGCACGACTTGGCAACACGCTCGAAAGCATCGGCCTGGACCTGGAGCTTCTCAGGGGTGGCGGGTGTGAGCATGCGGAGGTCGATTTCGGTGTAGACAACGTCAACGCCGAGGTCAGCAGTCGCGCGGAGGGCAGCCTCAAGTGTTGCTTGATCGGGAGCGGCACCAGGAGCGCTAGGTGTGGGCTCGCTGGCAAGATGGGCCTGATAGCCAACGCCGTCGATGCGGACGCCGTAGGACTTGATGAGCTTGACGATACGCTGAGCACCCTGGGTCTTCTCCGCGTTGTACTCGAGGTTGTAGTCGTTGTAGAAGAGCTCAGCCTTGCCGCGGTACTTGTTGGCGAAGCGGAAAGCGATGGGAAGGAAGGCATCGCCGATGGTGTCGTACCAGACGCTGGAGCGGTAGGTACCGTTCTCGTTCAAAGCCTCGTTGACTACGTCCCAGCGTGTGCAAACGCTCTTGTAGCGGGTCATGACGGTCTTGATGTGGTCCTCCATGATACCAATGAGGGTCTTGTTGTCGAATCCGCCCTCAGATACCCAAGCGGGCAGCTGAGAGTGCCATACCAGAGTGTGGCAGTGAACCTCAAGCTTGTTCGCCTTGGCGTATGCCGCATAGCGGTCGGCATCCGCGAAGGTGTAGTTGCCTTGGTTTGGGTGAACAGACTCAAACTTCATTGCGTTCTCGGGAGTGAAGGAGTTGAAGTCGGCCTTGATGATCTCGCCTTCGCGGGTCTCGTTGCGGAGGGTCAGGGCTGTGCCGATGAATTCCCGTCCTGCCTTCTTCATGGCCTTGTAGAGGCTGTCCTCCTTTGGCTTGCCATGGCCGTAGGTACTATTTCCGTGTTAGCCAACTGCAATGGTGGCGAGAACGCGGGTGACTTACGGGCTGGCAACAGCGGAGCTGGCAATCGCCAGGCTGGCGACAATGCTGGAGAAACGCATGGTGATGAGACTTGTAGTGTTGACTGATTCGAGGTTGTCTGCCACGGATACCCTTAAAGACACGGCGAGCCTGTCATCCTATATATTCTTCGACGGTTATTCTAGAAGTCTAGCGTATGCATGCTCAATCAATCTATCCGCTCTCGCGGTTCATCTTCACCCCAGTCGTTTTGTTTAACCGGGCTCGTGGCTCATGTGCAAACTTGTCCTTCGCCGCTGTAAACCATTTGACCTAGCTGCATGGCGCCACCTGCTTTGCGGGTTGCGGAGTTTCTCCAGACTAATCCACAAATCAACCGGCTTGGACCTCGGGATCATCGGGGTCTGGTCCTACTTCTGGGGTAGACGTTCTGGGCGCCAGCGGCCATTGCCTAAGCGAAATGCACATCCGGGGTAGACAGGCACGTGAGATGCAGGTCCCACTCATGTCGACAACGCAGGTGCAGATACGGCTGCGTTAATGGACACTGGCCGGTTAATGTCAAGTAATCCTCAGCCTCAAGCGTCTACTCCATCCATCCGAGGGTCTGATGCGCTTGTCGGCGGTGGTGGTGATGATGGTCGAAGAGATGGCAGAAATGAGGGGAAGATGCCTGGTTGCTGGGTTTGGCCGCTCAGGGTCCGCGCTCACGGTTGATTGACGACCCACAACACCGTAAACCGCGATCAACATGCACATCAATATATCGCGCATTCAATCTACGTCAATCCAACATTCTGTTTATTAGTATCCTTCTTCTCTCACGTCGCATCAATCATTGCATTCTCTGTCCTCCAACCTCACACTCAAGTTCTCCGGCAGACCTCGGGATCTCATTAAACTCGATGACGACAGGAGAAGCCGTGGAGATTTAGCCCACCCGTAAAGCCACGAACCACCTGGGCATCGTTTCCTTTTTTAGCGCGAATGTTTACTTGTGCGTGTCCCGCCCCAATGACCAAGATCGCACTTTAGCCATTTTAACCGGCGCCGCATCAACTTCCTCAGAGCGCATACTGGGCGTCTTTTCAGTGAAATGACACCGATGACATTGAGTTTGCCTCAGTCAAGGGAACTTGGTCGAGAGCCAGGTGCGGAAGAGTCCGTAGAAATGGCAACCGGAGTAATGGGGCCGAAGTCGGTGCCATGACTCGACGCGCGTCGCCCCGTGATAATGCGGGCAGAACGCTCATCAACACCATCTATCTCACCAGCTCTCACTTCGTTCATACATGGTTTCCAGCTAAGCATACCGCATTCTACGAGATCTAAAGAGCCTACGGTCGACGAGCTTTTCTACCGGGATTAATACAGCTGGTGTCTTCTTCCAAACCTTCAATGCCCATTACGCCTTCTCGGATACCCGTTGTGAGAAGTGTTGGAATCCTCTGCGATTATAAGACGTCTGCTTTATGATCTGGACCACATCGCTGTTCACTTCCACAAGGCATCAAAGATCCGGATCCGGATCCGACATGTATGTCAAGTTCCAAGTATCAGCAGACGTGCTGTAACGCATAAATTGCTGGAGCCGCCCCAGAGACGACAGAAGGGAACACGGCTACCGACACGGACATGGATTTATAGCGGACTATACACCAGCCACAGTACCGATGGGTGTTGATGATCCAGGGAAATGGTACTCACGTTTACAGTACTGCTGCACACAACCGGAGCGACTCGGCAGCGACTGTGAATGGCATGATCGGTCGCGTCGCTTTGTGGATCTTCATGTGGAGCATCTAACTCATTCAACTCCACAGTCGTCCTTCATTTCTACTTGTATCTCGAGTTCGTCACTCCTGGCTTGTCTTCAATCGACGATTTGTCATCAGGCTTCTTGGCCGAGAAGAGACCCTTCGATGTCACGAATTGGTCAGTATCAGTATTGCTACAATGTTTATTGGTCTTTCTCTTTTACGAAGAAGAAATGATCTACCGAAACTAGCTACAGCGCAGCCTCAATAAGAACGGCACTGGGCGCTGCAGCCATTTACATTATGTACGCACATCACCCGACACCTCTGCCTTCACGAACCAGTTGTCTGTATCGGCAAAGCACTGAGCCATGCTATCTAAACCCATCTTCGTTTCCATCTCCCCTGATCACCGAAATGCTCCACGCCGAACCGTGTCGGTGGAGGCATTGTGACACTCTCAAGAGTTTCGTCTCATCATGACTCTCCCCCGACTTACAATTTCCGGGCTGCGCATGCGGTCCCATGCCATTGACTTGGTGGACTGAAGATGCAGTTTACAAACAATACACCTGCATTAGACGTCCCGCGAGCAAAGGTCACAAAAGGAGCCGCAATAATACGGAAGGTTCTGGTACATCTTCTGAGTCATGTACTTGGAGCCTGATCTCGAGCCTTAGTAGATCAAGGCCTGCGTTCTCATTTGGGCTAGATGACCAAATGGAAAGGCCACAACCTTTTGGTGACAAGACTACGAACTACAGCACGCCGCATCCAATGCGATACAACGAGCAGGCCTCCATTTGCTGATCGGCAACTCCGAGGTGTCACGGGTGAGTTGAAGAAGGCGAAAAGGAGAGATGTGAAGTCAAGTGTCTTCACATCATGAGAAGATGCCCAACATGCACTTCAGGATAGTGAGGGCTGAGAGCTGAGGTCGAGTGGCGGTTTACAGTTCCACTTCGTGGGAAAAAAATAGCCTGCATACTCAAATATTGAGGTCAGAACGGTCTGGAATAGACGCAGTAGTAGTAGTAGTAGTGACGGTTTATGAGACACATCAGTAATCACATAGCGAGCTGAGCTTGCTAAAATTTTCATGCACCTACTCAAGGTCAGGCCTTCATACGTGATGCGGACTTTCGTAACGCCAAAGGTCGGTGAACGTAGGTTACGAGCCCGTTGAGTATAACGTGACGCGACAAACCTCATCTTATCGGACTGGAAATTATTGCCTTCCAATCACAGTGCGTCATCAAAAGATGATGCGCGACCACGGTACCCACCTCCGGTCTCATCGAAAATCCATCGAGGCTCGAACACACGAAGACAGGGAGAGGCGAACTTGGGCATGTACCCCGACTGTGAGGTTGGGCACACGATCGACGGAGTTATCAGAGAAGCGAGCGAGATTTGCATACGCGAAACATGTCCCCGAAAGACGCTAGTGAGTCGGCAAGTGCTGATTGGCTCGATGGACGGGACAGCGCGTGGCTGAACAACGTTCCGACGTCAACGGTCCGAATTAACATTTTCCTTCGCCGCAAAAGGCCCGTCCTGTCAGGAGAATTGCGACACGAACAGCAAGATTCCTTGAATCTAAGATGAGGGCGACTCGCGGATGTCAACAAACCAAGGCCTGCGCCTGCACCTACGCTGTGACGTCACCACTCTACGCAGAGCATCGGCGGTCGCCGGACTACTTTGAAGATGGAGATGACTGTGTTCGTTGCGTACCGTGGAGTAAGAGAACGAGTTGAAGCTGTGGAGAAGCGCATATGTCTCGTCGCCCAGGTACCGACCATTCTGAGACTCTAGGTAGTATGTACCCGAAGTACATCATAACGGACCAATCCAATAGGGTTCTTTTCCTTACCCGAGTTTTCAGGTCTGCAGGTGTCATCAACGCCCGATCCCCATAGCCTAGGTGCCCATGCCCAAGCTTAGCAGATCATCCCCTTGTTAATGCGTCCCTGCAATCCATATCAGGGACAGTCATGGCTGACCCCAAAAATACCCGTGCGAGGCTGACGCTGTCACAAATACACAACACCAGATCTTACATTTTCGGAGGACATCCATCGTTACCAAGGGACGATGGCTTGCGCAAACGGCTCCAAGCCGTTGCTCCTGCCTTGGGCAAACAACACTGTCTCCGCTGACGGCACTGTCCTCACCAGAGGCATTTCTTTCGCTATCGGCACTCCTCCGCAACCCTTCTCCTTGACGCCATCGACGCTTTCCGACAATCTCTTCATCAACAATGCAGCCGAGTGCGTGGCAGCTACGAACACCAGCTGCATTGGCCAACTCGGTGGCATCTACGATAGTGCAACTTCGACTACGTTCAAAGAGGTAGACTACGCAACATGGACAGGCAGCAGAGAGTCCGTCGATCTGGCATACGCGAGCTCTTACATCTTTTTCGATGATGCCGCCGCGTTTGGTCTGAAACCGGAGGCGAACAAGTTCGCAACCTTTCCCATGTTAACCAATGGATCTACCGATAGTAAGTCCATGAGAAGACTGGGTCGTTACAGCACTGACGCGTTGTAGCAAGCGCAGACGCGCTCATGAAGAACGAGCCAAGCTATCGAGCAACTCTGCCTCTAGGAATGGACTCGAGCTTCTTGAACTACCTCGTGGACGCCGGCCAAGCTTCTTCCCGAACGTATGGACTATGGGCCGGATCAGAATCTGAAGAAGCACCTCAAGATGGCTTGATCGTTGTTGGTGGCTACGACGAAAGCCGTCTCAAAAGTGCAGCCACTACCTTTCCTATGTTTTCCGACTGTCCAACTTGCGCTATCCTTACGGCCATCACGTACGATGTTGGCGGTAAGAGCACCACGCTCTTTGCAGACGCAAAGGACACTCTCGTCGTACATCTAGACCCCTTCTCATCTGACATTAGACTACCAGCTGCAATGTTGGACAACCTTGCTGCAGCAGAGACTACTGCCTTTTGGAACGAAACCTCACGTCACTTCGAGCTTCCTACCGACCCAGCTCCCGCAGGCACCATCACCGTCACTCTGTCAGATATGGGCACCCCCGGCGGCGACGCATCCAAGCCCTCTGTCGCAACTTACAAGTCCGTCATTCCAGCGACTGAGCTCTATAGCCGGCCCCGAGCATACAATGCTGCAGGACTGTACGAAGTGGATAATGCAACAGTCTTCAACATGGCTGTGACGAACCAAACCGGACCTAGTACCATGACCATCGGAACCTTAGGCCTACCCTTCTTCACGCAAAACTACCTCATCGTCGATCCCGATGCGCAAAACTTCCAGCTCGCGCCTGCAGTCGTCACAGCAGCCGACCCCAAAGGCGCTGATGCGAAGGTCAAGCAAGTATGTCGCGTCTTGCCAGGCGCAAAGGCAAAGGCTCAAATCGGCCCTATAGTTGGAGCAGCGATCGGTGGCATCGTCGGTGCACTTCTAATTGTCGCTCTGGTCTGGTGGTTGCGCAGACGCAAGAACAACGCAAACGGCCAACGGCACTCTCGTGGCGAAAGCGACGCACCGACCGCGACATCACAGAACCCAATCGTCCGCCGCATGCCTGACCACGTATCTTTGGATAGCAGCTCTCTCGACTTACCGCGCCAGATGCCTGCTGCACCACCCTCCGCCATGGTGCTAAGCGATGGTACTACGTTCCCATCCCCAATCTCCGGCCGTTCAAAGAGTAAGCTCGGCGGCAAACACGAAGATCCTCGAAGGGGCCTGGTCCATGACAGCTTCAAAAAGGTCGACGAAGAGAATGATGGAAGACTTTTGGACGAGAGACCTATGGGACTGAGCGAGACGATCCATTCACGAGGAACTCTACCGAGGTTGGCAGCGGAGCATACGGTCGAATGATGATAGCGTTCTTGTTATTGCGCATACCCACACCCACACCGGCCTGTTTTCCTTTTTGTCCTTACGACATTGTAATACCCCACTGCAGAACAATGAATAGGAATACGGATATCTACAAACACCCTGCCTGTACAATACCTTCGCCGATGAAGCTGGCTTCAACATAATACAAACTACTGCGTCTTGCAAATGAGCTACCGCTGCTGCACTTCTCCATGCCAGCCCGAACGGTCTTGCCACTGTGCTGAACTTGCATGAGCATTCAGCCCTGAGCCCAAGGCCACCTGCCTAGGTATGCAAGCTGACTGCGCTTTGACTGTGGCGACCTGTGGTCGAAATAGTTTTGAGTTGCCTCGTAGATGCCCAACATGCACAACAAAAGTAGCTCGCGAAAAGACTTCAGCCTCGAGCGCGAAGCTCAGATATTTGGTGGATGCCGATGATGACGCACGGAAGCCTTTCCGTGACAAGCCTCACCCCCTTCAAATGTTGCGACATCTGCGCTAGTCCAGACGAGCTTAGCGCAGCCCCGCGATTGATTTCCGGAAGAGCCGCCTCCCAACCTCGTGGAAGGCGCAACATGGTTTGCTATACGAGCGTCCAGCCTCGGCTTCCCCACCATCGAGAATCCGTCTTCAATGAATCTCGTGCGTTCAGCCCTGAAGAAGTTGTCCTCTTCGTGGCATCGTGCCCTCAGATCAACGACGCACTTACAGATTTTGTCAAACTCGGCAGCTCTCTCCAGCAGGGCACAATGCACCGCCAACCCTTACTTTACTCATCACGACTACTCGCGAGGCTTCTACTACGTACGCAGATCTATACCGCTGGGTCACTACAGTAACAGTACGCAAGAGAAAGATTCTGGCCTTGCAATGACGTGTACTACCGGGTTCACGTCGGCAGTGCATTCTAAAAAGAGCACGTTCGAAACTTTCCACGGGCAACTGCAGCATCGAGATATAGTTTCGCCCCCGAAGTCCTCAAGCTAGCCCAGCCCCACTGCCTCGTGGAAGCGCGTCATTCCGTTTGGTGCTAGCTGACCTGTCGTGGGTACGTTCTGGTGAAAGCTGGCATGCCTTGTACAATGGCTTATGATCGGCGCTGAATCTGACTTTCACCAGGAAGCAAAGATCTAGAGCATGGATCACGAGATCGGAGGCGGAGCTACGGGACTGACGACCTGTGAGATTTCGGTCGCATATTCAATGAATACGCCTACAGTACGAAGAGCACCAAAGACTGATGAGCTCAAGTGTTGGAACTGAGATGGCTCGTGCCATGCTCTTCGAACAGGCGACACGAAGATTCTATGAGTACGAGTCCTTCCGCGCTCACCTGCGCGATAGGTGTGATGGAAAGATGCGACATAGTCTCGCATGTATCTACAACAGTCCTATCCGTTGAACGACCGTTCATGTCGCAGGCGACCACGACTTCGCTCGACCGTCAGCAGCGCGTACCCGCATTCGCTTCAAATCTACGATGAATGAATGTGTAGAACCATATGGGTGAAAGTGCTTGTCGCAGATGGCTCTCGAGCCATGGCTCTCCACGGTGGGGACTCGATGGAGCGATCAATATTATTCACAGCAACCCTGAGAGGATAGAAGTACTACCCACTACAGGAATTGGCAACCTCCACCGACTTTATCCAAGCACTCACTCGTAGTCATGAGCTCAACTGCTCCCTTGGAGGTGTATATCAAGCGAGCCTTAGGAGATCCCACTGCCACTATATTCAGGCCCAGCATTCACATGCCACCGCCATATTTGATCAAGGGGAGGTTCAACTACATCTTGACCTTCCGGGGCTGCTTCAATCCGCCTCATCAAGGACACAAGGAAACATTATGCCACGCCTTCTTTCGAGGTGGGGAGGGTATACACCTGATAGCCGCCATCATCTTCCCTTTGGACGACTATTCCGTAGCCTCTAAGTACAGACGCGGAAAACCGGGCTCCAAGGACCTAGTTCTCACCCTACAAGAGCGTCTTAACCTCATCAACAATAGTGGTCTCCATGGTGGCTGGCACTGGTGTCACCCACGTGGTGAGCCAGGCTCCGAAGCATTCAAGGACCGACTCATATCAGAGGCCGCAAAAGATGGCTTCAACATACGGTTCATCACTTTAATTGGACCTGATCACGTTGATCAAGAATATGGGTCCCTCGGATACTGGGGGCCTACTATAGTCGTTGGTACTGGGGATCCAGAACGCACCAGCCTACGCATGGAGACGGAAACGGGACTACGAAAATTGACAGCTTACAACGACTGGCGCACCGAAACACTCGAAGAACTTTTTATCCAGCAGTTGGGAGCTGGCGGTAACTTGACGTGGCTGGAGCAGAAGTTATCAATGCTTTTTCCGCGCGCAATGACGAACCTTCCGGGCGACCGTACGTACGATGCCATGTCTTGCACAACCACAGCTAATCTTGATCCAGGTGACGAGCGGCTCCAGATGATCAAGGATCGACTACGTACAGGTATCTGGCGCCTTGGACAGACGCGAATGTGTCACCGCTCTACAGGACCACCTACAGAATGGCTGCGTTACGTGCCCACACGCTTCTTCGGTATGACAGGCGGTGTCTGGTTTCTCGGCTACAAAGAGGAGCCACTATCATCAACACGACTTCGCCGCGCGCTTGCAGCCTCCAATGATGGAGAACCGCTCAGCAAATTCATCACGGACGTTGCACTCAGCCCACGGCTGCTAACCCAATATGTAAAGGCGCACGCCGCTGCTGATACGACCCCTAAACGCAAACGTCCCGCGGAAGAGGACAAAGGAGCTGAGGCGAAACGCGTGGAGCGAGAAGGACAACAACGCCAGTTCAAGAGGCTAAAGCAAGACTTTGCGCGAAACGAGAATGCGTACAAAGCCAACCAAAGGATTGCGTGGCGAAGTCGAGAGAAGAGCGATTTCCGTGATTGGAACCGATTGGAATGGCAGGACCGTAGGGATGTTTATAAAGCAGAGCGCGCCATGACTCAGGACTGGAAGACACTGAAAGATCCAATTAGGAAGGAGAATATCTTGTTCCAGTATTTGGAGAAGATGCTTAGAGAGAGGAAAAGGAGTGCGGATGCGCGTGCTAAGGTTGCGGCGGCAAAGCCAGACCATGCATAGATATCCTTCTCGTAAGGATGCAACATTGAACATCATGCTTCATAGTACACAAATCTCTGTTCTACGGTTTGTAATTGGCGCTCTCAGGTGCAACAATGGGATTCGGCATGCGCTCCGACGCGATAGGTGTAGAATAAAAAGGCTGACATCGCGGGACTGCTTACATGGATGGCTACACGAAAGAGTGGATGTCGCATTGTGGACGACGGTGATACCTGTGATACAATAAGCCTCGCGGAATGCAACTCTGATTGGTATCGCGATCTACGTTCAGGTTGGTAGACGCAGCGCCGGTCAGATCATGTGGGGCCTGCTTACATAATTCACGTGGCTGGCTTGTGAGCTGGACGCGTCCGACGCGACACCCCTCTTCATCCTTCCATCTCCGCTTTCACCGTCCCCATGTACCTCGAGCATATGCGCATCAAAATCTCGCGACTTCAGTTCAGATCGAGCGTATCAGCTCCTCGTCATGGATCGGACTTTGTCCAAATCAAGGTCCTCATATTGCGATGAGCAGCGTCTCCCTGGGTATCCATGTATGCCTTCAACGGGCGATACTCTGACGACACAGCCCCACCTCAACAAAACATGCCGTCATCTCCTTCATCAAGCACGATGGAATGACTACGATTCTACCTCATCGGCAAAGGAGGCTCCAGTTCCTACGACACTAGCCAGTAGCTAGATGCACATGCCAAAACACGGGTTCAGCGGCACCTAAAACTCAACAGGAACATCAGCTCTGGCAGATGACAGCGCGCAACATGTTTGGTGATACCAAATAACCTTCTTCATACGCGTAGGTCCTCCTGGGTGGCCAGATACTTTTGCATGTACCGAGCAAGTCCGTGTTGTCCTCCACCGGTCATTCTCACGGTGGCTTAGCTTCCCCGCACTTCTGGAAAGCGCTCTTCGAGCCGTCGCATTGGCACCTATCATTGGCATTGTCAACAATGCGACATCACCTGTAAGCTCCGGCCCGACGCGCTGGGCGTGCTTACATTGAAGTACGTGGATCGACGTTGGACCGTGATCTGGCGTTGCCCCAGGCTCGGCAATGACGATTCTGCCTTGGCTAGACATAGCCTTCCACTTTACGAGGATGCCCACGCGTTCTCATGCGGTGCCACACATCGCCTTCTTCTATCAAGCCTTGGTGGTACCAAGACTGTGGCAAAGTACATCGCCATGCTGCACGTGTTGTTCCGCCACCCCGTCGTCGTCTGCTCGCGTAAGCAAAGCAGCCTTCGTCCTACACACCCACCGGATCTTATACCACTCTTGCAATGGACCGGGATCCAGGATTGATCGCAAACAGCTCCAAGCTTATCTAGAAACTCTGTACGACATGAAAGGCGAGCATCACCGGTTTTCTCGGAGTCAGCCGGAAATCACGGCGTGGCTGACAGCAAGTCTTGGGCTACTTTGACTTGCTCTTTCCAACATGAGACGGCTTTTACCAAGGCGCAGGAAGTCTATACCCAAGGTCTTGGCTTCCGCTGCCTTGGTTCAGCTTCCGGTGGCAGTATGATGGACATGATATAAAGAGATGTACTCACTCTCGTCACATCTGCTGTACCTTCTGATCATCTCAGTGCCGTGTAGCCCCATCGCTCTATTCTGGGCTGAGCTTCCCTAACAGTATTGCAACTGTCTGTAGTGATCATACCAGAGGAAAAGCAAGTAAAGCTTCAACATGCGGTACCTCACAGCCGCCAAGGCATCTGCATATGCCTTGCTTTCGTTCTCGTCCATCGCCTCTGCCTGGCCAACGTACAATTTGCACAACTCTCAGTTCGCGAAACGCCAAGGCCCAGGAGATCTTCCTTCCCAGGGAGGTCAAACTGAAGAACCAGTCTTCAACGAAGAGTACGACTTCATCGTCGCAGGTGGTACGTTCTACTCCTTGTTCGCCACGGGGATCATCGGCAAACGGATCATAGCCGTCGATACTGTCCACAGGGTCGGACACTTTCGAAGACCTTGCTAACACCAAGCAGGAGGAACAGCTGGTCTTGTCCTGGCCAATCGCCTTACTGAGTCTGGTCACTTCTCCGTGCTCGTTCTCGAAGCTGGGCCCAGTCCCGAACAGGTTCTGGCATACGAATCGCCTGGCGGCAACCAGTTTATCAAAGGCAGTGTAATCGACTGGGGTCTGCTTACCACACCGCAAGAGCATCTGAACAACCGCACCCTTCAGTATCTCCGCGGACGAACTCTCGGTGGCTCGAGCACGACCAACGGTCTTTACTACGCGCGAGGCTCAGCCAGCGTGTATGATCATTGGGCCGAATTGGGTAACCCTGGATGGAGCTGGAACGATGTCTACCGCCTCTTCAAGAAGAGTACGAAGTTGAATGCGCCCACCTCAACGGCGGAGCTTTCGGCGTTCAGCCAAGAGTACAAGACGTTCAATGAAGATGCTTATAGTGACGGGCCGCTCCAGCTAGGGTTCCAGGGATACGTTCCACCATCTACCGAAGGATTCGTCGTTGCTTGCAGCGAAGCTGCCGACATTCCTATCGTCGAGGATCTCAACCTCGGAGACGGCGAGGGTGTCAAGCATGGAACGACGACCATGGACAGCATGCTGCGAAGGAGCTCCAGCTACGACAGCTTCTATCAGCAAGCTCGCAACCGAACGAACCTTAGGGTACTACATGACGCTCCCGTCACTGGCATTGTCATGAGCAAGCCATCTTCGACGAACTCCACTAGCAAGCCACGTGCCATTGGTGTCAGCTACATCAACCAAATCACTGGTTTCGTGAGCCAAGCCAGAGCGCGAAACGAAGTCATTGTCAGCATGGGGGCCTTCCACTCGCCTCAGCTCCTCATGGTCTCCGGTATTGGTCCGGCCGACGAACTCGAGAAGGTTGGCATCACGCCTGTCGTCGTCAATGAGAATGTTGGCCATCATCTCAATGACCACTCAGTCTTCAGTATCATGGCGCGTGCCCAGGACAACGCTTCCACCACGGATATGTCTCGCACACCCCAAAATCTGCGCGCTGCTCAGGAAGCATTCTACCAAAACCTCACCGGCCAATACACTGCTCCCTCCGGTGTCACGAACGGCTTCCAAAAGCTCAGCGAGCAGCAGCTACGCGACATCGGCGCTCAGGCTGTCATCGACGCTGGCCTAGCGAACCAGACCCACATCGAGTATCTATTCGAGAGCGTATGGTACCCGTGGATTCCAACACCATACTGGGCGCCGCTATCAAACGACTCCTACATCTCAGTCACCGCATCAAGCATGGTCCAGCTCTCCCGCGGTACAGTCAGCCTCCGCAGTGCCTCCATGTCCGACAGCCCCCTCATCAACAGCAACTACTATGCCGACCTCACCGACAGCGCCATTGGTATCGCTTCATTCAAGTACCTCCGCGCTATCCTTCGCCACCCGGCCTTGTCGCGCTTCACTATCGGCCCGAATTCTGGCGAAGTCAGCCCTGGTCCGGCTGTTGCTGATGACGACGACGAAGCTATCCTAGAGTATATCAAGGCGAATACCATTCCCAACTGGCATGCTACTGGTACGAATCAGATGCTGCCGCAGGAAGATGGTGGTGTTGTGGATAGTAGGTTGAGGGTGTATGGTGTCGATGGATTGAGAGTTATTGATTGCAGTATTGTGCCGGTACTTCCGGATGCTAATATCTTGGCGAGTATCTATATGGTGGCTGAGAAGGGTAGTGAGATGATCAGGGAAGACTGGGGTGACGCGATGTATTAATGAGTATAGAAGTGAGAGGAGATTCTTTGATATTCTACTAGAAGAAGTATGAATCCTTATGGCCACTGAACATGAGCTGTGCGAACACGTCCTTGACTGCGGTACTTGTTCCCATCCATGTATTCCATCTATCCAGAATCACGGTGAAGTATACCGTCGCACGCACCCAGAGATGCTCACAACCCTCCTACATACCACGTGCCCACATCACGATGGCTTCCGCCTCCTTGCGGACGACGGGGTCGTTCGGTACGAGTGACATAGCTCCGCGGATGAGTTCCAGAGCGTTGACAGCCTCCCATCTCTCGCCCCAAAGTCGCATGCACACAGCTTCGCGGTACAGGATCTTTGCCTGGAGCATTGGGGGGCACACCCATGTATATCCCTCTTTCCAATATCCTGGATGAGCACACTTGATAGATGCTGTAAGGCTGATCATGGCGATTCTCCTATGGGACTGCCGAACTGCCAGCGGTATAGACGCGTTCTTCGAGTCGGGGCCCCACAACATGATGTTGACGAGAGCTGAATTGAGTCCAAGTGAGCACTGCAGCTCAGCCATTTGGTCGATCCAAGGCTCGCCGCCAACCTCGATGAGCTTGTTCCAGGAGTTGCCCTCGCGCATACGTTCGATCTCATGCATGCTTGTTCCCCAAGCGGAGAACGCATCCATCAGTCCACCTTCGCGGTAGTGTTGCGCACCGCGCTCTTTGCTCTTTTTCTTAAGCTCGATGATTTCGTATGGATCATCCCACTTTTCCGACATCATCAGCTCTTTCAGGGCCGTTGCGACATCGGGTAAGACAGCACCATGCACTTCGACGTCTTTGAAGTCTCGCAGGCCTGTCAGTGCGTAGAGCAGGTCCCTCTGAGTAGCCTCGGAGAAGAATTCTGTCAGGTCGTCTTGGTACCATGGGCGTTCATGAGCGAGCATCGGAGCTACAGTTATGATGAAAGTCGCATTCTTGGCAAGCCCTGGCACGACGGTCTTTGCCATGTCGAAGCTGCCGCAGAACTTGGAAAGTTCACGGCCTAGGATGACTACGCTTGCTGGTTGACTAACGCCTGCGTACGAGATCTCCGAATCTGCGGAAGGCATAGTGATATCGATAAGTTGTCTGCAATAGAGTGTTAGAAAGCAGAGTCGATATGACAAACAGTGCGACTTTGACGTACTCGTTGAACTCTGCTGCGCGTTTTCCACTCGCGATGACTGGGACATTTTGGCCAGCGATGAGGTTGTTGAGAGTGAGACCACCCGGGCAGCTGATCCGAACGAATCTGTTGGTCTTGACCATGACGTCGTAGGCTTCACGATGAACCTGGCTGTTTACACGAAGGATAGTAGGGTCGTTCCACTGCTGAGCGAAGACAAGCTTGACCAGGAAGTTCTCCTTGCTGAACAGCTCCTCGGGAATTACCCGGGCAGGAGGTGGGGTGGGTCCAAACGAGCAGAGCAGCAAATTATAGACTTTGTTTCTGAGCTCTCCAGGAAGGTCCATGAAGCGAAAGGGCGTGTCGGCATCGGCGGTAGCCATATTGGCGTCGACTGTGGCAGTCATTTTCGCGACTATTGAGTCGGAGTCGAGTGAGGAGTTGTTGTGCAAAGGTTGAAGGTGGGGGCAGTCTGTGGTTTGCTTTCCCACGTGCGTGCAAGGCGGCCTAGCGCTTGATAAACAAACCTTGGAGTCCGAGCGTGGCGGTGACGCAGCGGCAGCTCACTAAGGCGCACGTAGGAGGCGAGAAAGAACTAAACGAGCATTTACTACGTCATTGGTGTGACCTTGTTTCGCATTGCACAGGATATTGTAGGTAGTCTCGGGTTAAGAAAACATGAAGGTCTAGGGCACACAGCTGCATTGCGATTATATACCATGTTGCTCAACTACGTTGTGCGTGCGTTCAAGTATTAGCACTTCATCAAAGCAAAAGAAGACATGAAGAACGGTACGCACAGCTACACAATTAACAGATGGAGTAGACGAATAGAGGGAATATCGGATCAACTTCAAACACTTTATTCGTACATGTATCTGCTAAAGAGTTCTGCCTGAGACGCAGAAACGTAGGTCCAAGCGCGTCTCGTGAGAAAAGACTGAATGTGAACGCAACCGTTACATTACATATCGATTGTAATGTCTCCATTGTCAGACAGATGGATGCGAATCGAATCCCCATCGGCATCGAAGTGGCTGCCAGAAGCACTCCATCTGAGTATGGCGTCATGTACTTTCATGATATCTCTGTCGCGAGGCGAGAGTTCGAGAGCGACTTCCATGAACTCGAGTGCGAGGCCCGCGTTGCGACTATTGCCGCCTAGGAGAATCATTATCGCTTGTCGGTAGAGTAGCTTAGCAAATCGAGCATCTGAGGGCTCCCATTCGCGACCTTTTTGCCAAAGATTTGGCTCCATGCATTCTCCCACGGCGGTCATGGTACGCTTTAAGATCATGTCGAGAGCGTCCATAAGCCCTCCATGTTTGCCGTTCTCCATCTCGTCGTTGAACATCGCTATGATAGCGTAGCAGAGACCCAGGCAGCATGAGAACCTTAGCTCAATCATTGCATCGACGAATGAATCTCCTCCCAACAAGACGAGGTTGCCCCACGACGAAGATTCGCGGATACGGCCGATCTCCACCAAACACTCATTCCATGACCCTAATACTTCCCTGCGAGAGTCATAGTCCCACTTCACATCAGCGTGATCTTTCAGTCCTTGGAGTTGGTGAAAAGTCTCAACAGGATCCGACCATTCATCCTTGCACATGTCCGCCGCCGTTGCGATCGCAATTTCGGACGACACGCGACCGTGTACGTGGACATTCTTGAAGCCCCGCATGTAGGTCTTGAATGGGTCGAGCAGGCTGAGTTGTATTTCTTCCGAGACGAAGGCGTCGAAGGAATCTTTGTAGACTGGAGTGGGCTCGCCGAGCAGGGGCGCAACGTCCACGTCGATTGTGAGACTTGTATCAAAACCGCTTCGATTGATGTTTTCACAGAGAAGTTGTAAGTCTCCGGCGAGGAGCATGACGCTCATGGGCGGCTCATGCGAAGGCGTTGACGTCGATAACGTTACTGATAGCATGTGGCCCTTGAACTGAGAGATATGCAGATCATTGAGGGTGATGACCGACACATCACCCTCCTGTAGGATTTCCATCAATGGTAAAGGCAGATATGCGCGGACAGCGACGAAACGATTCACCTTCACCATGACATCGTAGGCTTCAAGATGGACTCGACGACTGGTGGAGAGGATGGCTGTGTCGGCGCGGTGGCCATCAGATGCAATAGGCAAATGGAAGTTGTCGACAGTCTGCTCGACTGGGTACCCGAACGAACATAGCAACAGGGTGTAGACTTGATTGCGCAGTTCTCCGGGTAAGTCCATGAAGCGGAAGGGTTGAGCGAACTTGGACATTATAGCGACTGCGCGCCACTTCTGATGGCGGAAGTGGTCTCGGAGCTTTAACGAAACAGTTCTTTTCGAGGCAACGTAGAAACAACGACAGGTAGAATCAATTTCGGGATCTGTAGCGAGCTATGAAGCACGAGCCACCAGGTCCTAGCTTTCCCAGGCACCAGTGCGGGAAGCCAATACCCTATGATCGCTTCGTAGGAGCCAGTAGATGACTATGAAAGGCGTTCGAGCGCGTATTGAAGTCGTTGGATACGGAATCAAAGCCGTTGTATCCACCCCAGTATGTTCTCACGCTCTCTCAGAAGTACACCGTCACCCGGCTGTGACAGAAGAGCTTTATCGATGAAGCTCAAAGCGCGATTCGCATTCTGCGGGTTCCCTTCCAGCCTCATGAACATTGCGTACCGATACCGCAGCTTGGCGAACTGCTGAAGCGAAGGTCTGTACTTATAATCCGGTTTCCAGAAGCCTGGCTTCAACGACCGAGTTGCAGAGTTCAGCGCGCCATCCGCCAACAGTTCGGCCCCAAACGCGTTCTTCTGCATATTTGCGATTTGAACGTGGGCGATGTTAAGCTGCATCAGAAAGTATAGCGGAGCGAGTTCCGCAACGAACGCATCACCTCCCTTGCGAATTAGATTTGGCCAGGAACTGGACTCACGTAACTGCTCTAGATCGTAAACGGCGTCCTGCCAACCAATGACGGCCTCCTCAAATTGGCGGTCTTTGAACTGTTGTGACCCGCGATCTTTCGCGGCCGCAAACTCGGCGAGAACAGCCGCCGGATTGAAACATCTGTCTTGCCCAAGACTTTGACGAACGGTAGCTGCCAGAGCACTGTCGACATGGCCATTGATGTCGACGGCCCCGTATCCAAACAGATTGGCCATAAATGGCGTGAACAGTGTTTCCTGCGTCTTCTTGGTGAAGAAACCGTTGAGGTCGGGTGATAGTGTGTTACTTGACGCAACGTCTAAGACAGGCGCCATGGTGATTGAGATCTTGATCTTTTCACTGAACCCCGGATCATGTAAGTCCCCATCGTTTAATGCCTTGCAAAACCGGTCCAGATCGCTGTAAAGGATCATCGCGGTGACAGGTTCACGTAGGCTCTCGGGTTCAACTGGGGAACGAGCGAATCGTGGTTGTTTGAAACCAATGTGCACACCAAGCACGTATCCCTTGAATCTATCAACAATGTCTCTGTCGATGGCGATCATTCGGACCGCTTGGCCTGCCATAGCAAGGCGCATAGGAAGCCCTCGCGACGATGTGACCTTTACGAAGCGATTGGTTTTGACCATGACACTATAAGCCTCGCGGTATGTTTCTTTGGATACACGCAGTATCGCGGTCTCGACCTGATGTTCTGCGAGTGTCGCGGTGAGAAAGGACGAGGGCTGTATCGTGACGGTGGTTGGTGGTGGGCTGAAGCTGCATAATGCGATACGATAGATCTTGTTGCGTATCTGCGGAAAATAGGAGTCAGCACGCATCATATTGAGGAGATTCGAAGAGTCCTACCTCTCCGGGGAGGTCGCGAAAGCGGAATGGGGTCGACGGCGTCGGGCCAGCCATCGCGGATACGGCAAGTCGGGAAATTGCCTGGTAAATTGGAAGAAAGAGAGGTTATATGGACAATGGTTTTGTCGATGGCAGCAAGATCTGCTTCAGCCTGATACTCGAATTTGGAGTTGGATGCTGTGTCAGTAAAAAGACGCGGGGAAGCTTACACGCTAATTTGAGGTTTCACGCTAAACGCGAAGACATGTGACTTAGCGCGACGAGGTTTGTCAGTTACCCCTCTGTTGCGCATCCTCCTATACCTAACCAATACGTCCTCCTGAACGCAGTCTGAAGTTTGGTTTCGATACCGTTGCAAGTCGCACCACAATCGAACGTTACCGTATTTGTACGTTCAACGCCCTCCAACACAACAACAAAAGCTACTTAGCGCGGCCTCTGTGCGGTCTACGAGCTCCAGAGCGACAACGTTGCGGCTCACGTCGCTCCGCACGACCAAACGTACTGCGGCCTTTATACACTCAATCGCTATCCCCTGTGGACGCTAGAATATAGCTCTTCCGGCCTTGCAAAACGATCGATGCCATTTAGTCCACGTTATGCGTGAGTAGACTACCTTCCACGATAAACATTGTCTTTTTCACGTGCAGCACGTTCCGCATCCTCCCCTACACTGCTGTGTCCCGTTTCATATAGCATTAGCGCGGTAGGTGCAGCCTTGAAGGTAGCACGGACAGTCGCCAGGGCCAAGACTTCGTTCTCCCCGCCGGAGTCCCTCTCTGCGCACACGAGCAGTACAGTGTTGTCTTCTGTTGATCTCTCGTCCATGATGGCAAAAAGGTCCGTAAAGATTTCCGACTCTGTATCCTCGCGAAGCTTCAAGAGCAGTTGGTGACATTCCTGGGGCGTCTTTCCAATGAATGGGGAGTTTGGGTCGCTTCCGTCTTGTCCTGGTACCCCTGATGCCTCGTCGTAATAATCGTCAACGCTGTCCACGAAAACAATTCGCCACATGTCGACCTCGTCGCGAGTTTCCTTGATGAAAAGATCTATAGTCTGCAACCCTCGCTTGAAGTCAGTGCTGAGCCGAAGCTAGGGAGAGGATACACCCCACTGACCTCTTCGGGTAGCCGGGCGGCGCAAACTACAGGGTACATTAAACCCATTTTTCGAAGTTTAGGCGGAAGGGAGATCAGAAAGATCAGGTATCGACCAGGACGAAAGAATTCAGCAAGCTCTCACGTTAGTACAGTGGTATGAACATTCGGCGTGATCGAAGGAGAACGTGTGTAACACAGCATGTGGGATTTTAGCAATGTGACGTAATTCCCCTCTTAGGTTTCTAATGTTTCCTGATGAAGGATCATTCCGCGTGCGGGGCACGCTACGGTAACTCCCCGCTAGCTTCCGGCTATCACGGCCGCCTGCTTAGGTACCCCGCCCCTCCCGCGCCGATCCTTTTCTCCCTCATCTGGCTTCCTGCACCACCAAGCTAGCGACTTTGAGCGAAAATGAGCGAAAACGGGCGAAACTGGGCGAAACTGGGCGTAATCGGGTCCAATCAGGCGTGGTTGCACGTAAGCGCTTGGAAAACATCCCTCATGCCCGCGCATCGAATCGCAAGCGTCTATTCGTTCTAGTCCTCGCAACATTTGCAGATCGTATTGACCGGTTGAGTTCATACTATACAACCCGGTTTATACTGTACCTACTATCCAGCGTTCTCCCAACTACCCGCGGACGCGTTCAACGTTTGCAAAGCTTGTGGATAGCGGTACAACGTATCTTCACAGCCTGCTCATAACTAAGATTTCTAGTCTGTAAAGCATGGCACATCAGCAAATATACTTTACCCCACATCCTTCATCTCACTTACTTCAGCCTGCATGGTTCATCTTACGTACGCCACTGTACATTCTCTATGCTAAAATGTGACATACGTTCCTCCTCCACCTTATCACTCTCGATCGGCAATGCGTTAGTAGCACATGATACATGTACATATGACAACACACGTTCCAATTCTGTTAGCTCGGGACGCCTGATAATTGACTTTGAACCCCATCATGTCACTGCTACGTATAAGAAGTGGCCTGGCTTGCTTTAAACTTTCCTTCCACTTTCTTCCGAGATCTTCATTCTACGACACCTCTTTCCACGTTCTTCATCAGCTGTGTCTGTACAGTTTCTTTTGGTCTTCCCGATTGAGACCACCCAGTATGCTCGCTCTCGCATTGATTGCTCTTGTCCCATTTGCCCTCGGCCAGCAGTATATGCTGAACCTGGATTGTTCCGAGTATCCGGGGCCTTGCAACAACGACTGCTACGCGATATATGTCGCTAACAAGCCAAGGGTATGGAAGGATCGCCTAGCTCAGGAGGATATTTGGGCGCTGACTTCTGTCCTCAGATCCTTAACTACAATGGGCCCGATGGTCAGTCTGCCGCACGTCGGAGGGCGGCTGGTTGTGTCTCCCCTACGCCATGTCGCAATGGCAAGATGGCAACGCCGGGTCCTGACGAGGACACTTGTGACGAATATCCTTACGCGTCCGTTGTCGAAGGCGGCAGTGGAGCACTTCTTCGGTGCACCGAGTCGGGGGAGAACACGGCAGAGGGTAGTCGCTTGAGTGGATTCTTCAGTTCCACCTGCGGCAACGAACCCTGCACTTTCGATCTTACGTTCGGAAATCCCGGTACAGGCAACACGTAAGATTTCGTGCTCCCCAGTCTCCTCGTTTCATTTGGCTAACCAGTGCCCAGTCCATACTGTCTTGATGGAGGTGGTGCAAACGATGGGTACCAGTACGTGTACCAGGGCAATGGAAATTACAACCTTCATAGCAGAGGTAGGCGCATGCTACATCTATATTTGAGCCTGATCATTATTGACGCAGATTGCAGACTCAAACGCTACCGAGGACGACGGATGGGGGCTACACAAGGCAGACCCAGCCGACTACTTCCCTCCTCATCTCCGCCGCGAATTTCTCTTAGCAGATGGTAGCCGCACTGTACTTGCGACGCGTGATTTAACTGCCTCTTACGACGATGCGATCTTCTACTCTATGAGCAACGGCACGGTCTATCAGACTCATGCGATCAGGGAATTACTCGGGTTGGAAAAAAGTCCCCAGTTGCAAGACCCGGCCTTGAAGAACACGAGAAGAGTAGTTCCATTTGTAGCGTAAGCTCTTATGCTCTGTATACGAGCGATAGTGCTCAGTCTAGTCTATTAGAGCGACTATGTCGTACACACACTCTCTATAGTGCTTAGCCTAGTTTCTTAAAACGTTACCGCGCTACGCGCAGTTCTTCTATTCTTTATTCTATCTACAACGCCCACTCCGCCACGACAGCCTGGACTGCCAAACGCCGCATCCGTCGTAGACTTTGGCGATAAAGCTCGCAATATCTTCCGCCTATTTACGAAGATTTGTAGAAGCCTAACTACATTCTCATTTAGCGCTGATGATGCGTGACGCTACAGACCGAATCAAGGCAAGAAGCGCATCCTTCCAAGGTTGCATTTCGCTTAACAGGCAGCAATCCTCATTTACGAGATTGGCGCGTTAAAGCTCACGCGACGTCCACCCTGGAAACTCGAAATCGACTCGCAGCAATATCATTCTTCTATTACAACCAGGTCCAAGATGGCCAGCACCTGCCTACCCCGCCTTCCAGACGAGTTGTTCATCCAAGTCCTCCAAAGCGTCGACGACCCATTCGTGCTCTGGGTTACATGCCGTCAAGTATCGCAAGCCTGGAGAAAAGAGGCCGAGCGCGCATTTCGAGCGACCTTTCTTCCCATCCTTCACATCGAGTGGACCCACATTCAATTTGGTCGGATAGAGAAAAACCTCATCGCTACCACAGACGAACGTTTCATTGACCCACAATCTTCAACGCTTTCTCTCCTTCTGCTTCCAGGCCAGCCGCGTCCGGAGGAACGGTCTACCCTGTGGCAAGATACAGCCTCATGTGGGAAGTTGGAGCACGATGCCACATGGATCAAAGCGTACGGTGACGTAGCTATGTGGACAGCTGGCTATGGCTTTGAAGAGCTTGTACAGGCCATCTGGTTTGATGCGCCTGATGGACGGTATACTTTCGTCGGTGGTGCGGAAACGCGTGCTTTCGACCTCAAGTTTCCTGCACTCGAGCAAGACGGGCGTTTCAGCTGCCGAGTCACATGCGACTGGAAAGCGTTGATGAATGCGCTGTTCATTGAGGAGAGATATGTACGGCGGCACCAGGATCCAGGTCCATCTTTTTACGAGATTGCGGAGGAAGGCATACGCGCGAATTTGGTCAAGGCTGAGCATGGTGTCATCACCAGGACTACTACATCGGACCCAGATGCGTGGGAAAAGGCTATTGCGTGTGAGAAGGAGCGATACGAAGTGGAACTCAGGAGGCTTTTGGGGACACATTGCCACCACAATGAGGATTACAAAACCCTCTATGCCGCAGCCTTCCAGCAGAGGCTACGTCTTGCGTTCAGCAGGGAGGGTAAAGACCTTTATAATGATGTCTTTGATCACGGGTGCGACGCTGGTACGCCACTGAGTTTCAACCTCGAGAAAACTGGATGTCGGTGGATGATGCAGTGTAGGCTTGATAGACTTCACACCTTCGCCAAAGGGATTTGGGAGAGGAAGTTCGGAAGATTGGCAGAGTCGAATTACTAAATCGTAGCGGGCCAAGTGTGATGCTCGTTACAGCTTGTTGTAGTCTACTAAATCAAACCAAGACAGATCGTCAGTCTTGTCACACGCTGTATCTCGATATATCGTGTGGCCTGGGGAGTACAAGTCGGCAAGGAGAGTTTTTATCAAGTCGTGTAATTGGTCATCCGCAAATTCACGCCATATCGCGGCTAGCCTGTCATCGTGCAAGCGGCTCTTGATGGATGCGTCCAATCGTTCGGGTAACACGCGAAGCAGTTGTCGAGAGATGTTGTGCATCTCTTCGCATTGCGATAACCTATCATCGCGATCTGGATATCCCGGTACTGGGCTTTTCGTGCCGACATCCAATCACGGTTAGTAGGCCAATACAATAATAGGGAGGCATAAAACTCACAAGCTCTTCTCAGTTCCTTCTCGTCGGCGTCTATGAATATGAGCTGGTAGATTTCACGCCATCGCTCCTCTTTCGACTTCCCCGCTGCACCTCTCTTGGACCGCATCACTTCAAATGTCGCATGGCTCAGACTCGAGATTTCTGCGCTTGGCTTTTCCACAAGCTGGCATGGCTGAGTATTGCGTTGATGCATGGCTAAGTCTTGTCTTCCTGTTGCGTTTGCCTGAAATGCAGCCCCGCATCGTTCACATATGTAGTACAGGTGCACGCGTTCGAGATGTTGTTTGAGTCTGTGGATGTCGAGGAAGCCGGGTGCGACGCAAGAGTTGTGTTCGCAGCGGCTTGGATTGCGTACGTAGAAGGGGCATGCGAGACCGGGATTGATGGGGTCGCAACGACGGCGTCGGGTCTTTTTGCAGGGCGGTGGGCTCGTATTGTTGTTAGTGGTGTCTGATCTGGGCGGTATATGGTCGTCATCTTCGTTTGCGCGTTTGCGTGATGCTTGATCTGCTTTGAATATGTTGCCTTGGGTGCCGTAGCCGCTGTCGAGATCTGATTGCGTCATGGCGGTGAGTGTGGATGGTGTTGAATGGGTTTTCGTTGGGGCCGACGTTGTTGAGGACGACGCGTCGCTTGAAGTGGTCGCTGTAACTCCGAGGTTACCGTGGGAGTATGCAGTGACTGGATCATTAACTTCGTACGGTGTCGGGAGGTTAGCGTGGCTTCTTCGGATCTGGTCCGTTCCATCAGCCTCGAGGCCAGTATAATCCAAGTCATTAATGGAGGTGAGCATGCTTTTTTCATCAAATCCATCAAGCACCAACACGTCTTGGAGTTGCTGGTGACCACCAAAGACCGGTCCCAATAACGGCATGTTCCGCTGAATCATAGAGATAAAATCATCCGAGGCATGTATTCCTGGAAAAGTGCCCATTCCTGGCGCTTCCACACTAATGACGTCTGAAGGGTTGTAGGCTGCATTATCACTCATCGCCTCTTCTGTCGCAACCTCGAACAACTTTGGGGAGGGGTAGTGACAAGCGTAGTTCTCCAAAAGAATGGTAGAGTCGCACATGGAGCATGCATCCCACAGGGAGGCACGATTCTCAGCGAATCCGCATTGGCAGCATTTCCACATGCGCACGTGTTCGATGTGCCCGTTCGCGAACGAGTAGAGTACGCTTTCCACGCATTGCGCGCATCGCCAGTGGTTGGTTGTACTTGATGCGTCTTCCATGATAACGGTATATCGGAGTGGCGTATGTGTTGGGCCCCGAAGTCAATGAAACGGCTACAATCGTATCCACCACACGAACATCACCTCTAGATATGTGCCGAGTCGTCCGAGAACCCAACCTGAAAGCGCAAATTTGCGCAAACTCTCAGCCGTGGGGCTTTGCGCGCAAAATGCTTGGCCATTGACACGTTCAGCTTCCCGCATGATGCACATAAGCAGAGACGTGTACCAATCAGGAACGGTGTTTAGAACTTGCAACGGCCACACGCAGTAGTTTATATGGTGTTCGCAGATGCCAGCTGGACGATCGTTGTAGGTTCCTCTGTTCTCGGTGGAATGCGAGGGCGCTCCTAACCCTTGGAGCGGCGTGGAGAGCTCGGAAGCAGTGGTGGGTAGCGCACGTAGAAGGACATCCACCGGGACCAAAGCGATCTTGTTAGCTATCAAGACAGCGGATCTGAAGCCGGAGTATTCGAATGTTGCGGCAACGTTTCGGATGCGAGAAGGAGTCTGCAGTTGATATGGGCTTCAGGTGAGCACCGTCCGAGTTCTTGTTGCGAGCGAAGGTGTCAGTCGCAGTCGTCTCATTTGGGGAGTATACGCAGAGCGGGAGCGTTCAGGACAAACTCGTCTTGCTCGCCTCAAGGCACCGCCGTCATCGCCGCTGCGCCCGGCCGGCAAAACGTCGGTGCAGGGTCCATGGTCACCCACCTTCACAGGGCCAAAGCGTGCTTGGAGCGCTAGTAAGCGATCATGTGACCGCTAGCGCGCCAAGCCTGCAGCGCCCATATCAACCTCGCGCAGCCCGTCCCCTCCTTCGCTCCTTAGCTCTCTTTGCCTTTTGGCTTAGGTACGTCCCCCTTCTACAAACACCTTCGAGACACCTGCTGACTCACCCCCCCAGATCAAGTGTAGTATCTGTTCTTTTCAGTTTAATCTCTGAAACGTAAGCATTCTCTCCCTCATTACCCTTTTCGGCATCGCGCTAACTCCTCCTAGGTCACTACGGTGACTTCAAGATTATTCTTATTTTTGTACTCAGGTCTTGGGTCCCTGGGCTTGCTCATACTCCGGACCACAGTGTCGCCAGTATCGCACTATCTCTGGCTGACGCGACCACTTTTTCATTGAGACTTCTGGCTTGCCAGTCGCTTGAGGAAGAAGCTTGCTTTTTACCTTTTCCTATCACTGCTCAGTTGGTCATGATGGTGATGGAGCGCGCACTCGACTTGCCCCAGGAGAGAGCATGGTTATTTGTGATGCTGTACTGACCGCTCTGAGATCTCTGCCAACATGCACAAAAGCTCTTCCAGGCTTTACTGACAGGAAGCTGAGCAAAGGCCATATACTGGGACCTCCTCGTGTTACCGGCTTGTAGATGCTCGTCCGTGAATGCCGATTTCCCGCCGCCATGCATGGATGCGTTGTCAGCAGGCAGCGGAGCAAAGCTGCACCATCTGCTCGAGCCGAACTATGGCTATGCGCAATAGCTCGGCGGAAAGTATCATCGCGAAAGTTTCTACTACTAGGTAAACCTGTTCCAGGACTAGAGTAAGTGTCGGTGTCTTGTGTTTCACGATGCGGCGAACCTACATGGAGAACATTGCATTATCTGTCTAGGAATTGTGCTGGTAAGTAAACAGGGAGCGAGGGCATCTACATAAGTGAAGGACAAAAGTAGAGTCTCTTACCGTCGCACTCATACCACCAATGATCGTATTTATCTACATCGTCTGCTTTCTTGAACCGTATAGCTGATACCCGATCCTGTAAGCTGTGTTCATATCGATGGTGAAGTGCAAGCTCAAAGCTGGCTATCAGTGATAATTCGATACCCATCTGGGAACCCAACATGCGGCGGTAAACCGAGAGGTCTGGGATATTAGGGTCCGATATAACGCAAAGCACGTCCGTATATACCTCGAGCACACTCTTTTGATAGTCCACTGCGAACTTGTCTTCCTGGCTCACAACGCCCATCATACCATACACCTTGTCTCGAAGGTCCTCACAAGCGTTTGCGGAGAAGCCATCAATGCATTTAGGCCAAGTCAGTGTTTTGCCCTCCCCCTGGGCATACATCGTGCTGTTTAGGAGATACGTGGATGCGATAGGGATTACCAAACTCGGGTATGCCGTTATGTATGGATAATACATTCTGCTCCATTCAATGCAGCGATTCCTGTTGAGACGAATGTTGACAGTCTTCGCAAGCAGTATCTCTTGTACTATCTACAGTCTTGTGAAGTAAATGTTATTCAATAACACTGTGATCGACGTAGCATCGAGATCCTGGTCGTTGAAGCGATCAACTTCCCCAGGCAGCGTTAAGGGCACGTCACCTAGCCAAATGATGACAGAGGCGCCGGTGCTGTAGATACGCGACATCATTCCGACCTGGTGGTTTCGCTCCGCTGTATCCGCCTGCGCAATGCAGATTTGATCGATCCATAGCCATGTATCCACATCTTCTCGCAACTCCAACAAGCATGCGTGCAGAATGTCTCGGATCTGGA
Organism: Alternaria viburni; assembly: GCF_023758015.1. Classification (NCBI taxonomy): domain Eukaryota; kingdom Fungi; phylum Ascomycota; class Dothideomycetes; order Pleosporales; family Pleosporaceae; genus Alternaria; species Alternaria viburni. The sequence continues at coordinate 223,806 of NW_026055795.1, forward strand.
GCGTTTCACCCCCGATGAAGACATTGTGAAGAGGTGACGGTGGGCCCCATCGGTACGATAGCGCGATGTATTTCGGGGCCTTCTCGAGCGGAAATGCTTCGACTTCGCAGTGTACGGGGCCGTGTTTCTCTTTGCGAAGCTTGAGTAGGCGTATTTCGTCTAGGGAACAACTAAGTGGCTGGTGTTCGTACGTTGCGGGCTCCGTTGGCGGCTCAACGCATGCCTCGTGAGGCTCTTCGATGATTGTCGCCTCTCGTTCGCACATCGCGCATCGTCTTTGGCTGTTGGAATTTGGGTAATTTCTTTATCGAGATGAGTTTCGTGTCAAGGCGAGGATGCATTCTAGGCAGACGAGATCTTGTTATCGTCTATGGCAGCTGAGGTGATGCGGGGCTGTGCAGGCATCACGCGTCGTGGCGTTTTCAGCCTTGTAAGCTGACTGCATGGTCATATAGAAAGTGCAAGAACACCAATTTCATGGAAGAAGAAGTAGTAAGAAAACGCGTGTTCTATATAATTCTACAAGATAGGTGAGGTGGTGCCGACATGATGGTGTTGAGATCCATCTTTCGCCGCCGGAATCTAGCGTCGAGCACAGACCCCGATCTCGCGCCACCTGAGCCACCGAAACACTAACAACAACGCCCAAACACAACGAAAGCGACCGAACCACCGTACAAAAGACCCAAGAACGCCTCCCAATATCGCGCGTGCGGAACAATCTAGAGATGCCGAACAAAGTCATGTACTGCGCAACTACCAAGGGCAGACAAACACAGGCTGGCGCGTGTAATCGCCACACTGGTACTCGCCCTTCTCCGCATTGACATCGTTGGGATCCTTGTCGGCTGGATCATTCACACAGCCAATGACCCTCTCGCCACACCAGAGCGCTCCCGGGTCGTCGCCGTCGTTGCGGTACTCGCACACCTCACCGTCTATCTCGAGGTCGAGCTCCTTGGTGCCGCCAGGGTACGTTGTGCCAGACTCATCCCACGGTACAGTCTCAAAGGGCCGGAGGAAGTCTTCGCGGCACTCGACGCCCTGCTCATAGTCGGCTTCGAGGAAGAGCCAGTCCATCGTGGGGGCGCCGGGGACGTAGGCACCGAGGACTGCGAGCTGCTTGGTCGGGCCAGTCGGCTCTGGCTCTTGCTCCGGCTCTGGCTCCGGCTCAAAATCATCGCAGACGCCACGCCTGGCCCTCTTTGTAGGTGATTCTCGAAACTTATTGTGGAGGTCTTGGATGGCCTGGTCTACATCGCCCATGAATTTCTCCATTCCTTCAGTCTGGAGGGTATTGAGATCGCGGAATTCGAAGAGAGGCACAGAGCGCTCAGAATTGAACATCTTTTCTTGAGTTTTGCCTAGTCTTCCAATAGACCCGTCGATTTCCTTGTCGAACTCGGTGAGCTTATCGTTTTCATCTGATTCTGGGTCTAGACCATGGATCCAGTCACGGATGTTGCATTTGGTATCGCCTTGAGCAAAAGTGTAGTCGCCAAATTTGTTGTCGGTAGGCTCGGGACTTTCGGGGGTACCTCCACATACTTCTGTATCAATTCTACGTTTGGTTAGACTGGTCAAACCATCCATAGGTCAAGCCATAACTTACTCGGTTCCGCCACTCTGGTAGCACGCAAGAATATTGAACAAATCCCAAAGTTTGTCCCCTTTTGATGCCAACTTGGAGCTGACATGCGACAGCATCACGTTAAAATTCGTTCGAGGCGTGAACGATGTGAAGATCTTGGGACTTGAACCCGGTTGGAGAGGATCCTTTGCGTTTTTGGCGTACGATAAGACCAGGGTGCAAAAGGCCAGCACGTCATCCGTGGCCGCTTCCGGACCGATGCCGCCTGGGCTGGACTGGAAGTGATTCTTCGTTACGAAATCAAGCTTCTTGTTTTGAAAACGATCGAGCCCGTTGAGGATATTTGGATCGCTCTCATCGAATTGTTCCTTCATCAGGCTGTACAGTGCCTCTAATGGCATCGGCGTGGTGATTTGGGGCTGGTAAGATATCTTCTCTGGTTTCCTATCTTGGCGGGTGATGATCGTCCACTTATTGCATTTGTTTTCGGCTACGTTGACCTTTCGTGAATCTGCGTCCAGTTTTCCGTTCCATGGGTACCAGTCAATCTGAAGGGGTTAGCAAGATTCATCACGGGTCTGCTGGGTGGCACCTACGAGATCCTTGGCCATAGCTGCCGCGACCTTCGCGCCGTTGGTCGCATCATCTGTGCTGCCTACTTTGACCTTGACACCATCAATGATGTACTCAGCCTGGAGTGCTCCAGGCTCGTTGACAGAGTCTGCAGTGAGCTCCCAGTTCGTGCCTGTTCGTTCGGCAATGACCTTTCTCTTTGCGGCGTTTGTATCGTCTGCGCTACATCCCGACTTTGTAAGGCGGAAGTCCGGACTCTCAAACTCGGCACCAATCCCGGCCGTCCCGTCCGTATTGACTCTGTCGGGATCGTCGGCCATTCCATCTTGGATGTCTAGCTGGCATTCCTCTAGGCGCCGTTGCAGAGGCGTACGGATCACAGCTGCAGACGCTGTAAGGACAACTGAGGAACATAGTAGGAACCGCATCGCAGAGGCTCGCTTGGCGCGCATGGCGAAGAGTAGGGAAATTGATAACGGATAAAGGAAGTAGGAGTTAACGATAATAGAGGTGATGATGAAGCAGTGAGAAACTGGCTGTGATGACTTGTGTTGAAAAGAGAGCCAAAACATGTCCTCTTTATAGCCCTGAAATGGAGATAAGTACCAATGCTGACGATCGCATTGAGCCCCCTCATGCTGAGATTGAATGCTGGAAATAGCATCCCCGAGAATGACTTCCTCATGGCTCGCGTGGTGCGGGCAGACGGCCGCCCCATCTTGTTGCAATGGAGGCTTTTGCTTAGAAGAAGCTGATGATCAAAATACGAATACGAAGGAGACATGACGAAGACAATGGAAAGTTGTGTATTTCGGGGGCGAAGATGAAGCGATGGTGGAGAAGAGGAATCGGTTGAGGGAGAGACAAGGCCCCAGTCTGAATCACTGTAAGTCGCAAAGCAGGATTGTGAACGCCCCGTCTGAGTCAAAGGCGCTTTTTCTTGTCTGTTGAGTTGGTTTGGGGAGGAGTAGGAGTCGGTTCAGAATAAACCTGAAGCGTAGGGCGAGGCCGGCTTGGCGAGGTAGTAAGCCTGGGCAGGGCCGTCCAATGGCCTCCCTTCCTTAGTCGCTAAAGGCTTCAGCAGGGTCTGTCCCAGGGGCATGACGTCAGCCCGAGACAACGTCTGCTATACATATCGCGGACCCCAAATCTCTCGCTTGATACTGCGCGCCTAACTAGACTTACCCCAAGGCTATTGTAATCATACCGCGTCCCTCAAGAGTACACCTTCAATGGCCAGCCCGGACCAAATTCAGACCCCAAGCTGAGTCAAAGTCGCATTCTCCTCGTAACTAGACGTTGCATATCCCACTGTTTCCAGGGTTCTTGCTCTCACGAAGTCGTCTACAACGTCGCTATGGCTTTACTGGAATTAGCCGACGAACTCCTCGCGCTCATCGTCGACCATACGATTCCAGAGGGTTTCGAGAGCCTATGTCTGTCCTGCCGCAAGTTCCACACGCTTTGCAAGCCCTTGCTCAAGCACCACAACGAACTCCGCTCGCACTTTCGCAACTTCGATTATCTTCTCAAGGACAAATACCCTTCCCTCTCCATCAGGACGCCGTTTGAACTCATAGCCCGAATCGCTGAAGAGCCAGTTGTTGCGCGCTACATCGAGCATGCAGATTTCAAGGCGGACCTTCGGCTACCTGTTGGCGGACGCCTCTGGATCATGGAAAGGGATGGCTATCGTCCTGAGACCGTTCGCGACTTGTTTGCCAGTTCCAAGTACTTGTCAGGCAACGAATGGCGAGACTACTTCGAAAAGTATGAACGAGGTCTGGAAGACAACCAATATACTCAGGCTGCCTCGTCGTTTCTTCTAACACTGCTGCCCAACGTCAAGACCGTGGTTCTTCCCTTTCGCTGGACTCACGACAAAGAAACCGATAAGCTTTTTGAGGCCATCGTCCACCACGCGCGTCTACCAAACGCCACTTCGACCAATGCCAGTCTCGCTCTAGTTACTACTCTGAAGACTGGGTTCTCATTTGCGATGCGGCAAGGCCTTGTCCTGAACAAGATCACTCCGCTCCTGGCCCTTCCACGCATCCACACGTTCCACGGCCCCACCTCCATATCCGACATCGAAGCCTCCGAGCCTTCTTCTCCAGGTCAATCAATCCCGCCCCCTGTGGGCGGAACATTGGAAATAGCCTATCTGCGCGGCTGCAACCTCGATGGTCCCGCTATGCAACACTTCCTGCGCTACACGCCGCGCCTGAAAACGCTCGTTTACTCCCACTCTGACAAGCAACTCAGTCGAATCTGGGATATTTGCGACCTCGTTACGACTATTGGCAAGGAGGCTGGCAGCCATCTCGAAGAGCTATCTATCACAAAGCGCGAATTCAGCGGCAAGATCGCGCTTGGAACAGCGACCATGCGCGACTTCCCGCGTCTGCACAAGTTAGAGATCCCTCTTGACCTTGCGACATGCGTCGTTAGATCCGCTGCCTACCTCGGAACGGATCCTGCAGATCAGTCTCATGTCAATCTTCTGATGTGTGGCCTAGTCCCCACTTCAGTCACTCGGTTGTTCCTAACATCAGAAGAGTGGAAAAGCCATGACGACGACACCAGCTCCACGACCTTGTCAGAGACAATCGACGGGGTTCAAGTATTTGAGGGGAGACCGCAACAGCACAAGCAAACCCTCGAAGCCATGTTTCACGGCTTTGCTGAGAAAAAGGACGAGCAGTTGCCTTGCCTCAAGGAGATACGCATGTCTTGTCATTGGTCTGCCGACGAAGCTTTGAAAGCCCGATGCGAGAGCTTGCGCGCTGAGGTGGAGAGTGTTGGCGTGGAAGCTCACATTCATGCTAATCGGTGGACGCAAGCGATGGATTATGCGGGGAGATCGCCGTAGAGATTGTATCTTGTGGAATACGTATGCCTCATACGAGGAACAAACTGAATAGGTCTATTGACTACATCAACATGAGAACATGCAAAGATGGTGACCTGACGTCGATGTGGGCTCTAGTGTGCTCACAGTTGTCCTAGGTTGGCATGCGCAGACATCTAACGGCTTCCTGATCGGAATGCAAGTTTCTTCATCCATAGCTCTCCATGCCTTTCGGTGCGTTGCATGTCTCCCTTTGCTGACTGCCCTGCGTTCCTGTCAGCAATTGCGCCCTGCAGCCATGGAACGCCGCGCCGAAGTGGCAATGAGTTCAGTAACGCTCTGAACTGGAACAAAGGTATATGAGAGATGTGTAACCAGGCATGGAGTCTGGGGGGCCAAGACATGTCAGTCAGCGAACCTTCGTAAAAGCTGTTTCAAAGTGAATCGCGCGGGGGAAGAACAGTAAGACGGCGAGGCGTCCAATTTCAAACACCAGTTGCGAACCCTCTTTTCTTACGCATGGCCCCAAAGTTGCCTTGAACGATACTCGATGTGATTACAGTAACAGGCCTATTCCATGTCTCGATAGCCAAAGATGTAAGATGGTGGCACGGAAATACAATCTTCTCGAAGAGGAAAGAAACTTGTAATGCTGTGCTTCGCAGCTGACGTAGGTCTTGTCGCGAAGGATTGCGGCGCTTACACCTAGGTCTATACGCGTACCTACAGGCCGTGATCTTCGCCCCGTCACGTCATGCCCAGATGATCAGGGATGAAGAGACATTCAGTTTCAGCATCAGCATATACGAACATACCCGCCTGCGGGCGGCCTCTTCGCTCAGCCTTATCCGCCTCGCTACCTAGATTAGGTTGTTTTCGGAAATGCCCGCCAACGCCTGACGCAATTCGGGTCCAAGCAGATCTCATCTACTTCAGCGGTACCTAGCCGCCGACTCAAAAGCACGATCTAGGTAGTTTCGATATCGAGTCCGCATGTAAAGAAGCCCATAGTCTGCACTGATACCACGTCTTGGGATCTGGATATCAGCGAGGCTGACTTTGTGAAGCTCAAAGCCGAGCTTGAGCCTCAAGACCAGGATGATAAATGGCGTGTCTGGTATACAGAGGAGAGGCATAACGGCAACGTCCTCATCCACTATGCGCGGGCCGGAACGGGCAATGAACTGTATATCCATGATGCAAAGCCAAATGACGGTGACAGCGGTACCGGTGCGAACATCAAAGCGATCACCCGGACGCAGAATAAAGACGGTACCTAGGTATTCTCATCTCGGAGATGCAGGGCAAGAAAGACGCCATTATCGTAACAAGCGCCGTGCTTGAATGTAACATCGAACCGCTTCCATAGCACGACTCCAACGATATCTGGGATCATGGCGCAGTCGCACTTCCTGTGGATGAGCAAGGATAGCGAGACTCGGACGCGTACCTCGAAAATCTCAAGAAGGGTTTCGATGTGACTAACGTGGAAGATGGACCTGGCGTGCACGGCGTCTGCAGCGTGTAGCGGATCACATTGCCAGATTGGAGTTGGCTTAGACAAGCTCAAAAGTGGGTCAAGCTCTGGAGGGGCTCGCTTGGACGAGCTTTTGCGGGGATAGCAACGGGTTAGGGCCGGTTGACCATGGAGCTCTATCAGCGATATCACGGCATAGATAAACGGATTGGTCTTGCTATAAGTTGCGATATCGCTCTTACTCATCGGTGATATCTTCGTCTTTTACTGTCTTACCTTTTCATTCGATATACGTCGTGTTTGTGTGTGGCCTAGCTGACCTTACATCTACGCGTCGCGTCTCCCCGCATTAGCTCCCCGCAGTGTCAACACAGCTGTACGCCGTCTTTCTTCCGACAACAACTATTGTGACGACGACCACGATGGCGTCTCTCGCTCGCACCGCAGGGCGTCTTCGAGCCCCAGCTTTTCGCAAAAATGCTCGCGTAGCTTCCAGGGCACCAATTGCATCACAGAAAAGACATGCTTCTGCTGCTGCAGCCGCCGTTGCAGACAGCGGCGAGCATTCCTTCTTCCCAGATGAGCCTCGCCAGCCCACTATCAAGACTCAAATACCCGGTCCGGAGAGCAAGAAGGCTATCGAGAGACTAAGCAAGGTCTTCGATACCAGAAGCTTAAACATGATGGCCGATTACTCGCAAAGCTATGGCAACTAGTACGTCCTCCATACATCCAGGAAAGAATACCAATTGACATCTTCCAGCATCGCAGACCTCGACGGCAACGTCCTCCTCGACGTATACGCCCAAATCGCCTCCATCCCCGTAGGCTACAACAACCCGTCCCTCCTGCTCGCCGCCACCTCCCCCGACATGGCCTCCGCCATCATCAACCGGCCGGCACTAGGAAACTTCCCGCAGCACGACTGGGCCGACATCCTCGAAACGGGCATCCTATCCGTCGCGCCCAAAGGCCTCAACCAAGTCTTCACCGCACAAGCCGGCTCCGACGCCAACGAACTCGCCTACAAAGCCGCCTTCATGTGGAAGCGACAACAACAACGCGGCGGCATCGACGCCGACTTCTCCGCCGAAGACATCTCATCGTCCATGAACAACAAAGCGCCCGGTGCACCCGACATGTCGATCCTCTCCTTCAAAACCGGTTTCCACGGCCGCCTCTTCGGCAGTCTATCAACCACGCGCTCCAAACCCATCCACAAGCTCGACATCCCCGCCTTCGACTGGCCGCAAGCCCCGTTCCCAGTGCTAAAATACCCCCTCCATGAACACGAAGCCGAAAACGCAGCAGAAGAGCAACGCTGCCTCGACGAAACCGAATCCATCCTCCTAAACTACCACTCCCCACCCGCAGCCGTGGTAATCGAGCCCATCCAATCCGAAGGCGGCGACAACCACGCCACGCCCTTTTTCTTCCGCGGCCTGCGCGCCCTCACCAAGAAACACAACGTCCTCCTCATCGTCGACGAAGTGCAAACGGGCGTCGGCGCGACCGGCAAGTTCTGGGCGCATGAACACTGGGGGTTGGACGCGCCGCCTGATATGGTTACTTTCAGCAAGAAAGCGCAGACGGCGGGGTATTACTTTGGGGATAATGCGCTTAGGCCGAATAAACCGTATCGTCAGTTTAATACTTGGATGGGGGATCCGGCGAGGGCGATTCTTTTCCGGTCTATCATTCAGGAAATCAAGCGGATGGATCTTGTTAACAGTACGGCGGTGACGGGGGATTATCTTTTTGCGGGCTTGCAGAGGTTGAGCGAGAGGTTCCCGCAGGAGATTCAGAATCTGAGGGGTAAAGGACAGGGAACGTTTATTGCGTTTGATAGTGTGAGGAGGGATGAGGTGCTCAGGAAGGCCAAGGGTGAGGGAGTTAATATTGGGGGGTCTGGAGAGAGGGCAGTGCGGTTGAGGCCCATGTTGATTTTCCAGAAGCACCACGCGGATCTTTTGCTGGAGAGGTTGGAGAAGGTTTTCCACTCTTGAGATGGTGTACAAGTCGTGGACTTATGGACCTAGTATGATGATTTGATGGGATAATGTGGAGTTCGAAGGCGTTCGTATTCCGTATCTGGTCTTTTGGTAGGAAGCAATGACGATGATGCTCAATTTTCAATCGAGTCCTTGTTTGTAAACACTGAATTTCAGTCTGGGGGTATGCTACATGCCAGATTTCGGCGCATCACAGGCTAAAAACCGACACTCATCTTCTGGCTATACTTTCCCCATACACGATTACCAACTCCCTCTAAAACTAGCCATCCCACATCTCACATCACACACACCAACACACAAAGATCAAGATCATTACTTTCAATTGCTATTCATCAATACTTTTTTCCTCATCTCAGACCCTCAGCTCCTCGTTATCAACTCCAGTAACTCCCAACAGCCGCTATACTGTGTCCAAAGTTCTACAGTGCCTGCCCCCATTATGTATACAGAATCCCAATCCAGTAACAAGAAGGAAGAAGGGAGGAACCAAAGTCCAGTCCAACCTCATGGGGTATCAGAATTTGCTTTCAAATCAACCAAATGAAAAGCCACCCGCTAAAGTAAACAAGTGCAATGATAAAAACGCCAACAAGGAATGGGTGTGCCTCTACTCAGGCCTCTCAAGACAAACCCTCAACCCATACTTCAGCCCCTCAATCTCGCAATACTCTGCCAGAAACCTCAGTCCAAACCTCACAGCTTGGATGGGCGTGGTATCAGCGCCCAGCGGCAAAAAGTACGGCCCCGACATCTTCGCGCCGCTCAGTTTCTCCGGTTCGCGGGCTAGTCTCGCATTCGACTCCCTTGCTGCATACGTCTTCTTGTACGTAGATTGCAGATCCTCAATCGGCAGCGCGATACGCGCGTCTTGGTAGTGGCGATGCATTTTAAGCGTGTGGTCAGACAGGAGGGCGAAGTTTTCTGCGAGAGAGTTGTGCTGGCGGGACGCTTCGGCCGTGGTACCACTATTATGACCCATACCATCTTGCGGCGAGTCGTGCGTCTTTGGGTTGTTGCAGCGCTGGGAGACGTGTGTGCAGATTGCGGCGGCGATTACGGAGCTGAGGTAAGAGCGGAGACCGTCGAGGTGCTGGAGGTCTTTTGTGCTGCGCGAGTAGGAGAGGCAGAGGGGGAGCAGCGTTTTCCAGGTTTGTTCTACTTCGCCGGGGCGGCCGCGCATGTGGAGGGAGAGGTCTTGGGCGAAGTAGGCGGCCATGTAGGCGCTGGGTGGGTGTTAGTGGGGGTTCATAATGTATAGCTGAGTGTTGGGTCTTGAACTTACAGGATACACTCCAGGTTAGTAACTGCAGCTCTCTTCTCATCCTGTTTCGAAATCTTGCCGCTGGTGAGGATCTTGGTGGCTTCATGCTTAAGGGCTCTACCCATTTGATTCCACCTTGCCGACGTATGCCCAAGCAGCGAGATGTCTGCCTGCTTCTTGTTGTTAAGAGGAGCAGATGTAGGCTTCACGCCGGCTGGGGTTGCACCAGACCGGCCAGGCGTTGCGTCATTGCTCTCGGAAGACTGGGTTCGTAGCATGTTGACTGACTTGAGGTCCTTCTTAGGGGTTGCGTATTGCGTCTGGCTGTTTTGGAGAGGGGTAATGGGCCGGTCCTGGGTTGAGCCTGCTCTGGGTCGCTTAGTGGGCGGTACCGCCAATGTCGTCTCCTCTTCCGCGCGCGGCCGCTTCTCAGGAACTTTTGATGGCGTTGTAGTTTGTCGTGCAGCGACCTTGGGAATTGCCTTCTTCTTAATGACAGGCGGATCCGTGACTTTGGGCTGCATGTCTGCCATAGAAGTCGCCTTGGAGGTATCGCTGCGCTCCTTCTTCTCGGCATTCGCTCGTTTCGATGGTAGGCGGAGAATCTGGCCAACGACAGGCGCCTTGGTCTTTGAGAATTTCAGCTTAACTACCATACTAGAATCTGTTTGTTCGACTTGACTGACTGGTTCGGGGTTGGGCGATTTGCCGTTGCCGTTGATGGAAACTGAGCGCGCTCGGTTCTCTGACTTTGGTGTACCGTTGGACTGTTGAGATCCGCTGGGTGGCACAGCAAGTGTCTGACTCTTGCGATCTGATGATGACACAGATGCGTCTGAATCTGTGCGCTTCCGCTGTACTTCCATTCTGTCGAGCTCGGCCTGTATGTTTGATGGGAGGGTTGGAGATAAGATATTCGGGAGACCGTATGGGTTGCCCATTGGTTCGTGTACTGGCGAAAGCAGCGGAGGTAGGCCGTGTGGTGTTGAGTTGGAAGGGTCCGACTTTTCGATCTTGCCCTTGGAGCTGATTGTCTCGGTCTTCGTTGTGGAAGGGGCTCGCGGCCGATTTGAAGAAGGGGCGCCTCTGTCGGCTTTCCGGATGGGATGCTCGTCGCGTGTAGCACCAGAGGATCTGCTACTGTCAGTAATTGAATAAAGTATAGGGCGGCGTACCCACGGCTTCGGCGACTTGGTCTCAGTCTTTTGGGACGGCGCAGACAGTTTTTCAGACTTGCTGGCCCCATTCGCCTGTTTCTTATCCGGCGCAGAACTGGGCGAGCTGATCTTGACGCTGGGAGTGTTGGGACCGTTCGCTTGTTTGACCTTGAAGGCTGAGAGATTGGGTTTCTTCTTCGCTGGCTGGCCATTCGCGGCCTGTGAGTGTGGCGGTTCGGGCTCAGGCTCATCGTCTTCTCCCGCCTGCAGCTCGAAGCAATCCTGACACGGCTCCCGATATAGATATGTCCGGTACTGCAGGTGCTCCTCCTCCGACTTGAATAGCCTTCCCAGCTTCCAGGCGTTGGCTTGTTGTTGCGAGTAGTACCGGTACGGATGTAAGGATGGCGTGGAAAGTATATATGGTGTGCGCGGGACCGCCGTCTTGATGCGCTTGAAGATGCTGTCGAGGGCGTCGAGCTCGCCTTGGTCGTCGGCGGGAAGCTGCTTGCGCTTGAGGGATCGCGTCGTATCCACGATGGGCTCAGGTTGGTCTGGGCCCGACATGGCGTGTTACCTCAGGGTCTCGGGCGTGCAGTCGGTCGCGTATAGCAGCGGTGTCGCGGGCCGACGGCGGTAGGTGCAGTGGAACGACGTGTGGAGGTGGAGGAGCATTAGGTGAGGCGCTCGAGCGGGGATGGGGTGATGGCAGCGCCGTGGACGCGGTGTGAGGGCGGAATCGAGTCGGGACGCGCGTGGACAATAGCAGGGCGACAATCGCTTTCTCTTCACATGTCGTCAGTACAATAGACCCACGTGAGCGCGCATGTGGATAGCGCGGGCTCTCCTCTCTCACTCACTCAGACTGAGGGCGCTGCTACCTCTGGTCGCTCGGGCGGGAATAGGACATCGCTCGCGCGCCGTATCTATGATAGCGCAGCGACCGGTACGTGAGGCCAGAAAAACGGCAATCTCGTGTTTGCGACAGCGCTGCGGTCAAGGGCGACATGTCGAGGTGGACATGGCTTGGCGGGAGGCTTCTCCCGCGCGCTTCAGCCCTGGCTGCCGGAGACGCCTGCATCGTCCATTGGCTGCTCTTTGCTCCGAAGGCACCACATCGCTGGCATACGCAGATCGTCTTGACTACAATCTAACTTGGGCAGCATTCTTCCATCGCATTCATCGCGCGGGAACTCGAGTCTTATTCACTTCAAGCCTTGATTTGTTTCCACGCGGCTGCTCGGGACGTCCCTGTTATTCAGTGGTCCCGAGTGATCGGCATGGATGACATCAACGCGATCCGACTCCACGCATCCATGTGTCCATCGCATTACATAGATGAGCACCGGGCTGCTACCGGGACAACCTACAAAGGGTCCAGCCATGTCTTACTTCTCACAGTCATGACAGATTCCACGTCGCGCATTCTGTCAAAATTAGGACTATTGATGTTTGGACTAAGGAGGTTGCAGATCCCGTTTCACACCATCACCCACACCACCGGCAGAAGGAAGCACGTGTCGGCGATAATTCCAAAGTCTGATTTCTGAACCAAAATGCACTTCATGGCATTAATTAGAGTTTCTCGATGCAGGTCGTCTCCCGAAGTCTCGCCAAAAGGAATACGGGAACCACGCGGCGGCTTTCGAGAAGTTTGGTAGAGGTGGTTTCACCCAAACTAATGCAGTGAAACACAGTCAGCTTCTGTGCTACAGCTCCTCATCGTCTGTCTCGTCATCGTCGTCGTCGTCCGCTGCTGTTGTTGCTGCTGCTGGAGAGGGCTGTTTCTGTACATTATCAATTCGCGTCATTCTCTTCTGGAAGGGAAGTGTTCGAGGTGGTGGTGCACCCTTGCTCCCCGTGGCTTCACTTCTGGAACTCTGTGCAACAGAACTTGCTCTCAGCGTCTCGGATGACCTGCCTCTGGGGTGTGGTAAAGGTTCATCCTCCTCGTCTGTTTCATTGTCGGACTGCTCTGGGGTCATGGGTTCGGGCATTTCCTCGTCGTCCTGCTCTTCGATCTCCATCTGGTCGCTGTCTGCATCTGGAGTTGCCTCTGGCTCGGCTGCTTGTGCCGGCGCTTTACGCTTCGACGTTCGCGATGCGCCTGGTTTGCGAGTCTTGGTGTCTGCTCGGGTCGACTGTACGGCCGCCGCTAGATATTGTCAATATAAGACTACGTCACAACGACGCCTTACTAACCTGTGGGATTGTCGACTTTTGCGCCAGCTAGCAGACGACTCTGGTCCCGGATCTTCCGCTTCTTCTCGTTTAGCAGTTGCATGAACTGCTGGAGCATGGCCGTCTCGGTGTCATTCTTAGTTTTGATGAAGTCATCCAGTTGCGCATTGAGTTTGGCGAGGGTGTGTTGCTCGCTCTTGACTTGGTCTTTCAAGTTGACCACCTGCTGCAACGTTTTGGCGTGCGCCATGGCTGATGCCTGCGCCCACTCAAACGGGTTGAACTCAAACTCATCGTCTTCTGGAAGGACAATCTCACCCAGCGTGACCTACACACATCAGATGAATTTATCTTGGAGAGCACAATGCTGCCCACCTTGATGTTCCCAACGTCCTGGCGAAAAGAAAGTTCTAGGTTCTTGTTTTTCAAAGTGTAGACCATGCGAACACCGTCCAAGATGTCGGTCTGGCCGATTTCGGGCTGTTGCTGGAGCAGAAAATGAGACACGACGGCGGCCCACTCGTCGTCGCTGCCCTTGAATTTGTGCTTGAGACTGGCGAGATTGCGGTGCGTGACTGGGGCGCGTCAGATGGCGAAACACAGACGTGCTGTGGATGCTGTCTTACTCGAAGTCACATATGGGGTTTCGCCCTCGCAGCCCACCAATCTGACGTCCAGAGGGTGGCTGCCCTGCTGCAGCACTTCGATGACGACGGTCTCGCCGCGGCCATCCGCAGGCTCGACTGGCAAAATATAGCGGCTCGACATTGCTGCGATGGTGTGCACGAGCTAGGCGGGACTGCGGGAGGGAGCCCAGTTGGGAAGGTTTGTGATGGTGTGGCCAGGGAGGCTAGTCGCGATAGTGAGAGCGTCCAGGAACAGGTACCGGGCGTTTCACGTGGTAGGGAATCTATTGAAACCGTAACCTGAACCACGTCTACCTGAGACGGCAGGCACACGAGGTTATATTTGTATGTAGATAGCAATGTCACTCGCGTGGTGGTGGTGCCCTGGTGGGTGGTGCCGTCGCAGGCAGCACCCGCTGGGGTGAAGGTTTAGTGTTTGTTGTGGTTCAGGCATCCGCCCGGGACGCGAATCGAGCGCGATCCGCACCAGTCGCTCTGATGGGGAGCAGAAACAAACATGGGTGGTATACAGGGTGTGGTATATACATAGGCAGCGTCTCCGAGTTATGTCTGGCTGCATTGTTCCTGCATATGTAGGCTCCCACGACAGCTGTACTTCTGTCCCCATCGCCGTCATCGTCGCCCTTGCTGCAGGGGTGCGGAGTGTGTTATTCTTACCGACACGCGTGGCCTAGCGTGCGGGCCACCTAGCAGACCGGCCTTTGTCTACTTACCGCCTTTGTGCTTCGCGTAGCCCTGCAGGAACCTGCAAGCGGTGCCAGACGACCCTCGCCGGCCCACAGCCCAACCACCTCAGTACCTCGCGCGAAGATCCTGCACACCCACCTTACACCGCACCTGCGATACCCGCGCGACAGCTCCACCGAGCATGGCGGCCAACAACCGCTCCTTCGCGGCGCGCATCGCCTCCATCACCTCGCAGTCGACCCAGATGGAGACATGGGACGACGGCGACTTCGACGACCGCTCCGACGGCCTCCTGTTCAAGAACTCGACCGTCCATTCACTCTCTTCGCGCATGAGCGTCCGCTCCGAGACCGAATCCAATGACGACTGGCAGATTCTGATCACGCCAGGCGACCAAGCAACCAACACCTCCGCCATCAAGACCGCCGCGAAGCAGGCCGGCATCCCCATCCCCACGAGCGTGCCATCGTCGGCGCTCCTCGGCGGCTCAATCAAGAGGCTGGGCAAGAAGAAGTCGACCAAGAAGATCGAGGTCGACGACGACTGGGGCAACGACCTCGAGCTGCCCACCAATGCGAAGGAAGGACTGAAGCTGAAGGCGCCCAAGCCACGCACGCCGGCGGAAGAGGACGATGACTTCGACTGGGGCGAGGGCTCGCTCGGCATCCGCTTCGCAGGCACGCGACAGGGCACCCGCGGTGCACGCAGCTCGTCCGTGTCCGCCATGAGCCCCAGCCTGGGCAGCATCATGACCATGGAGAGCGAAGACGACGACCTGGGCGGCCTCGTGCTGCCGACCGAGCCCATGGACTTCAGCGCGCGTCTGGACAAGCTCAAGAAGGCCGAGCAACCACCAGCACCACCGGCCGCAGAGCCATCGCTCCTTCCACCGCTGCCATTGCGTGAGCAGTCCCTCACGCCGACGCAGCCCACACAAACCACCTCGGTCCCTACCCAGAAGCCGTTTCAATCGCCGCCTCAATCACCCATTGCTGCACCATTATCTCCTTCCCCCTTCAGCAGCCCCACGCCTATGAGCCCCAAGGCACTGGCACCATCGCCCAAAGCCAAGCCCGTGGTCCAAGAGGAGGACTTTGAGGATGGCTTCGACTTTGGCAATGGCGAGATCCTGGACCGCCAGAAGCTGACGCTCAACAAGAACATTGTCGTCAAGAAGCCCGCGACCAAGACCACCGCCCCACACGCTGCTCGTCCCGCTACTACCATCACCTTCACCGACAGACCCACTACCTCGCGGATACCCAGGCCCCTGCCCTCCATCGCGAGTCGGACCAGGCTTACCCCTGTGTACGAGAGCGGCGCGTCCACTTCGAACTCGACTCGGACCATGCCTACCACTACCAGCGCACAGCTGCTCCGCGCGAAGCGCTCTGCTCCTGTCCTCCGCAACAACAACACCAGTCAGCCACCACGCATGCCATTCCTCCCTGCTGGCGGGGCCTCTTCCCAATCGCACCACGTCATGTCCAAGAGCACTTCGCAAGCCCACCTTCGCCGCGACTCTGACCCTCGCCGACCGCAGTCTCCCTCGATGCGCTCCTACTCGCGCCTATCTGGCGGTGGCCACAACGAGACGCCTAGCCGTGCTGGGGTGAGACGTGATCAGGCTCCCTCTGCCCTTGCACGTCATCCACCCCCAAAGAAGCTGACACAGCCTCAGCGCAAGCGAAACTTTGGCGACGGCCATGAGCTCGACCTGTTCGATGACTTGCCTACTTCCGCTTCCAAAGAGAAGCAATTCGAAAAGGTGCCGCGCAATGTCGCCAGCAACAAGTCGCTGCGCCACCAGCCGAGCAACTCACGTCTGCCGATGCCTGATCGCATGGCGACGCCTCTGCCCCAGACTCCGCGTAGTCCTCCCAAGATGGACCACACTCCTCGCTTTGCTCGCGACACCGCAGCAAGCAGGAACGCACGTGAGCAGCGCTTGGCAGGTACGAGGTCTCGAGCAGAAGGTCCCATTTCCTCCAGGCCCGTTAGCTGGGCTGCCCAAGTGGCCGCTCGTAGCCCTCATACCAGTCCATCTGCTCACAGGAAGAAAGGCTCAGGACAGAAGCCGCAGTTGATCAGGCAGATGACGCAGCCCTACACACAAAGTACAATACCCCACCATTACGTCCCAGCTCCTACTGACCACTATGTAGACGAGAAAGGTATGATTTACAACCCAACTTTGCAACGTTGGGAAGGAAACGAGGAAGCCCTTGTTTCGTTCTCACACCCTAATACTTCCACTACGACCCTCGCCCTGACCACGGCGAGCACGCCTACCTTTGCCCCGCCCGGAAACCAGATGAGCCGCAGCCATGATCGTTCACAATCGATCTCGCACATTGCCCTTTCGTCCATTCATGCCGGCCAAGAAAAGAGGAGCTTCTCGTCGCGAGCGGCCAAGCTGGCTCAGCCACCAGCGCCCGCCCCAGTACCGTCTCCACCACGCCCTGCTTTGATCTCCCAAATATCTGTTCCACGCCAAGTCCAGTACGAGGGCCGCATGGTGTTCGATCCTGTCAAGATGACCTGGCTCAAGGCGCCTCGACCATCGAACGACATTGGATCGCCTTCAGAAGTGGACGAAGACGAAGACCCATTCGCTGGCCTCGACGACCTCAAAGACAATGAGAGTGTCGCCGGTGGCAATGGCGTGGGCGGTACTGGCACACCAAACCCCGATGACCCAACCTTTGTGGGTGAGGAGTTCGATGTCGGCCCTGGCTTCATCCGGCGACAGAAAGACGAAGAAGCTATCTGGCGACGACGCGTCGAAGGCTGGGTCGGCGGCCTTCGCGACAACGGCGAACACCGAGGCGGCTGGCGATGGGCGATCCGCGACTTCGCAGCCAGTGCCTCTGCTGGCCACCCAACCTTTTAACGACCACGACACTACGACACCACGACCTTGTACTATATGTGCACGCACACCCATACTCACGCTCACGCTCACGATTTTATGATTGCATCGCAGATGATTTGGTCTTTCGGCGCATTTTGCTGGACTATGATCCACAAAAGTAATGAGACGTGCCTTGGAATGTCTTTTTGAGATATCCCCCCCTGATGAGTGTTATGATGGGCGCTGTTTTGGATAACCGCCTCACTCTTACGAACAACGCATTTAACGACCTTTACGATTGCATTACACATGCTTTACAGAAAGAGCTTCGCTGCTCGACTCACACGACACATACATGACTATACACGATTTCCTTTGTTTATGATCTATATGGCGTTTTGGGTATTGTCTTCAGTACATCCGAGAGCATTTAATACCATATCCTTGCTCGCTACGAGACGAAATGAAATTTATTATGTTATCAATGTCTTTGTGTGCTTCTTGGTGATGAGACTGGTCTGCTAGAAGCTGGGAAGGCTACGTCATCCATTCAGGGGCATGAACTAATCATCCGCCCAGAATAAACGAACTAGGAGTCTATCGAATGTCCAAGTTTCGAGTAGCTTCCTTCCCTCGATTCCGGTACGGTGGTTTCGGTTGCATGTCAACAATGAGCTCGAGCGATCACGTGTTAAAGACGGAGATGCTGCCCAGGTGCTGCCTTGGGCATAGTCAGAGTCGTAAGAATTTACATTGCGTTGTAACTGTGTCGAGTTTCGTCTTGATACCAACGTGTACTGTCACCTGCTTAGTTTCGCCCTTGCATGAGGTAGCTCGGTGATGTGGCCGCTACTGGAGGCTTCTTTCGGGCCACGGACGGAGTCATAATAGCGGGGTCACTGGTCACACGCCCAACGTGACCCACAGCCCGTCACACAATCCTGCCGGCCGTCACCGCTCCTCCCACCCTATATCATGTCGCGCTCCAACGATCCAGGTCACTACTTCCAGACGACGTATGGGCTTCCATCCATCTTCATCCATCTTCCTTTACTTTAGCTGATAGCATGTAGCTCCTCTCTCGAGGAGACAGCTCGCAAGGCTGCCAAGTCCAAGAACACCAAGGGCAACCCCCTCAAGCTCCCCTCCAAGATCCTCGCACTCACCGCGGACCCGCACGATGAGAATCACATCTACGTTGCCGAAGCAGCCGGCAACGTGAAGCGTATCAACATTGAAGTCGGTCAGACCTCCGTTTCTCAGCCGCCTCGTGGCTTCACTTCAGCTATGAGGTCATCGCTGACAGCTCCCCTTGTAGACTAATAAGGTCGCTGCCACCTTCACAGGGCCCGTAGCCCCTCTCACGTCCGTTGCCGTTTCCCCAAAATCCGACACGCTATTTGCGGGGTGCTGGGACAAGTCTATCTGGTCATGGACCCTCTCTACGCGCAAGCCCGCCAAGCGCTTCCAAGGCCACAGCGACTTTGTCAAGGGCGTCATAGCATTCACGCTACACGGCAAAGAGGTCTTGGTGTCGGCTTCACAGGATGCAAGCATCATCGTTTGGGACGTCGCCGCGGGCTCGAAGCTACACACACTGAAGGGACACACACGAGGGATTCTCGCTCTTGCGCTAGACCCGGCCGACTACGAGCCCAGCAAAGAGACTGTTACGGTCTTCAGTGCTGGAAGCGACCGAGAGATCAGGCGGTGGACCATCGGGTTGACGTCGGCCTCTGAGGTTGAACCGTCGCCCATCATCGCTCACGAGACAAGCATCGACGCCCTACACTTCGATTCAGACGGCGATCTATGGACAGCTTCAGCAGACAAGACGGCCAAGTGTCTCTCCAGAGGCCGTGAGTGGGAAGAAGATTCGACGTTCGAGCACCCTGATTTCGTCCGCGATGTTGCCATCGACGAGGACGGCGGCTGGCTGGTCTCCGTATGCAGAGACGAAGAGGTTCGCGTGTGGGACAAGAGCAGCGGCAAGCTGCATCACACTTTCAGTGGGCATTTTGAAGAGGTTACTGGCCTTCTTCTGCTAGGCCAACGCGTGATCAGCGTGAGCATTGACGCTACAGTCAGACAGTGGAGCCTCAAGCCTCAAGAGCTTGCCAAGGCCATCCAAGAGGCCGAAGACGAGCGTCTCGGTAAGGAAGAAGACAAGGAACCCGAGCGCAAAGAGGGCATGATGACGGCGGAAGAAGAAGCGGAGCTCGCTGAACTTCTAGGAGATAGCGATTAGTTTTCGACGAGCGGACCACCGACCGGACTTGTGCTACACCGGATTTCCTGGAATTCGTCGAATGAGCTTGTCCGGTTCAACCGTCCGTCCACCTAGGTAAATTCGAAACGAGACTATAGGCCAAGACAGTCATGATGTACTCCACCACCATCCGGCCAACGGCTTCCAAGGACGAACACGCCTGGCTTTGCGACTACATGGCCTCCGAGCTTCACGGTGATACGAGAAGTACTACGGAGACTGGCCATGCTCACAGCTCAGTTCTAGCAACACTGTTCGTCTGGCCCTGAAACGGGTCGTCCTACGCCGGATGTGGCATCGGTACCATGGTTGGCTTTCCGCACATTCTCTACACAGAGTAGCTTGGTATTCCCCATTTTCTCCTTTTATGACTGATACGTGGTGCTATTTACTGGTGTCTAGCGTCGTGCCAGGCAACCACCACAGGCACACATACACACCTCGATACGTGACACACCTTCCTTCCAGCAACAGTTTCCTGGCTTTGTTACCCTCACTTCACCGTCTGAGGGATTCTCACACTTCTTTTCCTCCATGCATCACTTTTTTTCGTCGAGCGGCGCTTGCTTCCACCTTTTTATTACGCCATCTCATGCCATCCCGACCACATCGCCGCACCATCGACCGCAGTTGCCAGCCGACACCACGATCGATGCCGCGCGATGAGTCCCTCCTTCTCCACTCCCTCCTCCGAGTCCTACGAGTCTTGCAAACACCATTGGTGTAGCGGACAGACAGCCATGAGGGGGACGCACAACCTCACGCCAGGGAGTACTCCCCGCCACCGGTGTCGCCTTCTCAGGTTGTCGCGCGTGGAAGATACCAACAGAGAGTGGCTTTAGCGCTACAACAGACGTCAACCGTCCGTGGTTCATTGACGCGAGCGCATGCGTCCTCCTCACGGCAGTCCAAGCATATGTAGGAAGTCAAGGCTTCTCTTACTGTTTCTTGTGCGCGTTGTCGACGAGGACAACCGATGACAGGTCCTCCTTGTTGCTGGCAGGGCATGAGTAACCTTACAGAGACTGTCGAGATACCGGTTGGTAAGCTCCTGATGAGCTGAGGCGCGCAGCTTCTGCTCCGGCATGTTTACGGCGACTGCAGTCGACCGCGATTACTATCACCTTTGGTGTCACACGGACAGAGGAGTCTGTTAGTCAAAGGGAGTATTCCCCGCCGCCAGTGTCATCTTTTCAGATGTACGAGTGTGGAAGAAGCCTGCGATATCGATACTTCCTTGGAAGTCTCCGACAGACCTTACGGTCCATGGCGTTCTTTTGGCTACAGTCACTTCCTCTCTTCAGGCCTAAACATGTGCGCATGTCATGGCCGTCGCCCTCAACCGTAAGCTGTCTGGGATATGGGTGGGTGGGGGATGTGGAGGGGAGGGGGCCGGGAGGAGATGGGGAGGAGGTGGAAACACCCTCTCTCCTCCTTTTCCTGGCTCCCTCTTCTTCTGCGTCCTTGCATCTACCCACTTTCCAGACCGGCATGACGGGAGGGTGTACTACTGCGATTGCACCTAAGCTCTCCCTTCACGGACAGCCATGGCTTGCTTCGCGCTTTTGTGTCAAACTCTTCGGAGTACTTTTGGTCTACCTCATTTTGTGTTCCCGGGTTTGAGACTGGTTTGCTCCTTGTCCTCCCTCCGTTCATGTTGGCTCGAGTTTGGCTCCCCTACCGATTCGCTCGCCTTACTGGTTTCAGGTAGAGTATCCTTTCCTCACAGGATGGGTGGAGCAGGCGGCAGGGACAAGGTTGGGGAGAACGTGGAAACACGGTCTCACTCAACCCTCTTCTTGCTGCTTCCTTCACCTGCCCGCCAAAAAATGCTTCGCGATGAGAACCTGTTCAGCAAGGGAAACGGTTCGCCGTATCCCCGCCACCAGTGTCACCCTGTTCAGGGAGGCGAGCGTGGAAGATGCCTGCGATATGGAGGCTTCCTCGGAAGTCTCCGATAGACCGCATGGTCCATGGCAATATTGCTTACAGGCACCCTCTACCGCATGTCCCCCGATGTCTTGGCCATTGTGCAAATGGGTTGATCAGGGAGGCGGTGGGCAAGGGACGAGGAGAAGGTGGAAGCACTTCCTTCCATCCTTCTCGTCATCTCGTCTTCTGCTGCTGCCTCCTTCATCTTCCCTGCTGCTGCCTTCCGAGTCCCGCCTTTGAGCCCCGATGTTACATCTTACTTTCGGGTACGCCCGCGCCTTCAGGTACGCCTGCTTCCTTCGGATCTGTCCGCTTCGTTCGAGTTTACCGCGCCGTCTGGATACAGCCCGCTCGTTTACGTCCATCCGTCCATCCTTCCGTCCGACCGAATACGTTGCCGTCGAGATACCGACACGCGGACTTGTACTGCAGGGAACGTTCGCGTAACCCCGTCGCCAGTGGCACTCTTTTTAGAGGTTGCCGAGTGCGGAAGATGCCAACAGATATTGAGTCCTCCCGGCCTCTGCTCTTGTCTGGAGCAGATGGTTGGGGTTCTCTGACAGACCGTAATGGTCCCTGGCTCAACTTGCATACAAGCACCCGCCTCCCTTCGGAGGACAGACAGCCTCTGTCCTCGCGAATGGGCTGTCGCCGCATGTGTGCGACGGCCTGTTCGTTGGGTGTTCCCGTCCATGCGTGGACTGTCGACGACAACTGTATACCCATGGACTCTCCCTCTTCGGCGGGTAAGTCATGGCGTGTGCCGCTGCCAGTGCTCGACAGTATGGCATGGACATTCGTGGAAAAATCCTCTCGTGGAAACTTTATCGTGAATCTTTATTGAGTCGCCCTTACGGGCATACAGTGTGGGGGAACGTACGACCTGATGGGTCCACAAAACCCCTCTCGGCTACTAGTACCCCTTCGTTCGGCCATCTGATGCCATACCGGGCATCTTATGGCATATCGAACACCACGTGTTTGGGGGCTTGCCTGCGTGCTTGCAACACACGTTTGTTGGTCTGCCATCACAAAAAACGAAAAACATCGACAAAAAAATATCGAAAAAAATCGTCCTGGACTGTTACTACGCCGGCTTCTGTCTTTTCACTGCCCCTTTACGGATCAGCGGTGCTTGGATATCTGGTTTTACAACGGTCCCAAAGTCTTTGGTAAACGCAGCCGCTTGCTTCTTTATGAAGTGACTGGGCTTTACCATTCGCCGAGCTCTGTCCTCATCACTGTACGGGATGGAGTGAGGCACCCCCCGTGGAATCTACCTGTTGCTCTCGTGTGCGGCGGAGTTTTGACTGCGGGGTACGCGTGGTAGACTGCTATCGCGACTTGACTCAGACGACAAATGCTTGTCACGACCTGTTGTTGACGTTTGCTGCGGACGACTTGTTTGTTAGCGGCGAGCTGTCGGCGACGAACTGTAGGCAACTTGTTGTTCGGGTCAGGGAGGAAGCGAGAAAATGTCTCCGGCCTTACCTTTGAGCAACGCAGCCGCCGGCATTAAGGTCTTCACCCTTTGCGCGCTGGCCATACCTCCTATGGCTTCAGCTGCTGCAACCTAGTGGGGGACTGCTAGCGTGGACCGCGCCGGCTCATCTTTTGACCCGGCCCGGGAGGAAGCGAAAAGTGTTCCGGTCTTGCTGTTTGTTTCCTACTTCGGTGGGGGACGATGAAGCGAGGTGTCCCGCGGTATACGCGTCGCTTCTTTTTTGTTTGCGACGTTGACTACCCGCGATGTAGCGAGGGGGCAAACTGCTATTGCGGACCTGATAACGCTCAACTTTGGTTGGACGGGCTTCGGGCAGGATGCAAAGAGTGTTTGCCATTTAAGGAGAATATGGGTCGCTGGTGGGCGTGCCAGGCGATCGCAAGAGGGGGACGGGCGGTAGAAGTCGGACCCTTGCGCCTCCTCGTGGTGCTGCCTGGATAGTCGACTGCTCTCTTGCACTTGAGTTAGTGTGAGGGGGTGGGAGATGAACTAGATGCTTGGGACGCAACGATGTGTAAGTCTGCTCTTTTTCCTTTGGTTGTTGCTAACGGTGGGTTGGGGGTGCGGGCTGAGTTGGTGATGTGATGATGGGTTGGATGTGGATGGATCTTGCTTTGGGTGCTTGCTTCTCTGTAGACTGTGGCTCTCTGAGCAGAATCAACGATTTTCTCAATTCATGTGCTATTGTTGCTTCCCTTCTCCTTGATCTGTTATCTTCCAATGTTCGTCTTCACTTGGACTTCCATTTTGTTCTTCCACGCGCGTCGTCATCATTATTCTATCCAATCACAACAGCTCGCCCCTTTCACCTTCACTTTCACAAGACGCAGAATTCTTCTTCCTATTGTACGACGCTCGTCTAATGGCCCCAGTCATCTCAATAACCCGTGCACAATCCTCCACCGTAGGTACCATATATAAAGACTACAATACGTGCTCCTACTCCTCTCTTCTATCCCACAAACCACCTTACCTACTACACATACATTTTCCACACTTCCACAACAATCCAACAACCCACTTACCGACTACATCAACATGTCACCCACTCAATCATCATCATCATCGGTGGTTTACCACCCACGATCGGTTCCTGGGGAGCTTTCCTCGCAACCTCAAAACCAGCCTGGTGGCTACAACCCGCTGTCCCCCGACTTCTTCTGGGACACAGCATACACCTTTCCCGCCCCCGTGGCACCTACACCCCCAGTTACGGTCATCAAAGCCACCTCTCAACTCGCAACGTCGGCGACAACCCACCCCACCGCCCGAGCAGTCGATCCTCTCCGCGCCCCGCGTAGTCGGCAAACCAGCCGTGGCAGCTACCGTGCGCAGCCCGCTAAAGGCGCTGTATTCGGTAGTGCACGGGCACCACCGCCCGCGAACCCTTGGGGCGGCAATGTCTTCGCCAGGATCAAGGCTGATGATGAGGTTGTGAGGGAGCGGGCGAAGGAGGAGAGTGAGAGGGAGGGGGGAGGATTCCGTCCGAAGATGACGCAGACGTGGAAGGCTGGGGGTGGGAAGAAGGTGGTTGTTGAGGTTTTTGAGGAGAAGAAGTGAGATGGGATGAGAAGGGATGGAGGAGAGGCTGGTTTTTAAGGGCAATGCATCAGTTTAATGAATCCTTCTTCAAATATCGTCTTCCAAACATCCAACCTGTTACGTTACCTACACGCCCACAACCTTATCCCCAACCGCCTGCGCCATCATCCCCGCATTAGCAACACTACTCTCCAGCGTCCCCCCCACCCTCATAAAATTCACCGCCAACACCTCCAACCCCTTCTCCTCACACAACTTCCAAGCATTAAATCCCCATCGGTCCTTCAAATCCTGCATCTCACCCTGTTTCCCCTGCACCGCAGCCGTATACCCCTTCTGCATCTCACGGAGATCCTCCGGCCGGACTTCGATCTTACTGGCGCTGCGTGCGAGGATGAAGATGTAGCGGTGGGGGCGCGGGGAGATGTAGTTGGGAAGGGGAGCGGGGCGCACGTAGGGGGAGCGTATGGCGGCGGTGGCGTAAGAGAGGGTTCCTGAGGGTTCGCTGGACAGGTTTGTGATGAGCCAGTGGCGGACTTGGCCGAAGGTTGTGTCGTTGTTTGTCATGAGGTCCGGGTCGACCATCATTAAGACGAGATTATCTAGGGTTGAGGTTGGCTGGGTGTCCGATGTTAGTTGGTGGAGTATGCGAGATGAATCGAATTGCTTACTGCAGGGTCGATGAAAACTTTTGGTTCTTCTTTCGTGTCGGCATTTTCGAGTTCTTTGCCTGGTGTGTCGAGTTTGGCGTTTGGCCATTCTAGAATTAAGTTGTAGGAGGGGTTGATGGTGTCGGGGAGGACGTCTGGTATGACCTTGTGCTCGAGTAGAGCTTGCTTTGTTGCTTGTGTGTTCACCATACTGGAGTCTTCTTCTGGATTGTTTGAATGAGAAAGGATTATCCGGAGTCGCTACACTTCTGGCTCGAAGAACTTGGCTCAAGCATTATAGATATTCGTAATCGCATATGCCGGAGGAAAGCGCGCATTACAAGTGTTCACGCATCATGCATTGTCGCTTTCGGGAGCGATCCGCTCTCGTGACTACGCAGCCAAATAGTCGTAACCGGTCTTGGTGTGCTTTCTGGGGTTAGTCAACGCGGATGTGCATCTGAAAACATATGCTGGATCGCCGTTGTGGTACGATTGTAGAGATGACGTTTTTATGACACGCATGAGATACGCTATGGACAGGGGCCAAGTGCTAGCTCCAGAATATCACCGTCGTCACTCAGTCACTGCAGATCTGGGGAGACAAGAGTAGACAAGCCTAGGCATACAGTAAAGACAATCGTAACGTGCACATTTAAGATGAACTCTTAATTCCGTTTTACTTCGCGCTTAGCCGCAGCTCGTCTCTGCACTCTGTTAAAGCACTCATTCTGTAGCACGCGCCTTCACTTCCAGGAAACAACTCCACAACGAATCAACGAGTATTTCCAGGCACTTCCTGTGGTTGTATCTGGTCCCCCACCAGTTCCGCCGGTTCTCGCGTAGCCGGAACTTCGTGTCCATAAACTGGTGGTAATGCCTCCTTATCCGGCTCGCGGTATCCTGTTTCTACCCTCGTATCCTCCTTCTTCTTCTTATGCGTCCTTCTTCCGATGAAGACACCCAAGGTAACCAGCGCGATGACCCCTATAGCTGCGCCCACACCAATCCCAGCTTTCGCACCTGTCGATAGGGCGTCGTTGTCATTGTTCGAGGCTGATGCGGTGGGCGAAGGGCTGGGTGAACTGGAAGAGCTTATCGCAAGAGGACTGTTGGTCGAGGATTGAAGAGAGGATGATGCAGCGGATGGAAGAGAGGAAGTCGAGATAGAGCCCAAAAATACATTATCGACCTGATATTTCGCGAGGCTGGTATCGCTGCAGCACGCATTTGAACTTCCGCAGCACCACCAGACTGACGTACTGGTATTATCACATGGGGTAACTTGTACATCGTCTTTGCGTTGCTCTATCTGCGGATAGTCGTAAGCTGTTCGTGTTCATCAAGCCAAGATGCGGATTCTTAACTTACTGCACCCGTACAGAGATCCTGGCAGCCTCCGCCTTCCCAGTTTGAGAGTGTACATGATACTCTCCGGTACGCGCCTGAATCAGAAAGGCAGAGACCGTTTGGAAGGCACTCGTGCCACTCCGCGCAACATATGTGGCTGAGCGGCTTCGAGGTGTCATTGGAGCAAGGACGGTATCTAGTGTCGTCCTGCGAGCCACCGTTGGGCCAGAAGCAAGACTGTGCGTAGGCCAGTGCAAGAAAGGAGAAAAGGAGTGGAATGCGCGGAGACATGCTTTGTTGTGTTCGGTGTTTGGCAGGCTGGTAAGGCTGAGAAGTCAACACGGTCGGCGCACGCAAGAGCAAGAGGGGCCCGATGCCTTGTTATATTATGGGCAGATACTACAACATGCTTATGAGCTTGCGACAGTGCAAGCTTGATTGGATACGGCATTCTAATCGGCCCATGAGGCTTGCTGAGCTGTCTGGATTATGTCAAGTATTGGCTACCTCGCACGTCACCTGGCGTGAGCTGAACTTGCCTTGCGTACGCCACAAAGCCACCAGGCGATAGACAAGATACCGACTTAATTACAATCGTAGAAACTGCGATCTCATCACATAGACATACGCAATACAGAGAACATATGTGAATATTTGTTCCTCACCCAATCCCTAACGTAATACATACATACGTATCTCCACCCCATCATATCCACCACTCTCCAATGAATCCCCATCCCACACCACACACAGCTCCCACTAATCTTTTCCCACCAACGCCATATGATGCTATCACTATCCCATCCGAGCCATTTGGCCGAACGAACGTATTGAACTTCAGAACCGAAGAATTACAAAGAATAAGAATCTGAGAAAAAGAGCTGTAATACATAAACTCGAATAAAGTATACCTTTGCTCATCGTATACTATGACCGCTGTTGTTGGCCTCCGTTGACGGGTCGAGACCGCTGATCACCAGAACCGTTAGTCGGAGGTGTCGCGAGTTGCATGGGGCTGCCGTAGCCGTCTAGTTGGAGGGATGGCTTGTTTCCGAGAGTGCTTCGCTCGGTTGCGTCGGGGAAGGATAGGGTGGAGGTTTCGTCCATGGGCGTGAGGGTCTCTTCGACGTCGGCGGTTGCGGGGGGTGGTGGCGGCGGCGGCGGCGCTGATTCCTGGTTTTCAGAACTTGTTCGTGTTCGCTTTGGTGAGCCGGATTGCGTCTCTTCGTTCCTCTTTCGCTTTAGGTCGGATGTGGAGTCGGTGGGAGAGGCGTCGTTGGCATCTCCGCTTGGTGCTCGCGGAGTGCTGGGTGACTCGTTGGCGAGGTCGGACTTTGAACCACCTTGTGTGGCCTTTAGTCTCTGTCGCTCCTCCTTCTTCTTGACGGCCTTGTCCATGAAGTCTTTGACGTATTTCTTTATGGTGTTCTCGTGGTTGGAACTGATCTTGGCTGTTGGGTCCTTGACGCGACCGGACTTGTAGTCGCCTCGTACAAGCTTCTGCGCCACCTCTTTGCTGAGTCTCTTGATCTCCGTCTTTTCGAGCTTCTTGCGATAATGGCTTGTCACGGTCATGACATGTGGTGAAAGCTGTGACGGTCAGACATGCTTCACGATATACTGGGATTACTCACTGTCGCTTCATACACCTTCTCTTGTTTTTCTCTTGGCAAGGTACGCCACTTTTCACGACCGGAACTGGATTCCATATCCTCGTTGGCTACTGGCTGCGGAGTGGTAGATGCGGAGGGCCCGGTAGGTGTGCCGTTCGAGGTAATGCTGGATATGATGTCTTGTAATAGCTGGGTATCACTTCTAGCTTTGTTTGGCGGAGGAGGCGGGGCATCTGCAGGCTGCGTCGGCCGTTGCCATTGTGTGATGCCATTGGAGTTGTAGAAATATGTCGAGCCATTCTCAGCTGTTGCTTGGAACCAACCCTGGGGAAGGGCGTTGAACGGTCTTGGTCGCATGACGGGTCGCGCAGGAGCAAAGAAGCCGGCCGGACCGCGAGGCGCATTTATCACGCCGCGAGGACCGGACGGGATGTTTGCTGCAGACGGGCCTTTGGGTGCAATCGTAGATGGCGACTTTGACCTAGACCTAGATCGCTCACGGCCTCTCTCGCGTCGTTCGAAATGATTCTCGGTACGAGCTGGCGTGCCAGCGTTTGGATCTCTCTTCAAGCGCGGTATCCGGTAGCCAATCTCCAGCTTACTCCATGCGGTCAATAGCTTCTTCGCAGCCTCTTCTACTCGTTCCTCTCCGCAGTCCTTCACCTTGCTCACCGCGTCTTCGATTCCAGAGTCTTGGATCTTGTTGCGGGTAATGCGCGGCAGCCTGTGTAGAATATCCAGTATTTGCAGAACAACGTTATGATCTTCCTTCCATTTGTTCAAGGTTGTCTTCAAGAACTCGTAACCGTGGAATTGGACAATGCGATGACCGATTCTTTCGTTGTCGGTTTGCATGCGGCTGAGAAGTTTGACAGCAATCCATTTCTCTTCGCAGCTGCGCAGAGCTGTCAGAACCTTGTTGACTGCGTCCTCTTCAAGCTCGCGTGGTTGCAAGTCGCTGATGTATTCCTCATCATCCTCGCTGGCCTTCTTCTTGCGGGGCTTCTTGGCGACTGCCGTACCCCAACCAACACCATCATCGATTCCGAGCGCCGCAATCGTATCATTATTCAGGTTTGTCGCGTTGTCGGATTGTGTCTTTCCGCCGATAAAACCACTGCAGTTTGGCTCTCCACAATAGCAGGGCTGCGGATCCGCGCCGTAGCGGTCGACGTTGTAGTTGAAGACGAGTTCTTCACCTGCCTTGACGTTGCGCTCAACGAATATGCCCATTCGCAGCTTGTCCCCAACAACCCATTTGTCAACGAAACAGTTCGGGTTGCAGGAGTGGTTGCAAAAGCGACCAAGGTTACCCTTCTTCGTCGCATCTACAAACTCGCCCTTGGTCAGAGACATGAAGTAGAAGTGCTTGATGCCCTCCTCGTCGTATTGGCCCATGCGGCGGCGGAAGGTGCGCTCGTCGATGACCTCGCCGATGTACTCAAAGACGAAATCACCGGGAGCCATATTCTTGTTGGCGCGAAGACCGAAGCCCTTTTTCTCCGTCTTTATAACCGTGACGTCTGCGTATTGTTTCCGTTGAAAGCGCTGGTTCTGGCATTTCCGCCCACAGCTGCAGTCGCCCAAGCACTCCATCTTTGTCGCGCGATTGATGCAGTCGGAGTCTTCGCCACAAGCATGGTTGGTCTTGGTTGTGGAGTCGTATTCTTCCTGGCAGTCGCATTCGAGCGCAGGGTCGGTCGTGCCGATGGTCTTGTTCGCGTAGGTGCATTCTGGGAGGACGACGAAGGTTTCTTTGGCGGCATCGGTCGAGTCGGGGAGGTCGGTGTATAGCGGCGGTGGGCGAGTGACGACTTTTTGGGAGGCGGAGCGCGAGAGCTTGGGAGCTTTGCCGGGTTCCATCTTCAGCGTAATATCTCCCCCCACGATCTCTTCATGAGCGCTGCCGGGCGATGGAGTATTGAGCTCGTGTTTTGCCATGGGCGACTGAGACTTGGATCGCGTCTTGAGCCTGGGAGGTATGGCGAGAGGCGTGGACGCGCGGTCGAGCGAATCTCCCTCCACCTTCACCTGCGTGGTGCTCTTGCCCTCACCTGCTCCTCCCGAGGTCGCGCCTTCCAGCTTCATCTCGCGTAGCTCCGGCTCGAGCTGAGCTGTGTTTTGGTCCGACTCGCTGTCCGACATATCGTTGAGAGGCGTGGGGGTGGTGGAAGGTGCTGAGGCAGAGGGTGGAGGATCGCGAGAATCTCAATGAGAGGGACGCTAACGGCCGATGTCCAATATCACACACGAAGAGCCACGAGCCTATTCACCTCATAGTCCAGGCGACAAACATACACCGAACACTCCAGATGCAGCTCCTAGCACGCTTGAATGTAGGGCGACTGCTGGAGAAGGGTGTCGGTCGTCTTGGACACTGATGGGAGCAAAGATTTCGCCTCCCCTAGACACAAGGCGGCACACGACCCGGATCTGCTATGCGCCCAGACTGCGCTCGATGCGCCGAGCAATAGGGGCTTTATGGAGGTATGTATTTCCCTGACGCTGTCGCTGTCGCCATGAAGGTACGCGGGATGGAGCCGTCGGCGCAGCCAGGCGTTTCGTGGGTCCGGGCTCTTGCCTCGACGACGGCACGGTAGGCAATTCTTTCTAGTCCGCGGTTGTCGCGTAGGAAGCCTGAGCACGCGAATTCGGTCAGTGGACGATGTGTTCGAGTGGTGCTTCGCGCGACGCGATGCGCTGAATTCTGGTTGATACTTTGGAGATGCGGACGAAAACTAGCGTTAGCCAATTGGTCCAGCCTCGGCCTCCCAGAGTCCGTGATGCAGGGCCCCTCCGACCATGTTTCCATCTGCGCGCGCACATGTTTCTATCAAGTCGATGCCACTGGAAAAATACGATGATGAGATCATGACCATTGACTGCTTTGCCTGGGTCCACGGAAACGCTGGGACATCGGACTATAGAGCTAATTCGCGTGATATGAAGTCTTGGCGATTTGTAGAATCACTAAGGTGTTGTCAGAAGGGCGGAATCAGCTAGGCAAACAGGACAAAGGATCATGACTTCGTTTGATGTTCCAAGGGAGAGCTCACTTACACAAACTCATTTGGTGCGAAGAATCCATGTCACGCGTTCTTGCTATGTACGGACTGGGAAAGCCCAACGCGTTGCACGGATCTTTACTACATGAGGAAACTAATATATACGCAAATGTGACTACACATAGACGTAAGTAAGCACCCTTGATTTGAAGTAGTATCACAGCCGCAGCTAACGGGCAATAAGCAGTGGCCGATGTATCAGGATACATTCGATTTCGGAGTGACATGCGCGAGTCACCGAGATACACGGTGTTCACGGGCCGAGAAAAGATCCAGGGTGATGCGACGTGTTGAGTAGACCTCGGGAGCTCCTGAAAGCAACGTATGTCTACCACGACTCAGGTCAGTCACCGCAAGCTTTGATGGTTCATGCCTGATGGTTCATGCCGGATGTTCAGTCATCGGAATTTATCGTGTGGCTGGTCGTGGAATCAGCATGTTTCGTTCCTTTTTTAGAGGTCCAGGGTTGGGACAGAGCTAGCGCGAACCCAATTTCTCAAAAAGAATGGCTTTGTTCGCGACGTGACTGAACCTTGGAAGATGCGAACCCGCGCTGAACAGCGATATACGATTCTTGCATGTACAGACTGCAGAGGTATATGCTGATGTCAAGGTACGTCGGAGTTCTACTTGGCTACTGACTCAAGGTCGCTGGCGGGTCGGAGAGTCTCGACTTCCGCATCGATATGCATGCTTGCGCTGGGGTTGTCCAAATTGCGCGGACAATCTTTCCGAAAGACTAACCTTGCTAGCAGGGTGAGCTAGGATCGCGAATGGTGCATCGCGATGTCGCTGGCGATGGCATCCAAGTGGCTTACTTAAGCGAACGAAGCAGCGCGGCTCCACAAGTATACTAGCGCAAACTTTCACCGAACGGCTACAACTCCTACACAGCAGCACCCATGACGCCGGCACGACAGCTGACCTGGCCACACCGGCTAACCTCCGCCTCTACACGGCCCAGAGTGTCACTCGCTGCGAATTAGCGGCACATCTGCGCCATGAGAGCAGACACTTGCATCTAGCGGACGCTCGTGAATGCCATTGGGGGCTATGCCGAGTCGCGGCCCGCTCCCGATCGTCGACTGTCTCGACTGGCTCCGCGTAGCATACGGTGAGGAAGACCACCGGGTGAGTGCTACGTGTCTATGCATGCGCGCCCTATGGCCGCTGGCCAGCTATAAGAAAGAAAGAAAGAGGCAAGCTACGCCGCTGCGAAGTTTGTGCCTCTGGATACACATCTTTCACGCAGCCGTCCTGGAACAGACTACACATCGCACCGTTGACAGGGATGACGAGGCCGTCTTCCGCTGCCCCATCTGGCGCGACGCGCTCATGACGATCCGCGCTGAACCGTTCTTGCCAGATTGCGTGCAGGACACCAGCGCTGCTGCGCGTCGCGACAGTTCAGCCTCCTTGCGAGCACGCTTGCGGTCATCTGGAGCAACACGGTACTGTCAAACCCCCGAGACAAAAGGCGGCAGCGTACATGGAGAAAAAGGAAGGCAGGGGACTGGTTTGCAAGGGAAGGGCCGTTGGTCTCAGGCTAAACCATCCAGGGCTGGTGAGACACGGCTTGGCCCTGCCCTCTAGGCGATTGGCTCATCGGTTTGCGCAATCGTTTTCGAACATCCACAAAGGCTTTCGAGATGGGGTAAAGCGCCGCCAGATCTAGGTTACATACGTAGTCCTCGTTATCGATTTGCGACAAGTACTGATTTAGACAGATACCGTGCGTGAAGTCTTGGAAGCTGCATCCTGGGTGTGGGGACTAGTCGCGTCCCATTCGTCTTTGAAGAGAAGCCGCTAATGTATAACATACCGGGTGGCTCTCCCCAGTAATCTCTCACGGGAAGCTGTCTCTCCTAATTATTTTGACCCAGCCTCATGTGGTCCCTTTTGACACACACTTCTTGCCTGCTGGCATGAAATCGACAACCAGAGCCCGCCGCAGGTTTCTTTGATTTTAGTGCTCTTCTTCTACCGCTCGTTACTCTTTCGTTTCAGCACTCTCGTTTGTTCTGTTGGTAGACGCAGCTATACAACCGCGCGCGAGGGCGCGTCGCTCTTCGCGCCGGTCCACTTACTTTACGGCCTTGTGATCGATGCTCGATTAGTCTGGTTGCATACAGCAAGCTTTTGCCGTAGCTACTTCTTGGTCTCTGCCCTCGCGTATTTTGAGCGTATCGAGGATCACGACATGGAGCCCTCGAGCTCGCGCGAGCCACCATGGGCAGAGCATGAAAAGGTACGTACCTCTCACCCATTGTAACACATCTATTCGCGATAAATAAGTCACTAATACAACCACATCAGGTATATTTACTTGCTGAAGTACTAAAAGCGGCCCCCATACCTTCTCACGTTCTCTATCAATTTATACGCGACGCCAACATCCAGCCACGATGGAACGACATGGCTTTACCTCCTGGTATGTTTGGTCCTCTGCGCTTTCGTAAATACGTTTATTCTTATAAAATTACACGTACTCTCCATACAAGAAGAATGTACTAACGCGACGCAGGCCGATCGGTTCGCTCTAGCCAGATGGCATTTGACAGTCTCGCAACCAATTTCGTCGCGCCTGGACAAGATTACCGACGCCCTCAGCTACCTGCCCCAATGGTATATCCTGCGCCCGACCTCTCGAGAAAACGCCCCCATCAGCAAGAAGCCTCCACGCCCATTGGCCGCCTACTACAACCTCGACCCCCTCATTCCTACCCTGGAGATTTTATGCCTGCCGGCCCTGCCTACACATCTACTATAAATCAGTCTGGCGAACCAGCGAACAAAAAGAAACGCGGAAGACCTACAAAAGCGGAGGCGCAACAAAGAGCGCAAGAGGCTGCTGCGAGGGGTGAGGTGTACCCACCACCTAGGAGGGGGAGACAATCCATCACGGCACCACCTGAACCGTCACCACTCGGACCGGATCCTCGGCCGCACGATCGAACACCTCCGCCATCAGCGCCTTCACAATTAGCTCCCGCGATGACACCACAGCAACAAATCGGGGTAGAACACGGGTCAGAGTCCTCATCAGGAAAGAGAAGACGAACAAGGCCAACACCGTTGGAATTAGAGAAGCATCGCGCAACCAGCGAAATGGAATCCCCCCTCGCATACGGGTCTGGCGACCCGAATCGCAGCCAAGCATACTCAACATATACGCCCATCTCTGCGCCCTTGCCAACTTCATCAGAATCCAGGGACAGAGATGTGCGCATGGAAGGGGTCGAAGAGACTCAACCACGAACCACGACACCTCACTCGTTTAAAGACACGGTCGGCATATGACAGCGTTTCTTTCGTCCAAAAGCAACATACGGCGGTAATCCTGTTTTGAAAGCGTTCCGTCAACGACTTTACTTACGCACTCACGATGACCTATGGCCATGACACATGGAGGTACGCTCTGCCGTTTACGCTTGCTACCACCATTGATGATCACTCGTCAAGCGCGCGCATCATTGATCATGATCATGTTGTTATTGCAGCTCTGGGGCATTTGTCCCAGACACACCATCATTTCTTGTCAAGCTCGATTTCTTTGCCACACTTTATTCATTCCTTTCTTCATTGACTGCATGTCGACACTACGAAAGTTGAGATATGACGAACCTTTACCTAATGTCTTAGTATCGCTATCTTCACGACTAAAGAGTTTCGTATTTCCGTATCTCTTTCGGCAGTAAGGCGCCTATGCCAGCCATCTTGTTTTTTTCCGCAACGTGTACGATAGATGGATTTCCGATCAGTTCCGCATTACGGCCTCTGTACAAAAAGCACCTATTAGCAACAGCATCAATAGTAGACTTGGCCACGGCCAATCAGTCCGCATTCTTCCCATCGCTTTGAGCGAGCATCCCTCGTACCATGTCGCACACCGCTCCTGCGTGTCAATGTACGTATCCTGGTGTCCATTCATCTAGCGAGTACTAGCATTTCACGACATTCGAGTTCCTGCAGGCTGACCAGGAAGGCATCATAGGAAGTGGTTGGGATCCCGAACTGGGCAGCGTAAGGCGACGCCAGCCGCGGCGCGCGACACGAGCAACGGGTCTTGTTTCACCTATGAATACCCTACGAGTTCCGGTACTACTATCGCCCGTTCTCGTACCTCATACACAAGGTCGCGACGCAGGGGTACCATTGCTACTCCGCGCGCAAAACTATTCGGCAATCTGCATGTAAGCGCCCTCCCAAACAACCTCCACACCTAACAATCAATCGCCATCCACAGTCTCAAACGTTCTACTCCATCTTCACCGGAAGTGTTTCGGCAGAAAACCAGCTACGAGTATTGGTTGAGAGACTTGTGAGGAAATGACTCGAGTTGCAGCGTTGCGTTTGCGGCTACGCACTTGTCTCTGCAGACTACTGCTGCAGCACGAAAGGGGAGTCGACATGACGCCAACGCATGCACGCATCGACCAAGTCCCAACACCGAAACTGCAGAACAGCAGCAGCAGCAGACGCAGACAGCCATTGCCTGTCCAACCAACTTAGCCTGTGGTAAACATTGCGGCTAAAAACGCCCGTCAAATTTCTGGAATGTCACTCTTGCGATTTGCAATGGTTTGTTCGTTGACACAACAACCACTACACTCCCTGTACACAAGCGCGGACCAGGGGATGCGATGGAGGATGACGGAACCTTAACTCCAGTATCTCGGCCGCAACGTATCAGATCTTACGCACCGAACCTTTACCCCACATCGCGCCTAGCAAGCATGCCAGTGCCGTTTCTCATCTTTTCCACTACTACTACCAGCCTCGGTCTAAGGAATTAATCATCCCCTTAGTCCAACGGGCTACACAACGCGAATGCGACACGTCAAAAGAACACAGTTTACCGATTTCCTGGCCTCTGGGAGAGTTTCTTGTCTAAATTCACGACGGCGCGGTTTGTCTTGCCGTGTCGATAAACACTAACGGCACAGAACGAGGCTGACTGTCTAACTAACCCTACCGTGCTAGATCTCAACGTTGTAAATATAAACAAACGTTTTGTGACAACCGTCCCAGCAACCACGTGTTCTCATTCATTTTCGCGCTGGCCCTGCCGCACTCAATGACGCCAGTGTTTTAAATCACATCTGACAGCGATATTGCCAATACACGTTATTCTCTGGGGCGAACTTTTTCCGGAGCGAGAGCGAGAGTGCGAGCGGGTGGCTTGTATATGTATGCAAGGTGGTGCCTTGGAAGCTCTGGAAAGGGAAGGTACTGTAGGAGGGTGGAAGGAACAGGCGAAGGAAGGAAGGAAGGAAGGGACGGGGCAAGGCAAGGTAGGGATAGGGCGGTTTACGCTTGGGCCAGGCGTTCTTGACGTTTTCGATTCTTCAAAGGGAGATGCGGGGGGTCGTGAGTGGTCGGTTGGTAGGTAGATGGAGAGTTGTTGTTTGAAGCGCGCGGGATGGGGAAGGCGCGATTATCGCGACATGTAAAGTTTAGTATGTTCGTAGAAACACATCATTGTCGAAACAAATAATAAGCGCGCTATTATCCTCTACAATCCACTTCCCATCTACCTTCCATCTCCATCGAAGCGCCCGCATCCGTCGTCAATCCCTCGCTTACATCTGAAACACATTCCCCCATCCCTAATCCATCCGTACCTGGCCGATCCGTCCCCATCCATATTCATAGACGCGCCTGTATATTACCCAGATCGTCATATAGCCAGGAGTCGTCTATACCACACACCTCTCTCGATTTCCATTCAGATCGCCGTCTTCGCGCTCTCTTCCGCTTAGCCCTGCAATAGACGCTTCGGTTGCAGCATCCGAAATGTACATGCAAATGCAAATGTCGAATGCGCAACCTGCAGACTGCAGATTTGGTTTATATGAAATGCACTTTGTACCTGCGTCTCGCGTGCGTGA
The DNA here is from genome assembly GCF_023758015.1 of Alternaria viburni. Taxonomy (NCBI): domain Eukaryota; kingdom Fungi; phylum Ascomycota; class Dothideomycetes; order Pleosporales; family Pleosporaceae; genus Alternaria; species Alternaria viburni. The sequence continues at coordinate 260,916 of NW_026055795.1, forward strand.
GCGATGATGTCGGTCCTGCGCGTTCCTGCATTGGAATAATCTATACTTCTGCTCGATTGGGGTGAGTTGGGTCGGATTGGGGAGGTAAGTGGGTGTGCTGCGTATATCGACGACAATGGATATGGATGGAGTTGGGCGAAGGTGTGGGTATTGGTGATCTGGACTAGACGGTGGCATATTCTTGTAGAGGGTAATATCGTCAAGGTGGTAGTGTGGTATATGCCCAAGACGGGAGATATTAGGCGAGCAAGGGATGGGGGGAATTGGGGTTAATATAGGTGCCGGTTGTATAGATGCATATGTGAGGGGTTGGCATGGCATCGGTTGTCGCGTGCGCGCCTCTTTGACATTTCGATGATGAGATTACTACGTGTGGGTGATGACGTGCATAGATTCAATAATCTGGTCGCAGAGACGAGATGAGTACAGTATGCAGGTACAGACGGCGCACAACTCCGATGCGTATCACAAGGAGTAGAACTTTTGAATGATGGTATTGCTAGGATATATCTCCTTCAGTGAACGGCACAAACGCCTTGCTTTCAATACGCATTACATGTCGCCAAAGCAGCGACCTCACACAACATCAAACGCCGAAGTAAAAGCCCACCCAAAAATGCTGTGGTATCAAGAAAGGATAAGGAAAAACGGATGATACTCTGCCAAGGCAGAAAACGTATATCAATGCTAAGCTCATTGCTCACCACCCCACCCAGAACGCCATATATGCTCGAGATAAGAGTCAAGAAGATGGATGCCTTGCTACGGCGCCACGGATTCTTCGACGGTGAGGAGCTAAATCGCCATATCGCGATCGAATTGGCAGTCGGAGCAAGTCCAGTCGCGTGGTTTGTGGATTGGATTCATTAAGTGGGTGACCTGTTGGGCGCATGCCCAATGGAAGATTTGTCGAATGCAGTCCTGTCGAGATATTAGTTGATAATGCTATCATGGGGGTTAAAATGCTTACGGTGTCATTACAGGTGATGATACCCGATCCTGGTGTCGCCGATGCATCTTGGCCACAGTAACATAACCCATACGGTGGGTCGTCATCCTCATCTTGAGGTGTATCCAGTGGTTGTTCGGGTACGTGTGGCGGTGCTTCGCTCATGTCCACATCGCCATCAGGATCTGGAGTGGTAGGAGTCATATAGCCATTTAGTGCTCGTGAGTACGTGTCAATATCGCCTAAAACGTCGGCAAGAACGTCATCAAAGGAGTCGTCAAGAGCTGGGGCTTTTGCCTTTCCCTTCCCTTTCCTGTCTCTTTTCGGCGCAGACCTCGTATGCGCCCTTAGTCCAGTGGAGCCAACAGAGGTCTCCTGGTTTTGAACATCGAGTTGTTCCAAACGCTGAGACAACTCGTTGGCTCCATGAATGTTTGTCTCCTGTTCGTTGACTATCTCCAAGGCTTTGCTGTGTACGTCCTTGGAGATAATATCTTCCTCTAACAATTCATCGAGCTTTTGTGTGAATTCGCCGATGACACCGTCCCGCCATATCCGTACACCACATTCTCGTGCAAACCGAACGATGGCGTCTCCAACATGTATGTCTGATTGCAGGCTCTCTTCGTGCATAAAGTCATCAAAGAGTTTTATAAACCGCCTGGTCGATACTGGTAGGCTTGCTTTGTCGATCTCTGCGTGCTTCCAGCGATACAGCCATTCTTCATCCAGCTCGTCATCGCTCTCACTGATCTCTTCGCCAGGCTGAAGAGGTCTTCTGCTGAGCGATCGGAAGAAAGTGATACCTTTCGGCGGGGTCGGTACAATATATTTCTTCTTCTCTCTTTCTGGCCTGGACTGCACTTGGTCTGGAGGTTTGCGTATCCTGGGTGCAGGCGCGATTTGCTGACCACTTGGCGCAAGTTTCGATCTCGCGTTTCTGGTAGCTTTCCCAAGTCTCGCAGCTCTTTCAAACTCGTTGTCGCCTGCCAAGAATCTTCGTCTGTCGAAGGGTTTGGGTGGTGCAAGTACGCGCACATCGTAGGGTTCGTCCGCGTTGTCGCTTGCACGTTGACGCTGTTCTGTTCTGTAATTCGCCACTTCACTCTCGAATCGCCAGTGCTCCACCCCGTGCTCGTCGACCTGCTCAAGGAAGACCTGGTAATCGAAATAGTCGTGCCAACTTATTAGATGCATCTTGAGATCGTCAATGTCAGTGGTTTTTCTCTTCGAGCAATGCGGACACATGAGCTCTGATCGTTCAAGGGTATCATTCCCGTACACAAATGTGAGTTTGTAGCGTGGTTCCATGTCCAGAGGTGGTGTTGGATATGAGCTGGGAGGCTGCATGGAGCTTTTCAGGTGACGGTTGTAGCTTGTCAAGACCGAGTCTCTTTTGAGCGGGATCCAATGCATACTGACTTCTAGCCCGATACCGAGCTGTTTCCCAGACGCTTTCAGTGGTAGGGTTATCCTTCCCTGTGGCACATCGAAGATGTTCCCATACGACGTGGACAGACGAGCTGATGCATCCGAGATTTTGACGCCCATGAAATCGTATAGGTCCTTCACGTTGTCGTGAGTTTCGAAATTGATACTCAGCATGATCATGTGAATATCCGTATCATCGATTTTGGTGGGATCGGTGTACCAACTTTCGCGATCAATGACAATGGGCTCCACTTCGATTGAAGCTTCCTTTTCCGATCTATCGAATCCTCGCAGTGTTGCTTCTTGGTCTGGAGGATTCTTGCAGGTGGGCATGGTCGACGATGAAACGATTGACGTTTTGATGGAGGTCGTTAATCGTAAGATATTCCGCACTTTCCGCGCTGGATCATTCGATCGACCATTTTGAGAAGCTTCTGGGGCGTTCAGCGGCCGGATACTGTGCACCTCAAGAACGAAGGATCCCCCAGATTTTTCTGCTGAGATCATATCGTCTAGTAGATCCCAGGATGGAGGTTGCCACTGGGAGCGAAAGCGGGGTCCTGTCTGTGAGTACTGATCCTCGCTTTGGCTATGCGAGTGGCCCTGCTGCACTTGTTTTCGATTTCGCTCCAGGAACGGTAATCTCTTCGTCTTGTACAGGTAGTCGTAGAAGATGATGTTGCCGAAAAACCTGTCTCGCCGTTCTAGCATGCTCTGCCAGTGCACATGCATGTTAGAGGATGTCTCATTTGTTGAGAAACTATGGTTCTTACAGAATTGAGTGGTTGCTCAGTTGCATCCTACAGCAACCGAGAATGTGTGGTGAGAGCGCACATTGGTGAGGTCAGGTGAGAGAAGATGGGGTTTGCTGCGGTCCTGCGCGGCTGATCAGAGCGGCGTTGCGGATGAAGATTGGGCGCGGAAGTGAAGATCGCGAGAAAGCAGGGTTGTTGTTGTTTCTAGCGGTCTGACGCCCCTGGCCTGCGTGCGTGTGTCCCACGATATAACCAGACGCGCAACAATTACGCAAATTGCTCCTGTTGCTTTGGAATTGGCCGACAAAGAGTTGAATGTCTTGTGTTGATGGGTTCGTGTTTGTTGTTTCGCAGAGGTTTGTGGCGCGCGACGGCTACCAGGGACGACGCGATAGCGCACAAGCAGAAAGCGCTCAGCCGGCGAGATGCTGAATCGCAACTTTCTGCGAGGCTTACTGTGCAGCAATGCGAACACGACGGACACCCCACACTCCTGACGGGTGTGTGCAGGCAAAGGTGTGTTGTGGCATGTGTCACGTGCACGGGCGACAGGGCTAAGCCGCATCGGCTGGCGGATCCCGGATGATCTCATTGATGGCCTCTTACCTCCGAAGGCCGCATGCATCGACATTTCACTATCGCAACACTCACTCTCAGTCCTCACACTTCTGACTCACACTTTGACCTGCCCCATGCACCTCCGCGACTGCGTCAGAGGGCTTAGGAGCCCCTTATAGGCAGGACTCACGGCCAATCAGTCTGCGAGCTTATCCCATAGTCACTGGACCCTCCCTTGTACGACATGGCCGTCACACTGAAGCGCAAACGCGGCGCAGTCTCGTATAAAGAGCCGAGCAGCGACGAAGATCTCTCCGAAGGCTCCGGCTATGAGCAAACGACCAGAAAGCGCACTGTCCCTACTCGACGATCAACTCGCCGCCCACCAGCCGACGATGAAGCCGCCAGCGAAAGCGATCACTCTCCGCCAGAACCTGCCCCTATCAGACAGCAACGCGGCTCACGCAGCTCACGGATTCGAGGTGCCCCACGGATATCATACAAAGATGTCAGCTCAGACGAGGAAGACGAAGAGGACCCCGATGCCGACTTCGAGCTGGAGGAAGAGCGCGTCATGACAGTGAGGACAAGGTCGCGTCCAGTTGCAGCGCCATCACCCCGACCAGAGAAGACAGGAGGCGCCAAAAGGAGTAGATCGCGGCGGAAAGTTGTCATAGGCGCACCGCTGAAGCCAAATAACGAGGCTCAAGTCGAGCGCAAGACGACTATCCCCTCTGATGGACACAAGCCGGTATGTCTTCTGTACCCGATGGATCGATCAATGCTAATTCTCATGTTCAGGCCTGGGCTTCCCTGCCATATCACGTACTCCTCCAGATCTTCGTGTACGCCTCCCATCCGCTCCACGACGAGAACATGAAGCCTACCGCAGCGATACCGTGGCTAGTACAGATGGCCAGGATGTGCTCAACCTTTACGAAGCCGGCTCTGACGGCTCTGTATCGTAACCCACCCATATTCGCCATCAGACAGACGCGCAAAGACCTCGTTCACCATCTGATCACTCCTCCACCAGGGGCTCACGATGACTATCGGGTCATGGTCAAAAGATTGGAGCTGGATGCTACACAGATGACTGCTTTGACGGATCACGCAAACAGCGTTGCCGATCTTGCAGCCCTGGTTCGGTCACTGACGACACTGCGGGAGATTGACATCTTTGATCCCATGGATCGGCCACCCTTTCGCCCGCGGCTTAGGCGACTTCGGCGCTGGGTATATCCTGCCGAGCTCTTTGATGCACTTCGCCAGACTAGCCTCCGCTTGAGAAGTTGGCGATGGAACAGCACGTTCTGTAGTCAAGGACCTCTATGGATCAAGACCATCCACGAAGGAACCGCATTTCAGAGTCTCCGCGATGTGTCCTTCGTCAAATTCCACCCCGAAGTTGTTCGCGAGGACCCAGAAGAGGACGACGGTCGACCGACAGTGGAAGAACTGCTGGCATCTGCGTTGGCTGTGCTCCCCAGTCTGCGAAGCCTATCCTTCGAGACTTGCGGTGTTGTCAGCGGGCGCCTCCTCCCATTACTGCCCACTGATCTCACCAGCCTCAGCATCATCAACTGCGGCGAGCTACTCTCCGATGCATTCCAGGCTTTTCTGGCAACACATGGCTCTCACCTCGAGGAGCTGACCCTCAATCACAATCAGGCTCTCGACATGTCATTTCTAGTCGACTTGAAGCGTTCTTGCCCTAAGCTCGAGGTCCTCAGAATGGATGCTACCTACTACAGCTCCCTTGTCATGTCCTCGGATAACGAGCCTCTCTACGAGACCCTTCTTGGCGAGAACGAAATGCCCACCTGGCCAACATCACTCCGTACCCTTGACTGCCAGTACTTGCGGAACTGGAATTCGAAGTCTGCTGACAACTTCTTCAGCTCGCTCATCAACTCTGCTGAAGAACTTCCCCGGCTTCAAGAGATCACTATCATCGCAATGGTGGACACCGACTGGCGGCAGAGAGCCGAGTTCAGACAGAAGTGGACTGCCAAGTTCAGAAAGGTCTTTGCCAGGAAGTGGGAAACACCTGATCCCAGTCTTGCGTCTCTCAGAGCCTTTAGAGAATGGAAGGCTCGCGGCGACGACGGGGACAAGGTGGACTCTTTCATTGAAGGCGTCTCTGAAGAAATGGCAGAGAAGGCTGATCCGGTCATGGCAGACGACGCCGATGGTAGCGAAAGTGACGTTCCTCTGGTACCGTCACGCGTGCAGAAGCAGGATGAAGGCTGGGGTTCGAAGCGTCTTCGTTCTCGCTCAAAAGCAGCTCTAAGCTACGATGAGGAGTCCAACGAAGATGCTGCTTCGGAAGAGGAGGCGACTTCAGATGAAGAAGAGCCTTTTGTGCAAGGTCGATGCCATACCGTCATTTTCCGCATCGACAACTTCCGACCACGCGAGGAAATCTTCAACGAAGCCGACTTCCTTGACGCAGAGCCCAGTGGGGATGAGGAGTGGAACGGCAACGATAACGAAAATGACGATGGAGGCGGGTATGCGTGGTGATCCACTTTCATTAAGGAGTAATCTTGGGTGTTTGGGTTTCAGGTGCGGGTATGACGTCTTGTACAGATATGACAGGCGTCGGGCTTTGGGATTCATGCTCGGATCAAGACAGGAACTATGCATTGGGGAGGCGTTTATGTGGTTGGTTATTCAGATATCCGTGTGTTAGTATTGGGTTGCATCGGGCGCAAAGGTCGGGCTCTGGGAACCGTTTGGCAGCTGTCTCAGCCACATGTAGAAGCCAGCCATGCCAAGCGATCATCGGGTTTGCCGTGTGAATGTGATTAGCTTGTTTGTGACAGCAGCGATGCAAGGCAGCTGAAGAAACACAATTGCGCGCGAGACATGCGTCACTCGAGTGACTGCGCAAGTGCACAGCCTCGCAGAGCGTCCCAGCATCCTGGCCAATCCCCACCATGACCGCTAACAAGGACTACCCGCCCATTGCTGCTCGCACTCCTGTCATATAACCGCTGGCTGCGATGTGTTGATATTTCCGGCCGCCTCTCTTCCTATACTGAATCTCTCTTATATTCTTCCTCCTCCCTTCCTATCGCATCCCCCCTTCGTACCCCGCCATCCCCTGCTCTCCACACCAACGACATGGCGGTACCCACACCTCCCATCCCGCCTGTCTCGCCAGACTCGGGCCCTACCGACCCTACGCTCCCCAAGCTGCCCGCTGGCTGGATAGCGCAGTGGGATAACTCGTACGTCTCCCTCCCAAGCATAACAGAAGACACGCTGGCTGCCCCGCCTCCGCACCGCATGCCCCGCGACACGAAACTGACATAGACCACAGATCCCGAAAGTATTACTGTATGTAGCCTTGGCCGCATCATCGCGCGATTTATCTCTCCAACCACGCCTCGACCCGCGAACGAAGCAAAACATACTGACACCACGGCGATAGATGTCCAGATCAGCACCGGCGTCTCGCAATGGGAACTGCCCACGAGCGAAGCGCCCGTCGGCGGCTCCTCGTCCCACAGCACACCCGCGCAACAGACGAACCCATACAACGTCCCCGGCACCTCAGGCCCCGATGCAGGCGACGGACAAAGAGGCATGGGCGACGGCCCGACTGGCGACAGGGCAGGTGGATTGGGTGTACGCGATATGCTACTTGGGCATCAATCGGGCGCTGGCTGACAATGGAGATAGGGCTTTGCGATGAACGCGCTCATGGGCAACAAGCAGAGTAATAGTGGACATGGCGGCGGTGGCTCGGGAAACCTCGTCGGTCAACTCGCTGGATCGTTCCTTGGAGGTGGAAAACAACATGGTGGTTCTTCTGGGGGTCACTCTGGTGGTGGTGGTGCGGGACAGCTTGTTGGACAGCTTGCTAGTGGCCTGCTAGGTGGTGGGAAGCAGCATGGAAGTTCTGGAGGTCAACATGGCGGCAGCGCTGGCCACGCATCGAGCGGCGGTGGTGGTCTTGGAGGCATGCTTGGAAGCGTGCTTGGTGGAGGATCATCGGTATGGACATAAGCCTCGACTCAGAGAAACGCGCTGACAACATCTAGCACAACAAGCCCAACAACGGCGACTACGGCTACTCCGGTGCCTCGTCAGGCGGCACCTACACCGGCACCGCGCCGCCAACTTCCTACAACCCCAACGCTCAAGGCGGCCAATACGGCGGCGGCGCTCCAAGCCACGGTTATTCATCTCCTGGTCCTGGACAACAATACGGTCAGGGTCAAGCCCACGGAGGCTACGGCGGACAACACTCTCCGCCCCAGCAGCAGCAGCACGGCCAGCACGGCCAGCACCAAAGCTACGGCTCGCAAGCTGGATTCGGTGGACAATCAGGATACGGTGGGCCAGCACCAGGCTACGGTCAAGGACCACCAGCGGGTGGCCCACCAGGCGGCTACGGACAACAAGGTATGAACAAGATACCCACGTGGGCAAAGACACGTGAGAACTAACATTCATCTAGCTGGCTACGGAGGTCCGGCATACGGCGCGCCAACCGGTCCCTACGGCGGCGCCGCAAACTACGATAACCACCAGCACAACCAGTACGGCGGTGCTCCCACGCACGCCAACCAATACGGAGGCGGCCAACAGTATCCTCCTCCACCTGGTGGCCATCAGGCTGGGTACGGAGGCCCGCCGAGCCACCACACTCCCCAGCCGGGTTGGCAGTAAAGCTATCGCACTCGATCGGCCGAATCGTTGCGCGGTACTTGGATAAAGGATACACGGGTCTTATGTAGATTGCGGTATAGCGGTATGGCGATGAGAGAGGAACGGACGATGTTCAGTGTTTTAAACATCGTGTCTTGGCCTTGCTAGAGATACCTTTCTGAACTGTGTAGATTGAATAATCTTTGTTCTCTTCCACAGTTCTGCCTTGTGTTGTCTTGGTGATCTGGCATAGCCGTGTCCCGTGGCTCTTTGGCATCGAGGTCTTATCTTGATGGGTAGGTCTGGTCGTAATCTCGATAATCGATCGTGGCCTTCGTCTTCCTACGTCGTTTTCCCTCGCTTGGCTGGTACGAGGGCTGGTGACTGCGCGTCTCGGTGTCGTATCGAGGATTGACAATCCGACAGGTCTCTTTTCCTTGTCAACCGCGCTGTTCGCCCTCTTCCCCCCTGGCTATGCGTACATCTTCTCACATAGCCATCGCCGCGCACCACCATGCCCATCCAACTCGTATATACCATCATCCTCACATACCCTTCACCCAAACAAATCCCCTCCATCCTCACCCAAACACCCCAACACGCCCCCCTCCCCCACAACCCTCCACGCCACACCCACCCTCCCCTGTCCTTGCCCTTGCCCCTTCCCATTATTCCCCTGTCCCACCCCTTGTTCAACCCCAGGCACCTCATCCCCCTCACAACTCCCCACCCACCCACTCAAACTCGCCCGGAACCCACGCGCATCCTGCCGCGGAATCCGCACCCACACTTCCCGTCCATGTATCTTGAGTGTGTCGATGGGGATCGCGGTGCCCGTGGTACCGAGGTAGGCGCGCAGGGGGGCGGTGAGGAGGGTGGAGGTTAGGAGGGGGGAGAGGGAGGGGGAGGGTGTGGGATGAGTATTGGGGGTTGTGGGGTGAGGGGTGGTGGTGGTGGTGGAGGGAGGTAAAGAAGCGGTTCCTGGTGTGAGGAGGATGAGGTGGAAGTAGCTCCAGCTGGTTTTTCGGAACGTGGTTTGGTGGAGGATGTGGGTGGGCTTTTCGGTGGGGTTGGCGTTGCGTTTGCGCTTTTTGGTGGTTGGGGTGGGAGGTGCGGAGGGTATGCTCGTGTCTGCGTTGTTGGGGACGGGCGCGTTTGGAGATGTTGAGGTGTTTGGATCGGCGGTCGCGGAGACTGTGCGGTCTGTTTGTGTAGACATCGGGGCCATGACGAGGGTCGGTGAGCGTGCGCGTGTCTTGACTTTTCGTGTCGCAGTGTTGGAGCTCCCGAGGTATCTTGACGCGAAACTTTTGGCGGGGTTAACTAGCGCGTTTTTCTTACCTCCGGTCCTGGCGCATGCTGAAATGAAAGTAGCGAGTTCTTAAAGAGCTGTAAACAGGCACGTACCGAAAACACTTATCTTGCGGAGCTAGTGAAATTATGTACCGTGTGTACGTGTGTGGGTTGCAAGGGGTATACCTTGGATAAGGGGTGCCCTTCCCGTGGCTTGAGGCCATTCCGTTCCAAGGTTGGATAAGATTTGTACCAAGGGACGGCCCTGGCGCACAGCATTATACATAAAGCATGGGAAGGTGCTGCGTTCTTGCTCAGTTGTATTGACTACGCTGCACACGTTTTTTTCTTGACACAGTACACGACATGGTGAGAGATACATCATCATACTGGATGCGACAAAGGATGGAACGAGATTATTTCCAACATCGGCACGACAATCTTAAACCTTTCCGCATTTTATCGTACACTCGCATTACCACTACAAACGCCAAATCCTGTCCTTTTCCACATCCACCGCCACCTCTCTCCATCATAATCTCCATCATCCCCACCTTCCACACATCCGATCAGGTTCACGACCTAACATCAAACCCGCATATCCACCAAAATGCCTAGATAACTAGGACTTTTACACAATCGAAACGCCCAAATTGAATGGGACTTACATACATAAACACAGTAGTATTTGGGCACCGCTAAGAAAGAGAAGGCAGGGAAACACTTCATCAGACTTGCAAATACGCAATGAGTAGACACAAAGAAATGAGCCGCCACAGGCTATAGGGGGGGTATCATGCATGAAAATGCTCACAGTATCCGCCGGTAAAAAACGCCAGGTCGATGCGCACTTTTGTTCGGGCCGGGGGTTGGTAACACAGTAGTAAAAGGGTTGACAAGGGCCCAGGGCCTAGAAAAGAATGTTGTCGGACTTTGTACGTTGGTCGAGCGATAAGGGGGCAGCTTACTGCTTGCTCTTGCCCTTTCCTTTGGAGTTGCTGGGTTCGCCGTTGGTAGAGGGCTGGCCATGGCTGGGGAGGTAGTAGTCCCATTCCAATCTCAACGGAGCGACTGGGAGGTTCTGATTCAGGCTCTCAACGACTTGTTGGAGTTGCGAGAGGACTACGAAAGCTGTACCGATCAAGCCGAAGAACTCGCTGTTGGGCTCAATGTACGTCTTGACCGTGTTGTCGTAAGCTTCTCGCAACTCGGCGGCCGCCGTGTTGATGTCGGCGAGCTGGTCATAGATCCCTTGCTTTGCGGTGTCATGGTCACTTGAGACTCGTTTCACCTCGTTGTTGTACTTCGCTGTATCCTGCCGTAGAGCTGTGATCTTGCCCTCAACCATGCCGAAAGATGATTTCAAGTTCTCCTCGAATTCTGTACGTGCTTTCTTCTCAGAGGCAAGCTTGCCCACCACGACACGCTTGAAGTTGTCGAAGGGAACATTGTCTGGGGTAGGCGCTCGGGCAGGTGTCTGAGACAGCTCCTTAATGGACTTTTGGAGATTTCCCTCCGTAGTGTCGCGCTTGCTGCAGTCGGTGTCGAATGCTGAACGCAGGTTTTGAATGGCCTCGGAATTCGCCGTTTGAGTGTCGCTGATCTCGGATTGGAAGGCTCGCAGTGTACCCTCCAATGCAGTCACTACGTCAGCTTTTGCGAAAGTGGCCCTGTCCACATCCATTGCTTGCTTCAGGTCTTGAATAGACTTCCTGATCTTGCCCACATCGATCGCTTGCCTCAGGTCTTGGATGGACTTTCTGGTCTTAGCCTGCTCGTCAACGCGTGTGGTACGTTCAGCGTCGATGGCAGTGCGAAGCTCTCCTGTGCTGGTCAAGCGTTCTTGCTTTTCTTGACCTATTTGGGTCTGCAGTGTCTTGACAGTTGCCTGCAGGGCGTCAAGAGCCTCCGCTTTGACGAAGGGAGATGTGGCCGAGTGCAGATTCCGCAAAGAAATTTGTAATCCAGACACTGAGCCCTTGATGTTCTCGATCGTCTTGATCTGCTCATTAAGCTGTTGCTCAATCTGGTCGGCCCTATCACTCGCGATTTTTGCATCAGAGCTGGCTTGCTCGGCCTTGTCGCTCGCGGCTTTTGCGTCAGAGCTGGCTTGCTCGGCCTTGCTAGCTGCACGCATAACCTCCTCAGCCTTGTCGCTCGCGCTTCTTGCGTCAGAGCTGGATTGCTCGGCCTTGCTAGCTGCACGCATGGCCTCCTCAGCCTTGTCGCTCGCGGCGCTTGCATCAGAGCTGGCTTGATCGGCCTTGTCGCTTGCGGTTTGTGCATCAGAGCTGGCTTGCTCGGCCTTACTAGCTGCACGCATTGCCTCCTCAGCCTTGGAGATTGCCAGGCTGGCATTAGAGCTAGCTTGATCAATTTTTGTCAACGCACCCGCCATCTCGCCATGAGCCTGGATAGCCGACTGGAGTTGAGCAGCATCGGTGGCCACTTGTTTCAACTGCGGACTCATGTTGGCAATTTCGTGCAAGTGCGGAGCGATGTTCACAAGATTATGCAGTTGAGTAGCGTCCTGGTCTAGGCGGTCGAGAAGGTTCGCGCGACCCTGTATCCATCTCTGCATTTGGTGGATGTCTTCCTGGAGTCGTGGCAGACCGGGGTACATTTCGGTAAACCAGCGGACCATGCCCTGATACAAGGTGTCGGTGCTGATGTTCTCGTATCGGCTCTCCATGTTGCGTATTGCGGAGGTGAAACTATCCAGCTCTCTGTCCACCGATGCAGAGTCGGCCTTGGTCGACAGAGACGATCGCAGAGTTTCCAAACCCGTCTTCAACGACGCTACTTCTGTCGACATGGTATTGAGCCGATCTTGTTGCGCTGGGCCGAAGCCATTCTGCTGTGTAGGCGACTTTGATACTTGTTCCATCAAAGCTGATAGATTGCGGGCGTGGGTTTCCATTGTAGCAGTGACGGTACTGAGCTGCTCTTCAACCTTGCGCTTGAGTGGGTCGAATTGTTCGTTGAAGAGGGTGGGTGCGACCTCCTGTACAGCCGAGATAGTGGCATTGGTAGTGTCGAGTTCGTTGAACAGCGTTTCAATATCCCCTGTGATGCGGTTGAGATCGCTCATTTCGGAAGGCGCTGTCCTCACATCAGCTGACGACGCCGCGAAATCGGGTTCACGCGATCGATTGCGGAGAGCTTGCATCTCTCCCATACGAGTTTCCGTCAGTTTGCGAAGATCCTTAATCTCTTGAGAGAGGCGGGCGTTCACTTCGTCGACATCCCTTTCGATAGCCTTGCGCTCGCTCGTTATCAGAGCTTTGACCTTCTTTTCCGCCGCCTTTTCCAGCGTCTTGACTGAGGTCTTATCCATGATCGTGTCCGATGTCTCCACACTCTGTTCGACGCTGTCGAGCGGCCGCGCACTAGCCAGAGTGGCTTCCATGTTGTTCAGTCGCTCGAAGATTGTCTTAGTCTGGGTCGTCAGGCCACCGGTGCCGTCAACAATTTTGCGAAGCTTCTGCAGTGATTCCTTGAGCAGCGGTACCTCTGTATCTGCATTGGTCACCGGTGGAGTGATTGGAGCAGGAGAAGAAGGCGCAACAGTTGTCCCAACTTTCTTAAAGTGAGGGCCTCGTGCAGCCTTTTCTAGTTCATCGACGCGACCCGGAAGCTTCTCTGTAAGACGTGCAGTTTTCTCCAGCTCGCTGAGGCGAGTAGGGAGCCTTCCCAACTCAGCTTGGGTAACATTGCTCTGCAAGTTCGCAACCCTTTGAGACAGGGTGAGGTTTGTCTTCTTGTAGTCGTTCTTGATAGGTCCAATGTACGTATCAATTTCGTTCAAAAGATCGTCGTACTTGTCCCGAAGGGTTCTGAGATCCTCTTCCGCATCCTTCAGGTCCTTGTGCATAGCCTCGGCCTCTTCCCGGTCCTCGACAAGATCATCACGATATTTATCCACCCTGTTCTTGAGCTTCTCTACCTTCTCTACCACATCTTTCAGTCTGTTGACACCATCTGGGCTGAGCTCGTCTTCTATGTCCTCGATTCTCTTCTGCAGACGGCCGGCCTTTGCGTACGTCTTGTCGTCGTTTGTCTCAACTGCTTTGATCTTGTCGCTCAAAGCGTTGAGTTGATCAGAGAAGTTCTTACTCTCAACGGTCTCCTTGAAAGTCTGGAGGCTGAGAATCACGTCCTGGTGGTTGGTGATGCGTTCGGAAAGCTGGCTGTTCACATCCTTGATTTTGTCGTTTAGGTTCTTGGCTGTTGCTCTGGTCTCGGCCGTGATAAGCTCTCTGACAGTGTGTTCGGATAGTGGTGTAGGCTGCGCGTTTTTCCACGTCTTCAGACTTTCAACTTCAGTCTTCTGTAGTGCTGTCGCCATCTTCAGCTCCGTGATAAGATTCGCCTGCTGTGAAGAGGTAGTTCTAAGACCATCGAGCCTGTCGGATAGCGGCTTCAGCTGCGATTCCCCGAGGGTGTCAGAACCGTTCGACTCTGGTCCCGCCTGATGAGTAGTTCGCTTGCTCTCTACTGCAGCTAAGCGTTCTGGCACAGTTTTCAGGTCCTGCAACTCCTGTCGTAAGCTTGGAAGTTCGGCAGCCGAAAGCTCTAATGCTTCTAATCGGGTTGCTAGAGGCTTGGCCGCGGCGTTTACAATGTTGAGGGTCTCTGTTTTGTTCGTGAGGCTATCAACGCGAGTAGACAATCCCTCCACCTGTACCAGCCTGAGCGCGAGATCATTATGCTCCTCCTCTCGCGCCTTGTTGATTTCAAGTAGCTCCTTCTTGATATCATCACGCTCCTTCTTAAGGTTCGCAATGTCCAATGCCTGAGTCTTGAGCTTAACATCAACGGACGTGCTGACAGTGATGGTAGTCTGCTGCGCAAGAGCTCTCTTCCTATCTTTCAGCTTGCGTAAAGATTGCATGGTGAATGGAGAGTTGCTCGTGGTAGCACTAGTTACATCCTGTTGTTGAAGAACGCCTGGATCTGGTGTTGGCAGCATTGAAGGCGCAGGAGGGGCATGATGTGTAGGCGTCGATGCTCCACTGCTTAAACTACTAGGTGATAGAACTCGCACATTCTGACGCGGCCTACGGTAGTCAGAAGCTAGTCTTGGGCCGGTAGGTACATTGGTTAATCCAGCAAAAGAGCTTTTTCTAGATGGTGGAGGGCTCGGGATCCTGGAGACTGCTGAGTTGGCGTACTATTCTGTGTCAGCATACATCATCAGAGGGAGGAAATTTTATCTGACCCTATCTTGTAACGCCGACCGCGAGTCTGGCGGACGACTTCGCTTGTCTGGAGGGCTCTCGCCACGGGCTTGAGGCTCCAGCGGACGTTTCCAAACGCGCGAGCTCATTGAATCGCTGAGCGCGGGCGAGTATGCAGTTGGGATTTGAGTACGTGGACTATACCATATGTTAGTATATACACTATACCGGACTGGGGTCTTAGCAGGTGAATGTGCCTCTGCACGGTCCCCCTACGATGAAGTTCGTGTTGCTACGTCGTCCCCCAAATACCAAAATATGTCCTGGAGTTAGAGACAGTGGGTTGTTGTAGCTTTAATACATGATAATATGCCTCCAGGACTATCTTGGGATTTTGAGTCGACTGAGAGAACGCGAGCTTCATCGTAGCGTGTCTCAGATAGCAAACGCAGGAGATAAGACGGCGAGAGCCTGATGTCTGGAATTTCAAAGCGCCATGCGGAGTGCACTCTTGGTGGGGTAATGAAGATAGCCAGCTCAAGTGCTTGCTTTTTGTCTTCTGAGCTAGAATGACGGACCGCAGGTGTGAGGAGCAGTGGCAAGACTGCGTAGAGGGGTGGGAGTGTGGGGCAGGGAACAACATACCTGTCAGTGAAGGCGCGATTACCAGCACTTGTTGAGATGCTGGGGACTTGGGGCCGGCCAGACATCTCGCGGTGTACGAGGTGAGGTGAGAGGGTCGAGCGCGGGAGCCGCTACTGCACGCAACCAATGAGATTGAGGGCAGGAGCAGCGCGATGGATGGAGGAAAAGGAGAAACAGGACAAAGAAAGAAAATTCGAGAGTTTAAATAGTGCGCAGGGAATTTGCTAGCTGCCTTTGGGATTATGGCCAGCTGGCAAGTGATAGGTCGGGGATGCGGTCGTTCCAAGGGTCGAGGGGGCAGTCGCGTCGACGCGCCCAATGGAACTAAATAGCAAACGGCCGATAAGCGGGCCCGTGCGTCGTAACTGGAGCTTCCTCTGCGCGTCCGCGAAATGTCGCTGTCGCATACCGCCGCCTAAATTACCACACCGCACATCATCATGGCCATGGTAAGTGAGGGACGTGACTTGGAAATCATGTGACTAACAACACGCAGCCCATTACCACCATCGCCGAGAGCAAGGAGCTCCGCGGCCTCAATCTCATCGCGGCGCATTCTCACATTCGCGGTCTCGGCGTCGATGATGACACGCTCGAGCCCAAGGTGTCGTCGCAGGGCCTCGTCGGCCAGGAGAAGGCACGCAAGGCGGCAGCCGTGATACTGAAGATGGCACGAGATGGCAAGATTGCCGGTCGCGCAGTCCTGATTGCAGGCCCGCCCAGCACAGGAAAGACGGCCATCGCAATGGGGATGGCGCAGTCGCTGGGCCCCGACGTGCCCTTTACCATGCTCGCCTCGTCGGAGATCTTCTCGCTGGAGATGTCCAAGACCGAGGCGCTCACACAGGCCTTCCGAAAGTCGATTGGCGTGCGGATAACAGAGGAGAGCGAGGTCATTGAGGGCGAGGTGGTCGAGATACAGATTGACCGCAGCGTCACAGGCGTGAGTACGAGGTTGATTGCGCGACGAGGCGATACTGACTGTGAGTAGAGCAACAAGCAGGGTAAACTCACCATCAAGACGACCGACATGGAGACCGTCTACGACATGGGCACCAAGATGATCGACGCAATGACCAAGGAAAAGGTCATGGCTGGCGACATCATCTCCATCGACAAGGCCTCGGGCAAGATTACCAAGCTCGGCCGCTCGTACACGCGCTCCCGAGACTACGACGCAATGGGAATCGACACCAAATTCGTACAGTGTCCCGAAGGCGAGCTGCAACAACGGCGCGAGGTGGTACACACGGTCAGCTTGCACGAGATTGATGTGATCAACTCGCGGACCCAGGGCTTCTTAGCGCTCTTCTCTGGTGACACAGGCGAGATCCGCAGCGAGGTGCGAGACCAGATCAACACCAAGGTCGCAGAGTGGAAAGAGGAGGGCAAGGCGACCATCGTGCCGGGTGTGCTGTTCATCGACGAGGTCCACATGCTCGACATTGAATGCTTCTCGTTTGTTAACCGCGCGCTCGAGGATGAGCTGGCACCGATTGTCATCATGGCTAGCAACAGAGGAAACACACAGATACGGGGAACAGACTACAGGTCACCGCACGGACTGCCGCTCGACTTCTTAGACCGCGTGGTCATTGTCAGTACCCACGCATACAACGCGGAGGAGATGCAGCAGATCATCTCGATACGAGCGCAAGAGGAGGAGGTCGATGTGTCTCCAGATGCTTTGGCGCTGCTCACAAAGATTGGCCAGGAGACTGGATTGCGATACGCAAGCAACCTGATCACGACCTCCGACCTAATACGCAAGAAGAGAAATGGGCCAGAGGTCACCATCGAAGACGTGCAGCGAAGCTTTGCCCTCTTCTACGATCCCACAAGAAGTGTCAAGGTAAGTTCTCATACTACCAGCTATCAAACCTTGCTAACACCACGAATAGTTCGTCTCCGACTCGGAACAGCGTTTAATCGGCGATGCGGGCGCCGTCTCCTTTGCGATCCCCAACGGCGCGGAAGCGATGGACGTCTCATAGACGGATGTTATACAATCTCACGGCGTACAAAGGTTCGAATGGGTCCAGCGTTTGCTCAAGGGTCAGCGAGTTGCTGTAGGCATAGCGAAAAGTCTGGAAATGTAATACTACACATGCGTGCATAGTCTGCCATCTTGCGCTGAATATGTTGCAAGTGACTGTGAGTATGACGATGGAAGTATAACCATAGCCTACTCTGTACTCAGAGCGGCACAGTCTGCTATTATAGTCATACAGGATGGTCCGTGGGTCATCTCAATTTATATCGTACCGCAGCCTTGCATTTCGGGGTAAAGCAGATTGGCGAACCGCACTTCCGGACCATGTATCCTCGCACGTAGGGAAATTGTACGCGTCTACGAAACTGTGGCGTCAAACATGTACGCGTTGGTAGAACGTTGTACGAGCCTAAGGAACTATGTTTATCCATGTCTGCAGGTAGTTCGCGAAGGATTCGTACATTCGTATTTAAAGCGCAGATGCTGACGAGGCCACCTGTGTAAAGGCGCCTAGTGAAGAATGCTTTCCCGCTTCCAGTAACTGCGCATGCGACTTCATTATTGGCATACGCAGGCCCTGCATGACGACTTCAGTTCTCAGAAAGGACAGTGACGAAAGATCATCGTGAAATGGAGACGTCGGGCCATCTGATTTGTTCGGCGCAGACTCACCAGCCACAGCTGCCGCCGCCACGCCATACCAACGGCGACAACGGCCGGCAAACTGCAGCCGCCATCCGAAACCCGACCCAAACCAAATCTTGGAAAGCTTAACCACGCAACGCCGCGTGTCACTGGACGACGTCTCCTGTCAAGCTCGCCAAATACCCATGATACCCCGGAAAACCGGCACACCTGTAACCAGCAAGGGGAATGGGAGCGCGAATGAGTTTACGTAGCACAAGGCTACTGTGGAGGAGCAAGTGGGCGGCACCAGGCACAGGCTCAGGCTGGCAACCTGTCGCGTGCGCGTCATGAAGCCTTTTGACTCCCCTCCCGCACGCTGTGACCCCATGGTTGGCCCCCATTGCGCTTCTCTTATCTTCTCTGTCCCGCCTGCGGTTGCTTCTTCTTCACTGACGTTATACGCGCCTTCCCTGCCCCACCGCTGTCGATCGCTGAACTTTGAGCACGCGATCACCTTCCCGAAACGCTGCGCTTACCTTTGTTCGGTTCTACCTTGGAGTTTTGGACGATCATAATAACATCATACGGCAAGTGTTCGTTACTGTTGGCGCCCTTTCGTCTCGTTGTCTTTGAGACGGTATACCTATCTGGATTGGAAGCCTGAAGTGGAGTCCTCGCCTCAGCCATGCGGTTACTGAAATGCGCTGCCGCCTTTGCAACCGCGACACTCTTCGCCTCTTCACTAGCCACACCGACGCCACTCAACCGACATCAAGGAGGAGACAACTTGGCCGATCGTATTGAAAGCAGGAAAGGTAAGAAGAAGCCTGATACCAAGTACTTTCATGAGCCCGGGTAAGTCATCATGACCTTGCAACTCGCGATGTCATTGCAGCCTGTAGCATGTTCGCTGACACCCCTCCAGAGGCAGTATTACGCTCGGCCACTATGACAAGCGCTTTTTCAAGGGCATCGTCTCCGACGAGGAGCGAACGGATACGCAATCGCACATGGTCCGCGCCTACCTGAACTTCTTCCGCGAAAACGAACTGGATACCTGGATAGCACACGGGACGTTGCTCGGTTGGTGGTGGAATGGAAAGGTGAGTCTTGCTTCCAGCTGTGTGCGATACGTGCTAACGCCTCTGCAGCGTCTTCCATGGGACTTCGATCTAGACACTCAGGTGTCCGACAGCACACTCCAACACCTCGGCGCAGTACACAACCAGACTCGATACCACTACACTTCCTACGATGGTGCCGTCCAGCGCGAATATCTCCTCGACGTCAACCCGTGGATCTGGGAGCGCGAGCGTGGCGATGGCATGAACATTATCGATGCGCGATGGATCGACCTGCGCAACGGCCTGTTCATTGACATCACCGGATTGAGCGAGACACATCCAGACAAGAACCCGGGGCAGTGGGTTTGCAAGAACTACCACCGGTATGACACCTCGGAGCTGTATCCCATGCGGGAGACTATGTTCGAGGGCGTTCCGGCGAAGGTGCCGTACAACTACGACAAGATACTCGTGGACGAGTACAAGGAGAAGGCACTGATAGAAACGAACTTTCATGGGTAAGCGGAGTCACTCTCACGCATGGACAGGTCATAACTAACGACGCGTAGACACCGATGGGATCCTGATGTCAAAGAATGGGTGAAGAATGAGGAGACACTAAAGAAGGAGGAGGAAGAGCGCAAGAAGAAAGAAGAAGAGGAGAAGAAGAAGGTGGAGGAAGAGTCAAAACTGGATTAGTATTCCAGCTGGCCGTAATGCAGGTGGTGTCGATGGCTTATACTGGGTTATAGCCCAGGCATTGCCAGCGTATGTTTCTAGTACACGCTTTATTGATACCCGGCGACGTTGAATTTAAGTAGCAGATGTAACGATTATTGATCAGTGAGCACGGGAACAAGCGAGTGAGATTCCCTGGTTACCAAGATCTACGAGTGTGGCAGTGTGCTCAACGGCCCGATGGCGATGGTGGTGAATAGTCAACAGCATGGCTGAGCATCGGAGTTTAGTGATGACAAATTCCGATGGCGACCCCGTCATCTCGTGGAAGCCTTGCAGAACGTCACCGAAACCACGCATGGCTAGAGCTCGGCCACATGCTGCGAAGCTTTATATCTTAATCACCACTAACCTCGTCACTTACTTTGTATACTAGATCGCGCCTAGAAATCATCCAACCGTCCGCACCGCCTGAACATCCTCTCGCCACCACCTACAACGCTTCCACAATGACAGAAGCCGACATCACGCCTGCGCCTCCGCCCTCCAGCTCCGACATCGAAATAACTCTCACCCACCACGGCAAAGCAATCACACTATCCTTCGCCCAAGATGCCACAATCTCCGACCTCTCCGAACGCGTTGCAAATGACCTGTCAATACCGCCCTCCAACCAAAAGTTCCTCGTAGGCGGCAAGATCGGACTCCAAAAACCACCCTTCAAGAACGCCTCGTTACCACTCACTGAGCTCGTCGGCAAGAAGACAACCCTCATGGGCAGCACCACCGAAGCCGTCTCCTCCCTCAACAACACCATATCTGCCGCCTCCGCGCCCCGGCGCCCCGGTCCCATCAAAGCCGCCCTGCCAGCGCGCAACCGCGATTACAGGAAGATACAAGAGGAGGCGCAATACACGTTCCACACACTACGGCCGCTGCCATATCTACCGAATCCAGATCGTTCGTTACGCTTCCTCCAACGGCTTCGAGACGACGCGGGGATCAAAGCAGCAATGCGCACGCACAAGTTTAGTGTTCCGCTGCTTACGGAGATGGATCCAGCCATGCACACTACAATGGAAAGTCGGACACTGGGCCTCAACCGCAACCAAGGCGAGGTCATCGAGTTGCGGCTCCGCACAGATGCTTACGACGGGTACCGCGATTACAAGACGATAAGGAACACGCTGTGCCATGAGCTGGCGCATAATGTCTGGGGCCCTCACGACCGCAACTTCTGGAACTTGTGCAAGCAGATTGAACGCGAGGTTGCGAGGGATGATTGGAAGAGTGGCGGGAGGAGTGTGGGGAACGACGAGTTTTATAATCCAGGGGATGAGGGGGCGGGGGAGGTGCATGATCATGGGGGGTGGACTGGGGGTGAGTTTACGCTGGGGAGTGCTGGTGGTGGGGAGGGGAAGGTCGGTGAGAGTGGTAATAGTAGTGGTGGTGCGACGGGTGGGCTGAGTAGGAGGGAGGTGCTTGCGAAGGCGGCGGAGGAGAGGTTTAAGAGGACGAAGGAGGTTGAGAAGGAGGAGCGTGCTGAGGGAAGTGGAAGTAGTGGAGCTTGATTGCTGTGCAGCGAGCTTGAGGGCAGTGGATGTGCGCGTATACCCTTTTGATTGCGCATTTGTACTTGTGGATAGAAGAGGCTGTATGTATCATCATTCCGCTTCTTGCATTGCATTATTACGTCTAAACATGTCCATATCTCAACACCTAGGTTTGGTGACTGCGAGTCTTGGGGGTTTATATTGTCACACGCAGCCAATGGCGCACCCAGGAAGACCGTAATGTCGATCCATGCCTTCGGATAGGAGGAAGCTGTAAGCTTTGTTTACCCCATCTTTACCCCAACTTTTAGCGCTGCCGCCAGTAGGTGCAGCCGATGACCTCCGCTTTTGCGTTGGCATCGCAGCTTCCTTTCTCTTCACTATACCTAGGTACGCTTTGATCGTGAAGCTTCCTCCTCCTTTTGATTTCAACCATCCGACACAAACTACCTGTCTACCCCGATCGCCGCCTCGCCATCGATACCAAGACACCAACCATCCCGAGGTTCTCATTCCTGTCGCCGTCTACTCCTCACGCGCGATGTACTTCGTCATCTTCGCCCTCCTCATAGCCGCAGCCTGGGCGACCGTCGGTGTCTTGCTTGCGAAATGGCTTAAACAATCCGGTCACGCGAGGCCGTTTAAAGGAAGGGATTGGGATAGTCGCGAGCTTTATGGCGGGGGCTCGGGGTATGGGCGCGATATTGGGCTTGGGGGACAGTCGAGTCAAGGGAGGGGGCAGGGGGGCAGGGAGAGGGGTGTTGGGGTTCCGCTGACGGGGGTGGGGAGGGTTAAGGGGTTTTAGGATAATGGAGAGATGTGAGGAGAGTCGAGATGGGAAGAGATGAATAGCAGAGACGGGTGAAGATGGTGAGGTGTGGAAAGATGAGGGATTGGTAAGAAGATACGTCCTATCTGGTGACGGTTCATGGCTGACATCCCGCAGACTGACCGTCAACACTTTCGCAATCTACCGACCGCGGTACTGAGGCTTAACTACCCCAAAAGATGAAGCCGGACATCTTCCCATCTTTGGTCGGCTAGCTTTCGCATAGCGTCGGTGCTGTTAGCAGATGGGTTTAGCGGGCCTTTTTTGTTCGCACGCAACTACTACGCACTTCACGCCGCCAACGCCAACGCGTGTGTTCGGTGCGGATGGCGAGATCGAGCTTCTATATGCTCAAACTGGCCGCTTCGACCGAACCCCTAGTTTGAGCATATAGAAACTCAGCATCGTCATCCGCATGGAATGCACGCGGTCTCTCGACACTGTTCGAATCATTACGTCCTTTGTTCATTGTCTTCTCAACTTGAACAACGACGCCGCGAGTACATCTTGGTCATTAATACAAAGACCGAGAGCCTTCTTGTTTGAACAGCTTTTCCTTTCTGAACAACGAAATGGGACCTGCGTAGTCTATCCAAATCCACTGTTTGCTCCCACCTTCAAAGTGAAAGTAGTCCAAATGGCAGCTGGAAGGCGATACTACACTTCAGCGTCACAGACCTTGCGCGCCACGCGATTGCCTAAGTCTACGATAATTACAGACACTACGACTATGTTACTACCTGGCCAGTTTCACATGCCTCGTCCAACACCCCCGCCATATGTGGTCGCAAAGACACTGACCCAATACCTCTTTGGCGAGACCACACTACCATCGTTTCTTCAGCGATACGGCGACATCTTACTGGCGCTCACAGGGGGCGCAGCTGCAGCATCGGGCCTGTGTTGGTTCTTCCAGCACAACAAATGTAATCGCAAAAGGATCAGGCTGGCGGTCTACCATGTCGTCCGCACGCTTCAGATCATGCCTGACCTAGAGCAACGTATGGAGGAGATGCCAGAGGATCTTTATAAGGAGATTGCCCGTGAGGTCGATCGGATGATCGGCACTTATTTGACTGCATCAGAGGGTGAAACTACCTTTAGGATGGCTAAACGTAAGCTTTTGGATGATTACGAAGCATTTGAGAGAGAAAGAGAGGCTGAAAGGAGAGTAAGAAGGAGGGTAGACGATGGGGCGGCAGGAGACGTGCCTGAGATCACAGTTCAGTCTCCATCTTCCACAGGTCAACTGGAGGGAAGTCTGATTCATGAGGAAGGGATACACCAAGATGACCAGCCGGATATGGCTATGCTAGGCTACAATCCGACAGCAAAGCACATAAGCCCAGTACGAGAGCGGCCCTCGCCCACTTCTCCCGATATCGATCTCAACTTCTCGGACTTCAGGATACCGTCATCGGAACAGAGTAGAGAGAGTCACGGAAGTCCATCCAGTCTAGGCTTCTTGAACAACTACTCCTCTTCACCGCTGGCGCGGCCGTCGAATCCGACGCCTCGTCGTGGTCGAGGCGGTCCTTACAGCAGCGACGATACGCCTTCGCCACAACGCCCGGGCCCCATAGACCTTTCTAGTGAAGATGTGCCTTCTGGCGAAGACGAACAGCCGATCCTTCGTCCATCGAATCCTACACCTCGTCGTGCCGAAGGCTCTATAGATGTACAAGTCGACACGCCACGGCCGAAGACTGCGCGTACGAGTAGACCTGACCTGGATCAGGAGAGTCATGACCTTTACACTTCTCCTGCTTCTAGAGACGGCACCTCACCAGTGCAAGAATCACCTCGACCGCGCATCACCGGCAACGACATTCGTGAGCGTCGCGAGAGGGCACGTGCTTCAGATGCGCAGAAGACCGCCGTAAAGCCGCCCAATACCGTTTCGTTACGCCAGCCGCCCAGTGCGATGGCTGTGAAGTCCCAAAGTGAAGTTCCAGGGCAACATCTTTCCCCCATAAGAGAGGGCACGTCTCCACATGTTAGCCCTGCGGAAGGCACCAAACAGTATCGCGTTGCGGAGACACGCAAGCTTAACAAACAGCTTGAGGGTGAGAGGGAGGAGCGCCGTCTGTTTAAGAAGGGTATACCGCCGATGGGCGAACAAGCGCGTGATAATGAGGAAGAGCAACTGACCGAGGGAGCGGATGCGGAAGAACAAGATGTACCTCCTGAGCCCAGTCGAAGTGAGGTACCATCCAGATCCGCATCGATCGACCCAGAAGTTGAAGAAGATGATGATAGGGTGCACTTCGAAGACGACTTCGAATATTCCACGTCAGCAGGACCTATTGTAGCCGCCTCACCAACGGTCCGCTACGACAACCCCTCGTCTGCTGCTGCGGCTCAATCCTCTTCGCCGAGATCAAGGCCATCACCTCAGGTAACGGCCAAACGCCAATCACGAAGTTCGGCGGCTCCAAGCCCACCCGAAAGGACTACGGAGAAGGCGGCGAAGACACCTACAAAGACACCTGCGAAGCAAAAGGCTCCACCGACAATCGGGACGCGGAAGAGCGGAAGAATTGCAAAGTTGAAGGGTGAGAAGAAGTGAACATTAGTGTTGAACTCTGTTCAGGATGTCGAGGATGTGCTGGTCGATATTTGCATACTTTAATTGATGATCTGAATGCCGCTTGTTACCCTCTCACAGTCATTTTCTGGCATGCTAATGAATCATTATGTTAATTGGAGAGGGCCATGTTGTCGTGATCAAAATTGCCACTATGTCTCCCAATGAAGATGTGACGTCATCAGCCGTTGTCTTAATCATCTTCATCTTCGTCTCCTCTTCTTTTCCGATCATTTCATCCTCAACAGTTTCTGATCGTGACTTGCCAAAGTTTGCGCATATCCCAACAAAACTCTACATCATCGTAATAGGGTCGCTAGCAGCGCCCCTGCATGGTGGCTGACTATCAGCTGGTCAAGTGATCGGCGTACTGCCCTGGTTTTATTCATCACTGCCTAAACCATGGATTCAGGCCTACAATCGAATCTGCATTTCCCAACCTTTCGCGATCGTGATAGGTGGTTCGGCTACCAGTTTTGACAGTCTCGTGCTATGCGCCACATGGAATCGCTGTTCACCGGCCACGCGGAAATGGGATCATTCCTCAACAAAAGATAAATCCTTCGTGAAGGTAGTGATATAAGAATCTCACTGATGAACTCACACAAAGTATCATAAACACAGCTCCAGAGTTTCAATCAACCTTCAACAATTCCAACCACCAACACCGCCACCCCAAATGGCCAACCCCCAACCCACCCTCTCTGCCTCCCACTTCCACCGCATAACAAACACTTCCAACCCCTCCAACCCCACCCTCGACATCGTCAACGACCACGGCACCCAAAACAGCACCGGCCTCCTCAAACTAACTTGCGAAGGCTACTACTCAGGCCAATACTGGGCTTTCATCCCTTCACCATCACCTTCAACCCCCATCTCTTACCGCCTCCGCACATGGTGG
This sequence comes from Alternaria viburni, assembly GCF_023758015.1. Taxonomy (NCBI): domain Eukaryota; kingdom Fungi; phylum Ascomycota; class Dothideomycetes; order Pleosporales; family Pleosporaceae; genus Alternaria; species Alternaria viburni. Next base: position 286,624 of record NW_026055795.1, read on the forward strand.
CTAGGCCCAAATCGACTCCTCGATGTCTACGCAGACGACACGTCGAAAGCGGTGTTGAGACGGGCGGACGACCCGCCGCGTGCGCTTGATTGGAGGGTTGGCGAATGGGGTGATGGGACGTGGTGGATTGGGAATGAAGCGAGTGGTGCATTGAAGGTTATGGATGTGGGTGGGGAGAATGGGAGGCAGGTGGTGTTGAGAGAGAAGGATGAGGGTGCGAAGACGCAGAGGTGGAGGATTGAGGTTATTAGGGAGATTAGTGAGGATGAGTTTTATGATAGACCTGCTACGCCGGAGGAGGGGGAGGGCTGTGTATGAAGATCATGATTTGATGTATTCAGTCGTACATTCGTTTCTATTCGTTCCATCTATATACACATGTTCTTGATGCGAAATATCTACGAAGCAGGGGCAGCGGTGCCGTATGGGATCGCCTTTGCGCTCTCAATGTCGACGTAACCGTACTTGCTTCCGGTCTTGTCGTCGGAGAAGCCCTGAGCCCAGGTACCCATGTCCTTCTGGAAGGCCTCGAAGTTCTTCTCGTCGCTCAGGTCGATAGGCTGTTGGTCCTTGCCCAGCTGCCTGATTTGTGTTCCTGCTGCAACGTTGGTGATGCCGAAATCGTTGTCGTCGGTCAATTGGTTGATCGCGGCGTGAACCTCGCCGTTGATGATCTGGCGAGGAAGCTCGGGCTCCTGGGTGACCGGACGAGCGAGACCAACACCATCGACGGTGTTGAGGGCGTCGACCATGGCGGCGGCGCTCTTGAAGCCACCAGTGACGTAGGTCCTGGTCTTGGAGAGCGAAGGTGTAATCTTCTCGGCGAAGTCGAGGAAGAAAGCTTCACGCTTCTTGGTGGACTCGCGCTTGTGGCCGAAAGCAAGCTGCTCGTAGGTACCACCGGAGAGCTCAACAAAGTCGAAGCTGTTGTCCTCAAGCAACTTGCAGAGAGTTGCGGCCTCTTCGGTGCCGAAACCCTTGTCTTGGAACTCAACGGAGTTGAGCTTGATGCCAAGGACGAAGTTGGAAGACGTGCGCTTGCGTACTTCCTGGCCGATCTCGGTGATGATGCGTGCGCGGTTCTCGAGAGATCCACCGTACTTGTCGGTACGCTTGTTAGTGCTTGGGGCGAGGAATTGTGCGAGCAGGTAGCCGTGGGCTCCGTGAAGCTGGATACCGTCGTAACCGGCCTTCTCAAGGTACTCAGCGGCGTGAGCGAAGCCCTCGATGACATTCTTGATATCCTCGTCGGTAGCGGCGCGTGGCTTGGCGAAGGTCATGCCCATGACGTTGCCCTCTAATTGTACGTCGGACGCGGAGATGGGGTTCTTTTGGATGCTCTCGGTTACCTGGCGACCTGGGTGGCTGACCTGGCCGACGATCAAAGAGCCGTGCTTCTTCGACTGTGTCGCAAGCTCCTTGAACATCTCAAAGCGCTCGCCCTCGTACTTTGAGCCACGGGGAATGATGGGGTTGCCAGCAGCCTCGAGGTGGTCGTATTCGATCATAATGTTACCGGTTAGGATGACGCCGAATTCGCCCTCGCCCCATCGTCGGTAGACGTTGACGAGGTTCTTGGAAGGAACACCACGAGCTTCAAGGTTCTGAGCATCCCAAGATGACAGACGCTCGGTCATAGCACCCTTGAGGAATCGGTTCTGGGCGGTTTTCTTGGAGAAAGCAAAGTCGAGAGGCTTTGCCAAAGGAGCAGGGTCCTTCTTCTCGGCTTCATATCTTCTTGGTGCCATGGTTGCGGAAATGTAAATGGGTATCTAACAAAAAAGACAAAAGTATAGTGTAAGAAGACTGATGTTTGGAAGCTGTGTGTTGTGAGTGAGATGCGAACTTGGCGTGCGATCAATGGCGGTCTATAAGTGTTTCGTTAGTGCTTCATCAGTTTTGCATTTCTAAGCTTTTCCACGAGTATGTCGCCAAACAATGACGGACTCGTCCGAGATTGATCCATAGCCACGTCATAGAGATACGCTATAGGCTAGGGCCCGGCTGCGACACCTCGGCAGATGTAGGCAAAGCACCGTGATCTAGACGCGCCTCTTGCGGGATGCCAGAAGATCGCGTTAGGCTATATGGTGGAAAAGAGGGTTGTGGGGTTGAAATGTCGCGCTGGAGCAGCGGATTGCGTGGCGTCATTCTCGCGTTACAAATCGTTCAGGAACCGGACGAATCGGACCGACGATGTTGCGGTTGCGTGCTATCACGTGTCGGTGAGCTGTCAGGAACGCCATCGTCGGAGCACGATCCCATTCGACACCAACACCACGCGTTCAGCGGGTGCCACGACCCATCGATTGCTGAGGTTGCTTCCAAAGGTTTCTAACGCGTTCCTCAAATCGGCGACGTTGTTCCCGCTACACCGATGAAGGGGTCCGCCAACCGGCCGACTCGCCCTCTCCAAAGAGCACCAGATGATAAACATCTCCAACACGCGAATCACTGATAGACCACGACACCTTCCAATATCGACATTTTAACGATTTTATGGCACGTGACGAGTGCAGGTGTCTAAGATACACGGTGGACGGCTACGCTATGTTGGATAGCATCGCCTCCAAGTTCCTTCGCTCCCCGAAATGCTCAAAGCGTTTGTTGCTTGCCAAGATGTATGCGATCGCCCTTACTCCGCCAGCACGGATAGTCCGGTGAAAGGAACCTCCTGGCACTTGTTCTGCTCGGTAATGAGAATCTCGTCACCAGCCTGGCAGTTGGTCGAAGCGAAGACGCGGAGAGACAGGCCCTTGTTGCTGTCGAATGCAACACTCTTGCCAGTGTTGAAACCCTGACACTTGTTGTTACCACCTTCTCCGAAGTTCTTGTACTGGCCGGTCTCGCAGTTCTGGAGGGAGAGATACAAGTCAGCTGGTATTCATGATGAGGATCGCCTCGTTGAGGCTCACATCAAGATATGACTTACGCTAACGGAGAAGGCGCTGATCGCGGAAGTGAAAGCGGCAGCAATGGCAATGACGGAGGTAAGAGTGAACTGCATCTTGAAGTTCTGGGAGGCACGGTCAGCTGGAAGCAAAAGCAAAAGATCGACAAGACACACTGTTGGAGTGTTTGGGGTTAAAGTGGGAGTGAGTTGCTTGACGTTTGAGGATCGTGTTGGATGATGAGCTCTCGAAGGGAAAACAGCCTGATATTTATACCTCATTCAGGCTCGACATGCCATGCTGGAAAAGCACAGTTTCGACAATCCAAGACGCATCCACAACACAATAGCGAGGCTTCCGATCAGCATCTTCAGGCGCCCAGCAGTGCGCTCTCTACTCGGGGTTGTTATGCCAGGCTGGAATGACTAAACCTCTGGAAGAGGCGCTGTAGGCGTCATGGTTCGTCGCCTTAGTTAACACTTTCGCCGCACATGCGATGGTGATTAATGAACGACCGTCGCAACGCTTGGCGATGGTAAGCCTTACACCACCGGTACTTGTTACACCCATGTACACATACCACGATCAGCAAAGCCAAGGAAAACCTGAGCCCTGAAGATGTTCCAAGCCCGACGTAGACGCTCTCACAACTCTTTTATGATTACGATCGTCAACAACGAACCCACTCATGGCAACGCCAGCCACGACCCGACGACGACACAGGGCAGGTCTTCAATCCTCATCGCTGCGCATCAGAGACGGGCAGGAAGCTTCCACCCGCTGATACAGCGGCGTCGCTTGCCTAAGGCCACCATCTAAGATCAATTCGCTGGAGTAACTTCGGTCTCTCCACCACCAAGATCGTACTTTCACGGTCGTCTCGCAAACTAAGGTGTTATGCAAGTGTGTAGACGTCTGAGCAGCTCGGCTCGTCATCCCCTTACTTTGGCTTGATACAATCTACCTGGTCGTTGAAGTAACATGCTTTCTTTCATTACGACATCTACAAGAAGTCAAAGCACCCCAACAATACTACGTGCGACAACACATACTAGAATGATATGCGCTATATGTTAGAGCGGAGGATGCGGGATTTTGTGGCATGCAATCCTTCGACGGGCCGGTAGCAGGAGTCCGGGGAGCAGACCCACGCGGCCCGCCTGATCTACGTGAAAGAAACGCCGATGCACGCGCATCTACCCACCTACGCGCGTTCTTCGGGCCTAAAGAACAGTGTATCCCGGAATGGGACATCTTGCGATCATTCATATGCTACCAAGCAATCCATTTCAGGCTCGGTACTAGTTCGGTCCTCCCCAGTCGCCGAATTGGCCAACCCAGATCTTGGCCAGCGGAATGGTGAGTAAGGCGAGCAAGGCATATTTGTAATACAACTATACATTGCGCAAAGGCAGAGAGCGTAATGATAAGAGTGGGCATCTGGTAAAACGGAGTAGGACCAAATTGGTCATCAGGTCCCAATATTCCGAACACGACGCCCGAGGCTTGAGCTATCTTGATTGCTCGGATTATACCCAGCCTTATCTGAAGGATGATCGGACTATCCATTAACTGACAGACTTCACTGCATTCCTACCAAGAGCTGGTTCCAAATGTCACCACATGCGCTTTCAAAAATCCTGGCCCGCCTTATCGCAGCTCATAGAACGTATACAACAGAATTGAGTAGATTACATCTGACTACCAAGGAGCTTAGCAAGGACCTCAACAAACGGAACGTAGAGCTCAACAAACGGTAAGCGGTTCTCAGAGATCAATCGTTGTCTCGTATCCCGGACAAGGCGCAATAGAGACATAGAATCGATTCGAAGGTCAGCGCGGGCCCTCGTGCAGGAATAGAGGATGCGGCGTAGCTCTCGTGAGTAAGGCGCATCCTCTGAAATTTCGAAATTCTCAGGCAGCATCGCGTTCTCGTCCAGACAGGTCGGAGACACGACGTTCTGCACAACACACCACGTTAGTCGGCCGATCTGATACACATCGACGGCTTTGGTGCCATATTGACCCTCCGGTGGCACGTATGCAGGGTCCATACGCGGTGTTTCCTCTGCCTTTGGATATTCGTCTTGGTTCAAAGTACTAACTTCTGATTGCCGCATGGCGCAGCCAAAGTCGCCTAGCTTGACGATTGGATACTCAGTCTTGTCGCCAGACCTAGAAGTGAGGAAGACGTTCGATAGAATGATGTCGCGATGATATACGACATCCCAAGAGGCGTCTTCCCTAACCTCCAGGCATCCATCCCCAGGCTCCTGTTGCTCAAACTTTTCGAGTACATTCGGACCATAGTGCAGATACACAGCCGCGTGTACCAGGCTCTCCAAGATGTTCCAAACGAAGAGCTCAGGTACTGGAATTTTCGCCTCATAGGCATATTTTGCGAGGAAGTCAAACAACGTGCCTTTGTTGCAGTACTCCGTAATCATCCATGCCGTATCGTGTATGCTCTTCGGTGCGCTACCATCGAAGAACTTGATAACCTTGTCGTGCTGCAAAGTCCCGAGAATATCGAGCTCTCGCTCAGCGAAGCCGAGGTAATCCCTGGGTAGGGGAAGAGTCTTCATGATTTGTGCGGAATTATCAGGGTTATTCTCGTTGTGAACCAAGTAAATACCACGGTTAAAGCTTCCGTCAACGTCTTGCAGCTTCGAGGTGATGCGCCATGTTTCACCAGCTTTATCGCCGGCAACCTTCCCACCAATCGCAAACCGCTCGTCTGCTATCGTGGAGGCAAACTTGATATTCAGCATATCAAGCAGCGTACACATGTCCCTCATCGTCACCTTTCCAGGGGCGTTGCCATCCCTGGCTTTATAACAGCGGACAAAGAGGCCGAATGCGTGATGAAACCCTGGATATCCCTCTGGATCCTCAGGGGAATCTTTTAGATTCATCTCTTTTATAAATCTTGTGAACGGAGCTCTGTAGGGAGGGTAAAACCAGTGGATATCCTTTGAAATACACCAGCGCTTGAACTCGTTGCAGTAGTCCGAGCAGTCCGGACCTTCCGGTTCTAGCTCGTTGAGCCATTGGGGTGTTGAATGCGGTGCCACGCCGTCGTTGCTGACATTCGTCGTTTCTGTTGTACTTGAGCCCTTCGAGGCCATGTTGAAACCCGCAACGCAAGATCTACGCGATGTATGTCTTTGTCGGTTGTTGAAGCCGAACTAGTGAAAAAGGAAAAGAAGATTATGGCATACTATATACCGTTCCGGTCTATAGTGCTGCTCCAGATCAGTATCACATCGTGTATCAACAACGTGTAACGTTGTGGAGAACAGGTCATGATCCGCGTACACAACACTGTGCCTCTATGAATCATCTGCATGCCGTTAACAAAGTGCACCGAGAGGTATGTGCACGGCGTATCTGTCCACTTCGTATATACCCTGATCATGATGCTGCTGAACTGTCGATAGGATTGATTTCTCGCGAGGAGGCCTTTAGTATAATACGTCCTTCGAACCGGTTCGTTTCAATCGCCAAAAAGTACATCGAAATCCCTTCGATACTGCCCGTCAAATGTCTGTAAACCCGAGCCACAATATGTCAGTGGAGACTTACAAGCGCCTCAACCGAGCCGACAGCGGCACCTTCATATGTGAAGACGAAACCGAAAGTTTCTGCGACGGAATGCTACACCTTGCCGACTACCTGATCGAAGAAGACCCCAAACTCGACAAGCCCGATCAGCTTACCCTACGTTACTTCAGACGAGTCTACCAGATTCCAGACAACACTAACTACGTAATTACTAGATTATTGGACCGTACCCAACTAACTACATCACCCTCTGATCCTGCCGATGCACCAGGTCTGGCTCATTGTATACAGCTTGTGTCAAACAACGAATCTGGAAGTTGGGCCGAGAACCGGGCTGAGAATGAGCGTACAGTAAAGAACCTACTGCTAGACCGAGCAAACCGAGCATGTAATCGCGATATCTTCGCTGTTGGAAAAGTCGTTGGTGGACGATGGACTATCGAGTCCGAACTGGGAGGTGTTGACGGGACTTTCAATCAGGGTATCTTCTTCGTGCGCGATAATCTCCAAGAAGAAAAGCGCATTATGAAGGTCTTACCTTCAGAAGCCATGTATCCTGGCTTTCAAGCTCGAGAGATGAATATTATGAGCCGCCTACATCATCGCAACATCATCACCCTCTACGACGCGCATCTCCCTAGCCCGGTAACCGAACGCCACGCCTCGCCGTACCTAGTAACAGAGTATTGCGACAAAGGTACTCTGGCCAATCTGATCAAAAACCGGAACGAGCGCGGCAAGCTTATCCCAGAAAGCTTCGTCTGGCAAGTCTTCGAAGCGCTAGTAACAGCCATTCAGTACCTACATCACGGACCCTATCCCTACAACGAGGCGGCCTACAATTGGGATCCCATCACCCACCGTGACATCATCCCATCCAACATCTTTCTGAAAAGCGACCCACAGGTCAACCCGAGCGACTACCCGGTTAGCATCAAACTAGCAGATTTCGGCTGTGCCATCACCGATAGCGAAATGGAAGCTCACCACTATACCCTCCGTGATCTTCCTCTCGTAGCTGATCAGTACAGGCCCCCAGAAGGGGCGCAAGCGGCTGAAGCGACGGATATGTATCAAGTTGGGCTGGTCATCTCGCTCATGTATTGCATGACGGATAGCCCTTTGCGAGATCTTGTCGAAACGAGTAACTTATCACGGGACTGTCTTAAGGGCTACAAGGGGTATTCGTCTGAGTTGCGCATGTATATTGAGATGTGTCTTGATGTTGAGGATGACCAACGGCCCGATGCGAACTTCTTTCTACTGCGTATTCAAAGTGCGCGGAGGTCGTTGCGCAACATGGGTAGGTTTGATGGGCAGGTCGAGCTTTTTACATAGGGCCGATATCACCTGAGCGCTAGGTGAGTGAGCTTCGAGAAGCTATTGTAGGTGTACCCAACGTAATCATTTACCTCTTTGTCCGTCTCAACTCATGTGAAAGCTCCAAGACATACGTCATCAAACGCGCACGGTAGTTTTTAGCTGTTGCGAAAGCGTGATCGTGAGGAGTATAGACCGTTCTCAATGTCGCTAAGGAGTTTGTAAAGCCTTGGATGTGGTTATATACGTACAAAGCTGATGCCATTCCCTTATGAAGATGCTGTTCGCATGTTCTCAGTTGTTGAGGAGTGAGAAGCCCCGTTGCTGAATGAGGTAACGCGGCTGTCGATCGCCCACGAGCCCGATGGCTTCATCCCGAGGTCTCTTCGGCCCATGCTACACCACACCCACCCGGATATGCATCAAAACGGATCGTGCGACTCACGAAATCTCATAGTATTCTCTGTACACCAGTCTGCTCTATCGTACTTTAATGGAGTCTTAATGTGAGATGGCTCTTGCGACGTGCGAGGGCCGGACCATTGAGCGCGCTGTCGAGCCCACATTCGATAATAGCTCTATGACATCCCCATTAACTACGACCATCGACGGGTATATTGGGCATCACAAAGCCATTGACGAAATATATTCATGTGTTCGCGCAAGCATCGATTCAACAGTCGCTGCGCTATGATCTCAAAGTTGTCTGCATAGCCCTGATATCGCTCATAGGCCTAGGGCTCAGCCTCGCATCACAAGCGCTTACGCTTACATACAATGCTCACCTGCGTTGCAGGATGAAAGTCAGAGCCTCTGCACACCCCCTCGTGCCACTCTACCAATTCCTGGAAATGTCTAATACTGAAATGCCGGCGTGTCTTCCGATCCACCAACTCAGTCACGAATTAGGCGATGGGTATTATCCTGCGTCCTTGATGGAATCGGCGCGATGCGGTTGCCACCACTGCGCGTTTGTCTACAACGGCAGGCCAAACCATAACCTCGCAGACGAAGTTGGAGTGACAATGTCGAAAACCACATTACGAATTTCCTATCACATCACATCTATCACGGATCCAGCCTGTTCAGTAAAAGAGTTTTTCGTTCTAAGCAGTAAGTCAAATCGCCTTGTGTAAGACTACTCTACTGATAGTGCAGCTGAGAACGATCCTGTGATTCCCATGTCGAGAAGTGTGCAAAGGTACACTGGCTCAGAACAAAGCTTTCGGATAATCAAGGACTGGATTGAGACGTGTCTCGCTACACACACAGGCCTATGCTCAAAACACAGTGCCAAAAATGGCGCCTCTGAATTGCCTGATCGAGTTTTAGAGCTAAGCCTGGGTATGCCGCCTCGAGTTCGTTTGGTTGACACTGGGAACAGACCAGAGAGATACGCATGCCTGAGTCACTGTTGGGGCGGCTGGCAGCCTTTGCAGACGACTCGTGATACGATTTCGGCTCATCGACAAAACATTAATCTTGGAAGCCTACCGAAAACTTTCCGGGATGCTATCAAAGTCGTTCTCGCCATTGGTATCCAGCATATCTGGATAGATTCATTGTGTGTACGTCAATTCTTATCAAAGACCCCATGCGCGAATGTATGCTGACATTTTGAACAGATCATCCAAGACGACGAGGAAGACTGGCAAACTCAGTCCGTCCTGATGGCCAAAACATATGCCAATGCAACCGTGACAATCGCAGCGTCAGCAGCTTCAAATTCATCCCAGGGTCTGTTCCGTATTGCAGACGATGACCATCTCAGTCAATCCGTGTCTGACACTTCCGGCATCTACATGAGGGAACCGCTGAGACATCTTGCAGCTGAACTACCCCTCCTAAATCGAGGTTGGGTCTTCCAAGAACGCCTCTTAAGCCCTCGAGTCGTTCACTTCGCCGAGAATGAGCTCATATGGGAGTGTATGGAGTGTGATGACTGCGAATGTGGGGCCATGGATGATGGGCATGACGCCTGGCTGGCCTCAAAAAGTAGTTCCTATCTGGTGCAATTGCACATGATCAAGAACGATCATCTCGAGCTATTGCGTACATGGTCAAAACTGATCAATAGTTATTCGTCTCTGAAGCTATCGAAACCAAGCGACATCTTTCCTGCGATCTCGGGTATTGCCAAGAGTTTTGGAAGAGCCACTGGATGGGAATATATTGCTGGTATTTGGAAGGAAACAATGCCCCGTGGTCTGTTATGGTATGCAGATTGGCCATCGCGTCGACGCCATCCATGGCAAGCGCCGACGTTCTCATGGGCATCTGTTCACTCTAAGGCAATCCATGCAGTGGATGACGACGCGATGACGGTGTTGGTCACTGTCATCGAAGCTAAAACTCAACCTATCGGCGAAGACTCTACAGGTCAACTAAAGAGTGGGCATATTGTTCTGTCAGGGACTATAGTGTTAGCGACCCTTCGCCATGCGCAACACGGTGAATCAGACTTCGAGGTCGAGACTTTTCCCAAGGATGGAGAAGACGCAGTTCGACTGCGCTTGTTGGAAGATGACTTCGAGCTCATGCAGTCAGGTTATCGAGTGCAAGATGGAGAAACGATATTCTGTCTCAAAATGTGTTGGATCAGTCCTCCAGATGAAGACTTAACTAGATCGTCCATATACTTGGTTCTTTCAGGAAGAGACGCTAGCTCTTGGGAGGCCAGGGGCATGGCGGGCGAACACGGATATGAGAGAATAGGTATCTGTTGGGATCGAGACATTGCGCATAGGCCTACCAGACTATCTTTCGAAGACTCATCACCCTTGAAGGCCGTCTGGCACAACGCTGTGCTAAAGATTGTTTAGTCTACACATCGGGGAATCTGTTTGGGTTCTATCTAGCTGTTAGCACAAACAGTAAGATGTCTTAGAACTATGTTAATTGCTGCACAGCTAAAACACAACAAGAGAGATACATACTTAATGAGCTAGCAAGATATTTGAAAACTATTCGTGGCGGCTACTTTACTCTAATCGCCTAGGCTTCAAGTGCAACCAATAAGGAGTAGCTGGGGCATTAGGCACACTATGCAAACAGTGAAAGTATCGGGACCCGATAATGTGCCACACAAATTTAGTACGGAATGCTCTAGTATGTACACCCTAACGTGTAAATCTCTCGATTTAAGAACCGAACGCCCCAACACCATGCGAGATGCAATGCAACATAACCCACCATCTCTCTACATATCCTTCTAAAGATATCATAGCACCAACATTGCGCATTCCTTCTAAACCATATCCCATGCCCATGCTCCTATCTTTTCCCCTCTTGTGATCCTCTCCAATTAACCCAACCACACCCACCAAAACAGCAAAATAACCGCCGCAAAGAACCCCACCCAAGCCTTCCACCCCACACCCGTCTTCTGCGCCATCCTCAACATGCGATTCATAGTGCCCTTTATCTTATGCCTGGAATTCTCGAACTGGTCGTTCATCTTCTCGGCGAGGGTGGTGGAGTCGCGGATTTCGTCGCCGATGAGGTGAGTTAACTATTTCAACATTAGCAGACCGTTCCGCATGCAATATGAGGATGTAGGGGGAGAGGGAGGCAAAACATACATCCTTCAACATCTTAACCTTCCCCGTCAAAACACCAACATGCTCATCATTCTGACTCTCCAACTCATCCAACACAGCCGCCGAGTACTGCCCTCTTGAATTCGGTGTCGCGGATCTGTAAATCCCATCTTCACGTCCTCCCCCATAACCACCACTTCCTCCCCTCCCACTTCCACTCCCACCTCCTACCCCATACCCCCCATACCCACCACCCCCATACGCACTTCCCCCCGCGCTACCCCCAGGATACAGCCCTCCACCTCCACTCCCACTCCCACTACTTCCCCCTGAATACGCATCCGCAGACGAACCCGGATACCCATACCCCTGGCTTATACTGGCATTGTAGGGGGAAGCGCGCGTTTTGTTTTTTGACTTCGAGGGCGAGGCGCTGCGGTTGTAGGAGGAGAAGAGGTCGTCGCGGGGGTCGGCGCGCGTGAATCTACTTGACATTGTAGCGTATATGTGTGTGTGTGTGTGTGTGTGTGTGGTGCGGGTTAGAGTGGGATGGCAGGTGTGCTGTGGCACCTTTTTCGGGTGCGGGAGAAGCGTTATGGGCTGAGGTTCGTCTTCGTCTTCGGCGCGTTGTGCTCGAGGCCTGGGGTCTAAGGTTTGGAGCGTGGCGCGCGCGGTTCGTTGAGGTAGGTATGCGATTGCGATTGCGCCTGCGGTGAATGCGCGTATACGATACGAAAGCGTAATCGTGTGCTGTGGAGTAGATTACGCTGAGGACACTTTTTCGCGGGAGTGACAAGTCGCCCCGGAGGTTAGGAGAAGTTGTGTTGTGCTAACGCCGAGGCCACGGGTTCGCGCGACTTGGGACTAGGGAACACGTTGTTGGAACGGCGGGCGGCGGCGGGAGGGAGCACGTGTGTTTGTGGCGCAAGGAACATTAAAGGTAGTGACTTGCGAGCAGTGTGCAGTATATATGTTTCAATCACCAGGACAAGGCATCCTCATAGACTTTTGGGTGTGGTCACAAAACTACGGTTCGCAAGAGGCCACATTCGCGACCACATAAGCATCAATCATGAACATCTCTAGCATTCCCGATCTCGGTAAACTACCAGAAAACCAGTCCGCAAGAGCCATCTGAAATACACAGGTATGCCCCCACAGACCACCCACACCACGCGTATGCATCTGTACAAGTACAAGGAACCCATCCAAACCATATGTGCATTCTTTCATTCCAAAGCGTAAAAGTGGACTTTTCTCGTAACGTGGCTTTGAAACATGATCAGCCGACTGCTGCGAGACTCTACGCGTCTGCCTGGCGGTATGAAAGCGTAGGCGTGACCCGTAGTTGTATCTTCGCAATCCGGTACCACATTCCCTGCTCACATCGCCGGAGGCCACCTAGTTCTTAAGCCCGACCTTGTTGAGCAGACTACCCGTCCGTCCAGCAACCATGGCCTTGTCGTCGAAAATCTTAAGCAGACTCTTCCATACCTGGCCAGGCTCTTGGCTCGCATCGACCGGCTTCCAGATACCCGTCTTCTGGTAGTATGCGACAACCGGCGCAGTCTGGGCATGGTATGTTGACAGGCGCTTCTTAAGCGTGTCCTCGTTGTCGTCGGAGCGCTGGATGAGCGGCTCGCCTGTCACGTCGTCCGTCATGGGCGCCTTGGGCGGGTTGAAAATCTTGTGGTAGGAGCGGCCGGAGGCGGGGTGCACGAGGCGGCCGGTGATGCGCGAGACGAGGAGGCCGTCGTCGATTTGCAGTTCTACGGCGTGTTGGAGGGGCTTCTTGGTTATGCTGAGCATGCCGTCGAGCTTCTCGGCTTGGGTTACTGTGCGGGGGAAGCCGTCGAGGATGAATCTGGGGGTGGGGTTGTGTTAGCATGTCCTTCAAAAGTGTGTAGAAGAGGGGACGCACCCCTTGGAGCACTCTGCGTTGTTCTCGAGCTCCGTCTTGATCATGTTGATCATGATCTCGTCGCTAACCAGACCACCCGCGTCCATGATCTTCTTTGCTTCCCGGCCGAGCGCAGTCTTTGCCGCGACTTGCGCGCGCAGCATGTCTCCGGTCGCCTGCAATCTGTCAGCCTCCAATCCCTTATCCCACTCATTCTCAAAAACTCACAAGATGGCAAGCGCAGAACTTCTCCTTGATCTTGGGCGCTTGAGTACCCTTGCCTAACATGCCGTGTAAGCAAAACTGCCTTTTTTACCCTCTCTCAACTAGGAACAACATACCAGCACCGGGCGGGCCCATCAAGATCATCCTGACGCTCTCCGCAGACGCAGGCGCGCCCCCATTCTGACCCGCGAGTCTCTTTTCCAGGTCAGCGATGCGCTTCTCAAGGCTGGTGACGGTGCTCTTGAGGTCATCGACCGACGCATCTGTTAAAGGTGCCATTGCGCCGAAGTTGTGAGGATGATAAGTCCGGTGGGGAAGATAAAAGTGGGTGAGAAGAGTAGAGTACGACGAGCAGAGTAAGATGATGCGCGGACCGCTGGGAGGGGATTAAGGACGGTTGCGCAATGGCAGTGGGCAAGGTCGCGTTGTGGATGAGGTGGAGCTCACGGTCGAGTTGCTTGCTCGGTTGTGCACGTCCCTGCTTTCAACTTCGGCTGCTGCGGCGGGAAAATGCGTCCCTTCTGCCCGATCCTCGGTCTCACCCTGGCATTGGCGCGGTGATGTCAGAGGAAAATGCGCCGCGGACTTTGCTAGGCATACTCATAGCGGTGAATTCGCTGCTGTGATCAATGCCGATAGTATTTCGTGCTCTTCGGGACGGGTTTGTTTCTGAGGTCAGTGCATCACAAGCATTGAACAGGTGGGGTCACCGTAGCAATTCCACACGGCTGCGCGCATAGCATCTACAAATTTCATGAAGGGAGATGGTATCATCATACACGTAGTCCTCAATCCTAATACTCCTTCCCAAGCACCTTCTTCAACCCCTTCATCTCCCCCTCATACCTCTCCACCTTCCCCTGACTAACCATCAACTTACTCAGCAGATAATTCACCCTCCCAGCAGTCTGCGCAGGCTGATTCCTCAACTTGCTCAGCAGCAACAACTCATTCTCACACTTATCAATCGTCGCGCTCTCAATCTTCGTTAGATGCGTCAGGATAGCCAAATCCAATCTTGACTTCAACACCTTATCCTCAGTCAAGCGCTTGAACGCAGGGTGGTAGACGGGTTTGCCTGGCTTGATGATAGACGGACGGCCATTCGCGCCAGAGACAATGGATATGAGTTCTGCTTGTTCGAGAGCACGGAGAACAGATTCACCGCCTGTTTTGAGAATATCATCGATGAGAACTTCGTTGTAGCGGAGGCTTTCTTTCTGGGCGAGTTCCTTGATGAGGAACCAGGCTTGTTCGGCGTTCCAGTGGCGGTTCCCGCCTTCGTCTTCAGCGCCGAAGATGAACATTTTGAGAATCTCCGACGCGGACTGGTCGATGATTTCGTGGACAGCTTTGGTGGGTGTTTCGCCGGTCTTGATTCGGCGGGACAGGAATTCGAGGTCTGTGAGGCGGCCGCCTAGAAGGTCGATGCAGGTATCGAGCTCGTCGAGATCGTCGCGGTGTTGAGAGGGGAGTTTCTTGGGTGAGCCGTCTTTTGGCGCTGGGTCGTCTTCGACGTCGGCGTCGAGATGGGTGATTACGAATCGTTTCGCGACCTCCGGACTGCAATCAGATAGCGAGATCTGACGGAACATGCGGTCTGGCATCGCCTTGGAGAGCGACTTGCTGAATGCGACATCATTGGTCAGGAAGATCACGTGAGCCACGTTCGTCGTTGTGAGACGCGCAGCCCATTCAGCAATCTTATCATAGACGATGCCGCCTTCTTGGCTCTTGTGGAGGAAGTTGTCAATCACAACAATAGGCCTGCGTTCCGGGTGTGCCTCCAACCACTCGTCATCGCCCAAGTGCGCATCCTTGTCGTTCTTGTGTCGTGTGTCCAGTGCGATTTGTCGTAAAGCCGAGGTAGTCGTGTTCCAAATTTTGCTGAGCTGAGAGTCAAGAGTCTCCGAGAAGCCCGTCTTGACGCCTGTAGCACCTTGAGCGGCCATGTCGATCATTCCAGATATGCTGTTCATCCAGCTGAATACTGGTCTGTATCCCACAGAAAGCGCAGCAGCGTTGATAGTAGCGCTCTCGCCACGGGCTTCTTGGATGGGCTTGCAGTCGATCACAAGCTTGAGTTTCTTATCCTCCAAGGCCTGGTCTACGACGAGCTCGCGCTTGCCGGAACCGCGAGGGCCCTGAACGATGATGAAAGTTTCGGCAGTCTCCATCAACCAGGTTTGGATCTGTTCGATATTGTCTTTTCTGTCATCCCAGATGGCATCCATGCCGTCGTCGTCATCGCGCGTCTTGCCGCCGTGAATGATGTCCGTAGCATAGCCCTTAATCCATTGGTACCACTTGTTGTCTTCGATATGGAAGTTGCGCGTGATATGGGCCTTGACGAAGAATGTGCGGATGCTGTGTACCTGTCAGTTTGGGTCGTAAACGTGCATGACTGACTTACGGGTCGAAGATGATAGCAACAAGAGCTGCAATAAGGGCCGCTATGATCGGAATGATGATCCTCGGATGACCAAAGATCCAATCCCTGATATACCTCGGCTTGATCTTCTGCTCGTACTTCAACCGTAAGACCGTACCCAACTTGCCTCCACCCTCAGCTTCCGAAACCACGTAGCCATGCATGCAGTTCCTCGCCATGATAGCCTTACCGATACTAGTATAGTCCAGATACGCGAACTTGGGAAGGACCTTCGAATCCGGAGGTTGCATAACGATATCTCCCAGCTTGCCATAAGGCCTGAAGAACTGGAAGAGCTGCTCCTGGCTCATCTCAACAGCCTCAGAAGCTGGAACGCCCGGTTCAGCAGACACAAACTCGACCCGCAGGCGTGAAGCAGGCAGACGCATGAGATCTTCCACCCAAGGTTTTCCCTTGACCATCTTCGCGCGCATCCTCTTCCACGGACTCCACCATGGCTTGACTGGCTCATCTCTCAGGTACTGCTGCAGCACCTTCTCGATCTCAGAAGCGGACGCATTGCCATCGTGAGTGAATTTGACAAATGCTCCTCCCTCTCTCGTCCGCGGGAGCACTTCAGTGCCAGTAATTTGGAGGTTGCGTTTCACACTTGCTCGCTCAATAACGGCTTTGGGGTCGGTGCCAGAGATGGTTGGACTGATAAGGCGATCGAAGAGCCCAGGGAGAGGAAGTCCCAGTACCTTGCGGATCTGGATTGGGAAGACATTGTTGAAGAAAAGGATTCCTTCGTTAGGCCCGGCGCTGATGTGGCCGGTTTTGTCTTCGCCTGCTTGTAGTCCAGTCACATACCGAGCGGGGACGGTCCACGGTCTGCGGCAAGCCAAATCACTTGGTTTCAAAGTCGCAGCAAGTGTCGGATGGATATTTCTGATGATTTGTTAGTACACTTTCGATGATCGGCAACCAGGATCGGCTTCGTGAACGTGCTTCAATGGCCCTTGCACAGGGCGACGGCAGGCTTGATGCCAGCCGGTACGGGGTATCATCCTCAGTATCTAATTGTCACCGGGGCATAGCGACATGTAAAAAGAGTTGATCGCTCGAGCGATGTTTGCTGCCTAGGGTGTGGTTTGTTGACGGCGAATCTGGAGTTGGAGGTGCGTGACGTCACTAATCCTGAATCTTGGCTTTGTGCATTCGCGGCCTGGCGAAGCGAAGCGGCGGCGACGGACTGTCACTGATGCCAAACTCTCAGCGCTTATGAAAGGTCCATGTAAAAAATCTCAGCCGCACTTACAATGACTGTACTCACTATGATGGTACCGCGCATTTTCGATAATCAATATAGTCAAGAACCTCACATGCATGCCACAGGAAGTTGTCAAATGATGATTTGAACATAGCATTCGCATATATATACAAATTGAGTGCGAAATGAATTAACCAAAAGCCAACAACCAAAGCAAGAAAACATTGTACACTGCAGGTGCCACCCAGCTGACTCCGCATACTGAAAAGGTATCGTGCAGGTAAACGAGGGAAAATGCTTGTACACAAAAGATCAAACGCCAAACAAATCGTGAATATAACCCGAGACCCCCCATCTTTTATCATGAGCCCAACCATCTTTTCCCATGCATCTTTTCTACTTCATAAAGTAATCGTTATAATCATGTTCGCATCTAAGCGGCGACGGTCACCAGCTTCTCCGTGGGAGCAGCGGTGTGCTTGTGCATGGCCTCGTAAGGTGGGCGCTTGACGATACCACCGGTGACGGGCAGGGAAGTGCCGTAGCCGGTAAGGAAGGTGTCGACGTCGCGAGCGCACTGGCGACCTTCGTTGATACCCCAGACGATGAGGGACTGTCCGCGACGGCAGTCACCAGCAGCGAAGACGCCGGCAAGGTTGGTGTTGTAGTGACCAGGAGGAGTCTTGATGTTCTTGCGGCCATCGAGTTCGATGACATCGCTCATGACGCGCTGCTCGGGGCCCAAGAAACCCATGGAGAGCAGGACGAGGTCGGCGGGGAAGAACTGCTCGCTGCCCTCGACGTGCTTCATGTCCCAGCCGCCAGAGGCGGACTTGGTCCACTCAACACGGACAGTGTTGATACCCTTGACCTTGCCGCTACCGTCGTCGACGAAGTCCTTGGACATGACACAGTACTCACGAGGGTCCTTGCCCATGTGAGTCTTGACTTCGTTGTGACCGTAGTCGGTACGGAAGATACGGGGCCACTGTGGCCATGGGTTGTCGCGAGCACGCTCAGCGGGAGGCTGGGGCAGAAGCTCGAAGTTGACGACTGACTTGGCGCCGTGACGAACGGAAGTACCAATGCAGTCGTTACCAGTGTCACCACCTCCGATGACAACAACGTGCTTGTCCTTGGCCGAGATGTAAGCATCGTCAGCCAATTCGGAGTCGAGGAGAGACTTGGTGTTCTTGTGCAAGAACTGCATGGCGTAGTGGATACCCTCCAGGTTGCGGTTGGGGATTGGCAAGTCACGGGCGACAGTTGCTCCAGTGGCGAAGACAACGGCGTCGTACTCCTTGCGGAGAGCATCGAGGTTGGTCTGGCCATCCTCGCCAACAGTGACACCAGTCTTGAAGTTGACACCCTCGGCGGCCATGAAGTCAACACGGCGCTGAACGACCTTCTTGTCAAGCTTCATGTTGGGGATACCGTACATGAGAAGACCACCGACACGGTCAGCGCGCTCGTAGACGGTAACGGTGTGTCCAGCCTTGTTAAGCTGATCAGCGCAAGCAAGACCAGCAGGGCCGGAACCGATGATGGCAACAGTCTTGCCAGAGCGGACCTGAGGCGGCGAGGGAACCATCCAGCCCTTCTCGAAACCACGGTCGATAATGGCGCACTCAATGGACTTGATGCCGACGGGGTCCTCGTTGATGCCAAGAACACAGGCTCCCTCGCAAGGAGCCGGGCAAACACGTCCAGTGAACTCAGGGAAATTGTTGGTCTGTACACCCAAGAATGTCAGTATTTGTCTCGCATATACTTTGGAGTGTCGAGACTTACCATAAGGAGACGGTTGAGGGCGTCACGCCATTGTCCCTGGAAAACGAGCTCGTTCCACTTGGGAATGATGTTACTGATCGGGCAGCCAGTATCAGACTGACAGAAAGGAACACCGCAGTCCATGCAACGAGCAGTCTGGTACTTGAGCTCATCCTCGTTGAGACGCTGGTTCAGCTCGGCCCAATCACGAGTACGTGTCTTGGGGTTGCGGTACTTCTCAGATCGGCGCTGGTACTTCATGAAACCGCGAGTCTTGTCAAGGACGAGCGCTTTCTTCTTCTCGGCCTTTGCGTCAGTGACACTCTCCTCGATGTCGAGAAGGTCGCTCTTCTTCTTCTCCTTGGCTTCGGCCTCGGCTTCCTTGTTGCGGGACTCTTCGTGGCTGGCACGGACGGAGTTGCCAGGAAGGAGGGGAAGAGGGTATTCGTTCTTCTTCTTCTCGGCAGCCTTGGCCTTCTCCTCGAGGAGGACGCGCTTGTAGTCAACGGGCATGACCTTGACGAAGCGGGGCAGTGCGCGGGTGAAGTCGAGCAGGATGCGTGCGGCGAGCTCGGAGCCAGTGTAGTGGTGGTGGTCCTCGATGAGTCCACGCACGAAAGCGATCTCCTCTGGCTCTTCAATACCGGAAAGCTCAACCATCTCCTGGTTGACCTTCTGCTCGAAGTCCTTGTGGATGTCAAGAACGTATGCAATACCACCAGACATACCGGCGGCGAAGTTACGTCCAGTAGAGCCAAGTACAAGAACACGGCCACCAGTCATGTACTCGCAACCATGGTCACCAACACCCTCAACAACGGCTGTGGCACCAGAGTTACGGACACAGAAGCGCTCGGCAGCGATACCGCGGAAGAAGCAGGTACCGCGAGTGGCACCGTACAAGCAGACGTTACCGATGAGAACGTTCTCCTCAGCGCGGTAAACGGCGTTGCGGGGAGGGTAGATGATCAGGCGACCGCCAGAAAGACCCTTACCGACGTAATCGTTAGCGTCACCCTCAAGTTCAAGAGTAACACCAGGTGCCAGGTAAGCACCGAAAGACTGGCCAGCAGAGCCACGGATGTTGACGTGGATGGTGTCTTGGGGCAGTCCAGCCTCGCCGTAGCGCTTGCTGATGTGGTATGAGAGGGTAGCACCTAGAGCACGGTCGGTGTTGACGACATCGCACTCGATGCGTGCGGGAAGACCCTTCTCAAGAGCAAGCTCAGACTCAGCAATGAGCTTGTTGTCGAGACGAACATGGAGACGGTGATCCTGCTTGCGGACGTTGAAGGTAGCAACTCCCGGGCGCAGGGTGTGAGCGGGAGTCAGGATGAGAGACAAGTCAATGTTCTCAGTCTTCGCAGTGCGGAGATCGTCGCGAATACGTAGAGCCTCGCAGCGGCCAACCATGTCGTTGATGGTACGGAAACCAAGCTTGGCCATGATCGCACGGAGCTCGTTGGCGATGTAGTAGAAGAAGTTGATGACATGCTCGGGTGTACCTTGGAACTTCTTTCGGAGCTCAGGGTCCTGGGTGGCGATACCGACAGGGCAGGTGTTGAGATGGCACTGTATCATGAAGTCAGTATATGTTCCAGATGCATCTCGTATAGTCAAAACTTACCTTGCGCATCATGATGCATCCCATGGCAATAAGAGGTGTGGTAGCGAAACCCCACTCCTCAGCACCAAGCAAACAAGCAATGGCAACATCACGTCCAGTTCTCAACTGACCATCAGTCTGAACAATGACACGACCACGGAGATCGTTGAGGACAAGAGTCTGGTGAGTCTCGGCAAGACCCAACTCCCACGGAAGACCAGCATACTTGATACCAGTCCATCGAGAAGCACCAGTACCACCATCGTGACCGGAGATGAGGATGTGGTCAGCCTTGGCCTTGGCGACACCGGAAGCGACGATACCAACACCGGTCTCGGAGACGAGCTTGACGGAGACACGAGCGCGGGGGTTGGAGCACTTGAGATCGTAGATCAATTGCTTGAGATCCTCAATAGAGTAGATGTCGTGATGGGGAGGAGGACTGATCAGACCGACACCGGGAGTGGAGTGACGGGTTTTAGCGATGGAGCCGGAGACCTTGTGGCCAGGAAGCTCACCACCCTCACCAGGCTTGGCACCCTGAGCCATCTTAATCTGGAGCTCATCGGCATCGGCGAGGTAGTTGGAGGTGACACCGAAACGTCCGGAGGCGATCTGCTTGATAGCGGAGCGCATAGTGTCACCGTTCTCCATGCGCAAGCTGCGCTCGGGGTCCTCACCACCCTCACCAGTGTTTGACTTACCGCCAAGACGATTCATGGCGACAGCAAGCGTAGAGTGAGACTCCATGGAGATGGATCCGTAGGACATGGCACCGGTAACGAAGCGGCGCACAATGTCAGTCCAGGGCTCGACCTGGTCGATGGGGATGGGTGCACGGTCATCGAAGTTGAAGTCAAGGAGACCACGGAGGGTGCAGTCCTTGATGCGCTCGTACTCAGCGATAGAGTAGGCCTCGTATGACTTGTCGTTCTTGGTGCGGACAGCGTCCTGGATGTTGGCCATGGCAGTCGGGTCGTTGACGTGAGGCTCGCCTCCATCACGCCAATGGTACTCACCAGTCTCAGCGAGACCAGGTACCTCGACAATGGCGCGCGATGGGTAGCCCTTCTCGTGAAGAGCGAAAGCATCGGAAGCGATCAGCTCAAAGGTCATACCCTTGATACGAGAGGCAGTTCCAGTGAAGCATCGGTCAACAACAGAGTCGTCAAGACCAAGAGCCTCGAAAATCTGAGCACCCTTGTAGGATGAGAGGGTGGAAATACCCATCTTGCTCATGACCTTCAAGATACCACCATCGCAAGAGTGCTTGTAGTTGTCGATGAGCTGCTCAGGGCTGAGCTTCTTCCGGATGACACCCTCGCGGTGCATCTTCAGGATACACTCAATGGCGAGGTACGGGCAGATGGCATCAGCACCATATCCGACGAGCACGCACATGTGGTGCACCTCACGGGCCTCACCGGTCTCGACAACGAGAGCAGCGTTGGACCGCCACTTGTTGCGGACGAGATGGTGGTGGACCATACCAGTAGCCAAGCAAGCGGACACGGCAACGCGGTCAGCGGATGCAGCGCGGTCGGTCAGGACAAGGATATTGTCGCCAGCCTGGATACCCTCGGTGGCAGCCTCGCAGATGCGGTCGAGAGCAGCCATGTAGCCCTCAATACCATCGCTCTTGGGGAAGGTAATGTCAATGTTCTTGACGGTCCAGTCAGAGTACAGCTTGTGAGTGTTGGTCAACGCTGTGAACTCCTCGAGCGTCAGGATGGGCGAAGGAAGGAGAAGACGACCACACTGTGACTCGTCCATCTCGAGAAGGTTACCCTGGGGACCGACGTAGGTCTCCAACGACATGACAATAGCCTCACGGATAGGGTCGATAGGAGGGTTGGTGACTTGGGCGAAGAGCTGACGGAAGTACTCGTACAGCAGGCGAGGCTGAGTAGCCAAGCAAGCCAGAGGAGCATCGTTACCCATAGATCCAAGAGCCTCCTTTGAGTCGGCGGCCATAGGACCAAGAAGCAGACTGACTTGCTCAAGCGAGTAACCGAATGCCCGTAGACGAGGGTCCTCGTGTAGCTTAGTCTCAGTGAGCTGGTATGATAGGTCAACACCCTTTGCAGGGACTGCCTCCAGGATCTTGGGAAGAGTAAGCAGGTTCTTCTGGATCCAAGAACGGAAGTCGACACGCTCTGAGACGCTCTTCTTCAGCTCGGCGTCGTCGACAATTCGTCCAGCGACAGTGTCGACGAGCAACATCCTACCGGGCTGCAGACGACCCTTCTGTACAACTCGCTCGGGCTCGATGGAAATGGTACCAACTTCAGACGCACAAATGATGCGGTCGTCATCGGTAACGTAGTAACGGCAAGGACGAAGACCGTTACGGTCGAGGTTGGCACCACAGTATCGTCCATCCGAGAATGTGAAGAGAGCGGGACCATCCCAAGGCTCCATCATGCAGGCAGCCCACTCGTAGAAGGCCTGCTTGGCGGGGTCCATTGTGTTGTTGCCCTGCCATGCCTCTGGAACCATCAGCATGACTGCTTCTGGGAGTGACAGAACACCGTTAATGGTGAGCAGCTCAAGAACGTTGTCGAAAGCCGCAGAGTCGGAACCACCATCCTCGACAATGGGGTAGAGGAGGTCGAGCTCCTCGCCGAAAAGGCTGGACTTCATGACACCCTCGCGGGCGCGCATCCAGTTCTTGTTTCCTCGCAGCGTGTTGATTTCACCGTTGTGAGCCGCCCATCGCAGAGGCTGAGCACGGTCCCAACTGGGGAATGTGTTGGTAGAGAAACGGGAGTGCACTAGTGCAAAGTGACCCTCGTAGTCGACGTTGAGCAGATCGTGGTAGTACTCGTAGACCTGAACGGGAGATAGTTGACCCTTGTAAACAATGTTCTTGTTGCTCAGAGAGCAGACGTAGAACCAGTTGTGCAGGCCAATGACGTGTGTAGCCCGCTTTCGCATGACATACAGCTGTCGCTCAAAGTACGCGTTGTCGTACTTCTCCTGGAAGTCCGCCTTGGGCTCTCGGGCGTCGCCGTAGGCAGTCTTCAGAACCACGAATGGCTGGAGAATGATGGGCTCTCGTGAAAGCGCCGCGGGTCCAAGAAGTGTGGAATCGCGGGGCACCGTCCGCCATCCGAGCACCCTCAAGTCGAGTTGGTCTGCAACGTCCTCGAACATGGCCTTGGTCTCCTCCAAGATGGTGGCGTCGGGCTTGAAGAACAGGTTACCAGTGGCGTACTGGCCAAGGCTTGGTAGCTTGTAGCCTTGCTCGCGCTCGAACTCCTTGAGGAAGAAGCGGTGGGGGATGGATGTCATTACACCTGCACCGTCACCGTCGCGTGCGTCTGAGCCCACGGCTCCTCGATGTGTCATGTTGCATAGCAACGACCGTGCTGCGAATTTGTTAGCACTCTATTCTGCACCACTCTCGCGTTGTTCGCTCTTACCATCGGAGACAATCTTGTGGCTGGCCTTGCCCTTGATGTGGCTACGCAAATGTCAGCCCTCACACTCCACAGAAAGCGCAATTCCGTCACTCACGCAGCGAAACCGACACCGCAAGCATCCTTCTCGAGCTCCGGGTCGTAGAGACCCTGCTTCAACGGCAGCGCACCTGCCCACGACTTGTTCTCGGGGCCATCTTGATACTCGAACACGGAGCTCTGATACTCTTCAATCTGGGGTTCCTGGGGCAATTTTGTATCTTCGGCGAACGAGACCCGACCCATTATATCGGCGAAAGGCCGAAGTTCTGGGTTCGTTGGTGTGGGTAGCGGGGCTGCGGTATCGATATGGGAGTGTGGCGGGGTCGCTCGACGCGTCAAGTTGGAGCTGCTGCTCTGGTAATAGTGTCTAGGTGAAGTCTGAGGCGGATATTAGTTGTCAATTCGGAGAAGAGTTTGTCGGTGAGTGCGAGCCGAGGATCAAAGATATTTGGTACGGATGCGCCTAGAGCTCTAGCTCAAAAGCAACGAATGTGGGTGGGGATCAGTCGCTGCAAGGACGGGGTCGCTGGTGTCTATCACCCCCAAAGGCAGCAGAAAGATGGGCTGGATTCGTCACCAGCTTCACCCGCCGGATATAGCGATTGAGGGCTATGACGTTCCCCCATACCCAGCGGCGACTGATAGCTGTTGGAAGCACGAGTGCGCTGATAAGGGAATAGCGAATGGGCTAACGCGGGGTGGCACGCGTAGACCAGTAAAACGAGTGTCTGTGTTGTTCACGCAGGACGGGTGGTGGAAAAGCACAATGTTTGGGCGCGGGTGGTGGATGGGTGCAGCGGGTGTACATGTGGGAGGCGGGCGACTTACTTGCTAGCAGGGCTGGTGGAACAGGCCTGGTGGTGGGCTCGCGGTGTTCCGGCAAGCAAAGTGTAGCGATTGTGTGTCGAGCAGGTACGTGAAGAGACAGAGGGTCGCGGGAGATTGGGCGGGCGTGCTTATGAATAAGAGAGCGGAGGGCTCCTGGTGGGGTGGATATTTTCCCAATGCGCTAACAACTTGACTTCAACGTTGTCCAATTACCGGGCTGGAAGCGTGTCGAGGGAGGCGTTCGTGCTGTCACTTAGGCCATCTCCGCGTGTGTGCCGATGCGAACTGGGAACTGCCTGGTCTTGGAGGTGGTCTTGGTACTTTACGAGTGAATATCGCATGGAAAGTTGGAGCGGACCCGACCTCGGACTGTGATCGCGTATCACTTTAGACGATACCCAGGTATACCACTATATACCAAATATTCCAATGTGAAGTCGCTACATTCTCTATGAACTCGTCGTAGAATACAACACTGCCTCCAACGTCTGTCTACCCTCACTGCTCGCGGCGTCTTGCGCCTGTAAAATTGGCCTACCCCACGGTTTTTCTGCCACTCCATGACCAAAGGGCAGGATGTGAGTGGCCAGGCAGGCGCGACCGCCCTGCAGCAGTTTGGCCGTGCGCCGCATCCTGGGCTCCGAAGGTCGGTTTGACATCTGATGACCAGGACTTGCATGTGTTTCCGCTCTGCCTCTGCTCCACCGGCTAGATTGCCGCTGCAGCCCACGCCGCATCATCTGAAAAGCGGCCGCTGCCATTGGCCCGGCGGCCTCGCCTCGGCAGCCCACGACTTGTCTGTCGTAATTCGAGAGGGTCATCTCAGGCCTTATCTCTCCCCAAGCGCGACCCAGGGCGGACGGTCGCGCGACGGAAGACGTCGTGTCGACGCTCGTTGGACGGGAGATCAATATAACCCCGCCATCCAGCAGCGGAGCGTCGATGAACCTCTCTTTGTGCGCACTCGTCGACATCATCGCTCGCCCAGCTTGCAGTGATTATCCTTCTGCCTAGCCGCAAACTCAAAAACAAATTCATCTTACTGTACCCTCCGCAGGTCCGTCCTTGGAGTTTTAGAAATTTGGGCGACTCTGGCCATCCCGTCGCCACGTAACGGCTGGCGAGCACACATCAATGTCCTCATCATGTTCGGAACAGACCGGAAGACAGTTTGCCTTAGCTGGCGGCAGTACGTAGCGGGAGACGAGTCACGAGAACAGGCAAATCCGTGTCGCGCAGCCAGTGCAGCCGAGCCCGTTGCCTTTGAACCTGGCCGATGTCGCCTCGGACGCTGTCTGGCGCTGCTGCTCAAGTCCGCGGCGGATACTCCAGGCAGCTCATCAGGACCCTGAGCTAGCGCGTCAACTCAGCCTGCAGGCAACAAAAAACTTTCCGTAGGATTCGTGTACCTAATGCTTTCCGCTTTGGGTCAGAAACGGCAAGAGTGGGAGGCAGCAAGGTTTTTCCGGGATTAACATATACAACGTGTTACGTGGGTCAATTTCCAGGGTCTCGATGCTGTGCCATGGGGTTGGGGCAGTCAATCTTGCCACAGGTGTATACGTAAGAGGATGATCTTCCTGGGATTGCTGGTCTCGTGACATTGCTGGTATCCCGGGCCATTCTGTCGCATTCATCCGTTACTAATCTGTGCAGTCTGAGGTATATGGTCTTTGTCATCTAGTCAGGGTGTGCCTTCTCGTCTTTCCTTCTGGCGAAACCAGCAGTCGCAACCTTGGAAGTCGTGACTGCAACGTACTGCTACTTCCCAATTGAAGATAAACACTCATCACACGATCCCGACTCTCGCCTTTCTTTCCAATTCCCTTTATCCTCAATTCAGACGATATCTTGACACATCAAGTCGCCCTCCTCGCAGTAACCTTACGTACAATCTTAGTAATAGCGAGTAACAGCATGGACCTCACCTGATCCCGCGTATGAATTAATGCACATGTACGCTTCCCATCACATAACATCTGCCCAAAATCTGTCGGTGGTTCCGAAGCACCGTCTTCTGGGAAGAATCGTAACAGTGACTGCCGTGCTTGCAACTGCAGCTTGACTAGCTCATTGGATCCTGGAATCTAGGGTATAGGTAACGGTAGGGTAACGTTAACTCACTCCTGCTGTTGGTTCAAAATGGGGCTGGACACAGTGGTAGTACCGTGCACACGCGTTGGAAGGACGTGAAGTACCAAGGAAAGGCGGGGTAAGCGTGTTTGAGAACCAGCATTCTTTCTCCGGACCGCCAAGTTCTGTCTTGTGTTATCCAGCAGCCCGCAAGCTCATCGCTGGATATGTCCATCGCTTGCAACAAACAAGACGAGTGTAGCCTAACAATTCGGTCTCACATGCACGCGAGTAGCCAAGTCAAGTCCATGGGTATTCATCATTTCCATTTCATAAACGCACGCTGGTGCCATGTACGCGCTCAAGATGCAGGCCATCGTTCATGCGACACATCAAAGTATCCACACAGCTCAATGTCCCGCTATACCTGCAAAGTCGCGCCGAGACTCCAGTACGTCGGTAAGAGTTCCATTCCCCGCTACCCAAATGCCTTTTGTATATGTATCACATAACCCTAGCCAAAGTACGGAGCTGACGAAGATGTTATCGAACGCGCCGGAGAAGTCCTGAAAAGTTACTATGTTAGCGGGGTCCATTGAGCAAGGGCGGGCTGGCTGCCAACATACCTCAAGACGGATGTCGCTACTGCAACACGTCTA
Organism: Alternaria viburni; assembly: GCF_023758015.1. Taxonomy (NCBI): domain Eukaryota; kingdom Fungi; phylum Ascomycota; class Dothideomycetes; order Pleosporales; family Pleosporaceae; genus Alternaria; species Alternaria viburni. Next base: position 314,104 of record NW_026055795.1, read on the forward strand.
GTCCTTCATCTGGTCATCAGGGTCGACAAAGTCGTCATCGTCGTCCTCCTCATCCTCATCACCAAGCTCCTGGTTGGCCTTGGCAAAGTCGATGTTCTTACCGCGCGTGCGGCTGCTCAGGACGTTGGACGTGTCAATCTCCTCCATGTTGTCCTCATCGGGCTCCTCGGCTGTCTGCGTGTTAGCTCGACACGTTCAGGCGTGTGGTGGTGCGCGGAAAGGGTAGCTTACGTTCGCCGGCCTATTACGCGCTCATGTTAGCTGGGTTGCGCGTGAAGTTGTGGCGGTGAGCGCGCGGAGAACGTACCTGGTCCTCAACGCCAGACTCGTCGCTCGAGTCGTCGTCCATGGACTCTTCTACTGTCTCGCCCTCCTGAGCCTTGCCCTTGCCCTTGACGTCGGTAGCGGGGTCCTGGACGCCCTCCATCTGTTGGTTCTCTGGCTGGGCCGACATGGTGTGGGGTCGTTGTTGTGTGTGTGGGAGGGGTTTGGGGGTCGCGGTGGTGAGTGCGACGGGGTTTGGGTGCGATTGAGAGGTTGGCGTGTTGTTCGTTTGCGGCAGCGGTGTAGAACAAGAAGTCGAGGTGAAGCCCTGTCCATCTATTCCTTCCCTTGCGGCTTGCTGCAAGTGGTTTAGTCTGCCGATCCCCTGGCCAACGCTTGCTCGAAACAGCAAATAGCAAACATTAGCGCGCGTGGCCAGACCATCGACATCTGTCAACCCCATCTATTCGCTGTCATGTTTTGCTATTCGTCGCAATCGATGGACACGCGTTCAATCTAGCTAACGACTTTATTATGACGGGTTCGAAGGCAAGAAATACATCTCTGGAAAGCAGGCCATGCCCCGACCCCGCATCCAGCAGCGCACTGCTAAAGCTTCAAAAAGGTCCTGCGGGGCTGATAGCGAAAGCAGCTTAGACAAGAACCTGACGCTTCAACGAGCAGGAACAGAGACATGAGAAGTAAGATTTGAAAGAGTTGACAACGCTACAAGGGCCACCGACCAAAAAGACGTAGGCAAAGCCCCCTTACCCATCAACCCTCACTCAGCAGCACCCCCTTCCTCCACACGTACCCGGGTATCATCGCAACCTCAAAAAGCCACCCACAAAACCCCCATCACCTACTCACTCTTCTCAATATCCGTCTTAGAAACAATATGACACCCCCCCTTCCCCTCACTCTTAACCCTGACCATCCCACACTCCCTCAACCAAGGACTATCTACACTAGCATCCACATCCTCAGCATGATACACCTGCTCCGGTGTCACCGGTCTCCTCACAATCTTATACCCCGGCCTCTTCACTCTCTCCACTTTCCTCACCCCTTCTTCTCCATCGCTATCACCACCCTCACCATCATTCCCCACTGAAACCGCAGAGCCCCCAATGGTGGTAGGACGATCGCGACCTCCAAAGACTCTACCAAATAACCCAACAATCTTGGACTGTGGTTTCAACCCCACCGGCTTCCCCGCTGCAGCTCTTTTCGCAGCTTTTTTCTCTTCCTTCCTATCAAGACGCCGGTCCCGCCGTTCTTGGCGCCGGATCTGGCCTTCCAGGCGGTGTATCTCGTGTGCTTCTTCGCGCGCGGTTGTTTGTGCGATTTCGTCGGGGTCGTCGAAGAGGCCGAAGGTGCCGGTGTGGGCTTGCCCGTGGGGGTCTGTTGGCATGATGTTTTGAAGGGCGTGGTGTGTGTAGTGGGGTGGGGTGTTCTGGGTAGGAAGAAACAGTGGGTGGAGTTGGAGTTGCGCTGGCGATGCGTGGGGATGCTGGTATGTGGGTTGAGAGGTGTTATCGAAGATGGATATCGGGCATGACGAGGAGGGGAGAGGAGGTGTGGAGGTGGTTGGGTGTATGGAATGATGGGCTGTTCACTGTTTCGTGGCATGAAGGTTGTTTGCATGGCAAACGTGGAGCATTGGGCGTCACCGTTCGGAGTCCGAGCAATAATGGTCACACCCCGCCTACTCGCGTTGGCGTACTGTTTCTTCAAGAATCGAAAAGACCGCTGCCATAAAGTTACTGGACTTTGATTCACATGTATAGTTCACAGCACGAACGAATATACATACCCCACATAGCTGAATATCACCACTTCCCTACATCCCCAACCCCCCACCAAACACCCCCTTCGCCCTCCCAAGCAACTCCTCCAACTCATTTACCCCCCTCTCCATGCTCATCTCAAAACCCCCACCCCTTCCAATCTCCACTCCCATCTCCACCGCCTTTCTATACATCAGTTCGATCTCCTTAAACCTCTTCACTGCCTCTAATAAAAGTGGCTTGAACTTATGTATACTTCTTAACAACTTCATGTCGAACGGGTATGGCACGACGCGGTAGAACACCTCTTGCATCGCCGCTAACAGGGTGTTTGCGAGGTATGCTGTGTGCTCGTAGCGTGTGAAGAGAAGCTTTTGTGGGTTGATGGGGGAGGGGTGGCGGGGCGGTGTCAGGAGGGAGAGCGTGAGCGGTGTATTGGGCGGTGGGAGAATGGCTGAGTATTCTGTTGGTGCGGAATTTCGACGGGGGAATATATGTGGGTGCTTCATGATGGCAAGTTTGTGGCTGTGGAGGAGGAGGAGGCGCAGGGTGTGTATGTGTCGATTGGGTGGAGGATATGTGAGGGTATGCCACGTGATGAGTAGGTATGTTCCAGTCGCTGTGTTGCAAAGGTATTTGACGTTTTGTGACTCGGAAATGTATTGTATGTTTTGCTTCCAGGTCTCGCTGGAGACACTTTGCCAGCTTACGACCAGCTATGAATGACGGCTTGTGACAGCTGTGATGACGCAGCATTTCATCATGAGAACTTGAACTACTTCTGGATTTTCATATAGTACCCACACTACGATCGCTCTATCCAGAGTTTACTTCGATCCACTCCTTTCCTACACACCACCAACAATGTCATCTAAACCATCAGCCCCAAGCCGAACAGTCCCTCCACCCCCAACCCCCAGCCCACCGCCCACAAACCCCCGTCTAACAAGAGCCCTTCATCGCTGCTCCATCATCATCAACATCGCGCAGCGACGCAACTCCCCCGCCTTTGAACCCTACATAGACAGGTACAACGCCATCTTGCGGGGGCTTTCTGCGCCGATCGAACAGGGGCATATAGCACATGTTGGCCTTCAGACCGTAGCAGGTATTGAAAGGCTGACTGAGGAGGTGGAGAGGGTGTTGAGGGGCGAGTATGTAGGGGGTGTGAGGGAGGTGTGTGATGAAGTTTTGGTGAGGGGGAGGGAGGGAAGAAAAGGAGGAAAGGAGAAAGAGAGGATAGGGAAGAAGTGTGTCGTTATGTGATGTATAGATGGGTTTGCGGAGCTGTAATTTTGTCTGCTGCTGGGCCTTTTCGTGCCACTTCGTTCGTGCGTGCTCTTGCCAAGACCGTAGCCTGCTGTTGTGGCGGATAAAGTCTTGATTCAGCATATGCTTCAGCGTAGGACAGCTTCCTCAATTTGGACCGAGGAACGGATATTGAGTAACCACATTCCAGTTGTCGTCCATAACCGACAGTAGATTCAGTTCCCTAGTCACCCTGATCATTACGCCAAACTCGTCCAGTATGACGCTCAAGATCGCCTCACATCCATCACTTTCGCATGTTGACCGCTCGCGTACACTCGGCATCAGTATCCCTTCTTCGTGACTGATTATGTGTTTGCACACAGGATGGACATGCGGGCTTGCCGAGAGGGCTTCGAGCAGGTTGCAAGCTGCCTCTTTGCCCTGTACATGGGGACAGACATATACATCTATGTCTTGTAATGCCTTGATGATCTCGCTCGGGGCTTCAGATCCAGGGAAGCGGCGAATGTTGCAAATTTTGCAGGTTTCGTGTGCAAAAGCGGACTGCTGCGGACGCGAGATGGTTTCCCTGTCCACCCGAGGTACGGGAATCATTCGAGTCAGCCTTATGCCATCCGCCCACTTACAATATGTAGTTTGAGGCTCACAGGCCTGAGGGCATACTAGGCGTTGATACTCTTGATCTGGGGATCTGAGTAGCCTGATGAAGTCCTCGAAGGCCATTTGTGTATGAGGGCAGAAATAGACTGTGGCCGCGGAAGCCGTACATTGTCTTTCCTTCGCGATGATAGCTGCGCATTCCCGCTCGAGCGCTCCAAAGGCCGACAGTGGATGCAAGTCCATGCAGTAGCTACAAAGAAGCTTGTCGCGTGGGGTATACCGTCTGATAGCGTCGTTAGCCTCCTCGTACTCAGCAAATCGGTCGAAGCGATCCTTTCGTAGTCGCCATGCGTGTTCGTCAGCGGCGTCGTTGTCAAGGTCTCCGATAACTCTGTTCGTGACGGATACCATCCAAACGTATTTGCATATGGTACGGAAGCTGTGTTGGTCGACTGGGGTGAGAAGCTCGAAGATATCCAGGAGAAGTTCCCCAGGCAGATGCGCGAGGTTGCTCCTGTTGCTTGCACGGGGTGTTTCGCTGCGTGATCTCAGCGGCATTAACACGAACGCTGGATCGGGCCAGTGATGGCCGCTGTACTTTTGCTCATCGGCACGATCACGCCTGCATCGGTGTATGAAGTAGGCTTTTGCGGCATCATCGCCAGCGACACTGTGTCGATATCGATACGGCGGAGCACCATACATGATCTTAGGAGGTCCGGTTGCTGTCATACTGGATCTTCGAGACCGCTAACGGAAATTGTTTCGAATGTTAGGAAGAAAAAGAGGTCGATGTGATGGATGAAGAGTGCTCGGATGAGGTTTGTTGGTTATAAGTCCAAGAGGCGAGGCAGCAGTGCGCGCTAGTGATCACGTGCGCAGACACGCCCATGGTTGATCGACCTCTTTGGTTGGGTTATCCCATCAAAAGCATCTGATGACGCTGAGCTTCTCATGAAGAGAAAATCTACCCGCGCATCTGTTCACTTGTGTACTTCGTCAGCGAGCAGAACAATTGAAGAGGAGGTGTGTTCGTATGTGATGGGTAGCTCGGTTCATCGAGACACAGCGATCTACCCGGCCTAATTTGCTTCCGTTTGTCTTCTCCATACCGAAACCCAAAGTTTCGCCCCTCTGACACCAGAAATACCTCTCAGCAGTCTCCTAAACTCGAGCATCCGCCACAGGAGACTGCGTACTCACTAGCCAACTCTCCGCTGTTACCGTCGTTATTTTCACCCTCCTAATCGCCTCGATAGTAATGCCATGCTGTTCCAGAATCACCTCTACCCCCGCTATACATCCAGCTTTCTCACAGCCTGAGAATCGGGTCGCCTTGTATGATGCCATTCGAAAAGAGCTGTGCTTTCGGTTGGGGCGGAGAAGCGCTTCCTCTATTATATTACCAAGCATCTTGCAGGTTCTGTCTCTAATCTGTATATGTGGACAGATATACATGTCCGCGTTTTGGACGACTTTGCGAAGAGTGGACAATATGGTTGATTTTGCGGAGAAGGAATCGCATCGGATGGGGAGACATCCTAGCATCGGCCAGATGTACTTATTGCTTGCCATAGGTAGGAATATCCTTCGGGATAATGAACAGTGGTCGCTAGCGCCGATTAATGTTGACCCGGAACTGCAGCTCGCGGAGCAGAGTGCGCATACAAGACGATCCGTGAGGCCTCTGCATAGTTGGTTCAAGTCTTCGAAGGATAACTGCATATGAGGACAAAGATATACCTTAGCCTGGGATGCTGTGCAGCGTCTTCGGTATGCACTCCCGGTACTATGCTTCGAGACTTCGGCTGCGCTAAAAGAGGAGATCGGGTGGAGGTCCATACAGTAGCTGCATAGGAGCTTGCCACGTGGAGTGTATCTGTAAAGAACGTTGTTAAAGTTCTCATACTCTGCCATTCTATTAAAACAATCTTTGCGGGTCCTCTAAGCGTGTTTGTCGAGGGCTTCGATTGGAAGTCGATGTAAGCGTGCTCGAGTCCTCTTTGTAGCAGTCAGACTCCTTATGTCTCTGCACGCTGTGCGGTAGCTAAGCAGATCGATAGGCGCTAGATGGTCTGCGATATTTGAAATTAGCTCTCCCGGTAGCCTAAGTAGATTGAATTTGTTGCTGACCTGACAGTTCTTGCTGCTTACGTGTGGCGGCATCAAGACGAGTTCAGAATCGGGTCTGTGGTGGTCGCTACACCAGTGCCTCCAAGCTTCATCGTTGCGGTTAGATGAGTAGTGATAGTAGTGGTCGCACTGTCCTACAGATGTACGATCCAGGTTGCGTCGATACATGAAGTAATCTTTCGCGACAGACCAGTCGATATGGTCGTGGGTCGGTACGTCATCTGAAAGGCCGGAGGCGACAGTATTCGCCATCTGAGAGATGAACTGAAGATGACTTGTCTGGGACAAGGAGGAGCAGTGCTGAGGCGAAAGTGTGAAGAGATGAAGAGAGAGAGAGAAAGCGACGAAAACTCAATATTTCAGGCGAGAATTCAGGCAGTCGCCCCCACGTGCCCGCTTCTCTCTGGACCCTGTTGAGCTGGTTGTCCCATCATATGTGTTGATAACGATAGGCCTACCATAGAATGGCAAGAGTTGCACCAGGATCCCACAACCCAGCTGGGAGAAGTGGACGGTAGCTCAGGATGGGTCACTGAATGATCTTGTTAGGGAAGATACATGTTAAGAATTTGATAGCGATGATAGCAGCCTAGAGATCCATAACCCCAATCCCATCTAAATCAAAACGCCGGGACACGTCTGATCCCAAGTATACCCTTCAACGCCATGCCACCCTATAATATCATTTTGAAGCCAACAAGTGAGATCCCCTCTTCCGCCTCCCAGCATATCCACATCTACTGATGTATCTGACTCACATGCCCCGCCTGTCCAGCACCACCCCACTCACTATCGTCATCACTACCCACATCCGTCCAGCTCGTAGGGGTCATAATGCCCTGCCTGTCGCCGTCGAACTCGCTGAAGCCGCCCTCGGAAAATGCATCTGTAAACCCGCTTTCTGAACGGGCGTCGTGGTCTGTGTCGTTTTGTTCGCTGTTGGGCATGCTGAGGATGGCGATGTCGTTTGCGTGGGCGGAGGCGACAGAGCCGCTCATGGTCATGGAGCGCTCGGAGCGCGGGGTTAGGGTGCCGGTGGAGAGGTGCTCGGCGTCGTTGTCGTCGAAGAATGGGTGGGAGGGAGTGGGTTCGCCTGCTTGCGAGGAGGTGAAGGAGTAGAAGGATTGGGCGGCTTGATCGGCGTCTTCTTGGGCGGGCTGCGCGGGCGATGGGGTCTCGGGGAGAGAGTGCTCGGGGTCGGGGGTTAGGTCGACGAGTGTGCCGGTGGTGGGTGTGGAGGGGACGTCGGCTACGATTGTAGCGGAGCTTTCGCGGGCGGCAGGTTCTTCGTAGTTAAATGGCTTCGGTGAGGGCGCTTCGTCTTCGTCGTGGTCGAATAGGACTTGGTCGTCGGAGAAGGGGTTGGCCATGGTAGCAGCGGCAGCGGAGCCGGCGGCAAAACCAGCAGCACCACGCTTCTTGAGATTCCCATTCGAGTTGTCCATGCCAGTTGCAGTCGCGTTGTCCCTGAGCATGCCATCACTGCCGACCATGTCGTCGAAGCTTCTCGTCCGGTCAGCCCTGGACCGCCTGGCAGCCACCTCAGCCGTCTCAGCACCGATCCTAGCCAGCTCATCCAAATCGACAGCTATGCCCTCTTCTCTTGCCCGCCTGATCAGTTCGTTCCTATTCCTCCTGATCAACTCCTCTCTCCGTTGCTTCCTGGCTTCGAAGTCATCGGACGATTCGCTCGGGCGGCGAGGCTGAATGTCATCGCCAAGGTTATGCAGCGCGATGGCGATCTTGCGGCGGGTTTGGTCGGCCCATTGTCTGACCTGAGGGGACTCGTAGATGGCGATACCGGCGGCGACGATAACGGACGCGGCGATTATGAGGCCTGATGTGAAGGGGTGGTTAGGACGGTGCGGCGGGGTTTGAGTGTTGCCTTGCGGAGATGCGAAGCGCGGGCCGGTGCCTGCAAGCAGGTTGGCATAGGGAAGTACAGTAGACAGCAGAGGAATACGCGACAAGAGAAATAACGTTGGATATGCTGGGGACACCGCAGCAACATGCATAAGTGGAGTTATCCGTACTCACCTTTGGCCAGTGGCGCAGGCATTTCTGCGGATTTTGTAGCAGCGGATGCAGTCGTGCTAGTCAAATAGATTCCCTAACAATGTGGTGGGAGTTGATAATAGGGAGGAGAATCCAGAGGCTTTTGACCTTGGAAGAAGCGTGTAAGGAGAGAAGGTTCGAGGGCTGAGAGCAATCATGGTTCGTCCGGTCCTTCGCCACTTGCACAGCCGCACATGCAGGGCCCGTGGAGCTGGGGGCTCCGGGCGGCTTTTGGTGGGGTCGCCTGCCGCCAATCTTGCTGCACATCGCCCCGCACCCGTTGGACTAACTTCATAACTGTACCCCTGGAACAGCATAATTCACTCATAGCTGCGCATATCTGTAGACTCGATGAAGTCATTATAAAGTGGGCTGAGTATCACCAAGGTCTACACGTCTACATCATGTTGGCAAGTCACTGCACGAAAAGTTTGTGTCAACTTGAAGATTACACGCAGAAAGTATCAATTAGAATAGTCAGGTGGTTTTAACTGTATGCAGCAACGCAAGATCGCAACGCACGCTGAACACAAAAGAGCCACCTGTAGTCCTCAGACCAGGTCTACCATCCGGGACCGATGCTGTGTAGACGAAGTAGCTTCTAAAATCAATGAAAGAAGCCTTGGTCAAGAGCTTGGAGCTCAGGCACACAGCCTTGATCATTGCTGATATGCGAGAAGGCTTGCGCTATCGAGCTTGACTGTGGGACTAGAATGCATAAAGACTGAAACAAAACTTTTCGAGAAGGAAGATAAGCAGAGGGGATCGGGGAGTAAGGAAAATAAGGATGAAGAACACGGAGAGAAAAGACCATCAGCTAATGGCGAGCAGTCTTGGATGGCATAGCCAGGTCAAGATACGAAAGAGGTCCGTCAATCTCCTCGTTGAAGTGAACTGGGGCCTTCTGCTGACCACAAGCAGAACAGCAGCCTGTAGCACTGTCTGCCTGCTCCGACGTATCTGGAGTGTAATCGGGATCATACGGGTTGTGGTTTCGCTTGACCTTTGGGGTACTCTTGGCCTTCTCGCCCTTGTACGTGGAGATGATGATGGTCTTGCGGCGCTTTCGCGAGGGTCCTTCGTGATGTTGGTCGCGTTCTTCATCGGAGACCTTGCGCTTGTTTCCTCCGTAAGTCTCCAAGAAGCAGGCAGTACGGTACAGTCTAGGGTCAAGGCGCCACTTGCTCGTGTTCTGGTCGAAGATCCAAGGATTAGGACTGTCGATGCTCCGAATGATTCGCACATCTGGTTCCTTGTGCAGCCGAACGCCATCCCAGGGCATAATACGAGTGACGTGTTCCTTTCGAATGAATCCACATGCAAGCCATTCGTAGGCGTGACCTTTTGCGCATATTGTATCCCATCTACGGACCTTGGGTAGAATGATCTTCATGTCGCTGGCGCGGATCTCGGATATTGACAACCACATATCTGCGCCAGATGCTGCCAGTTGTTGCGAAGTTATGGCGGAGCGATCTTTTGGTACACCGGTATCCCGTATCCATACCGGGGTGATGATGTTGTGTATCTTCGTAGCGGTTTCGATTACGTCTGGGTGCCAACGTCGCGTGGTTGTAACTGTCACCGTAGTCTCCATTTGAGACCGTACAGTTCCAGCGATCATGCCATCGCTACTTATGCGAGCAATCGATACACACATGCCGATCCTCTTGCTGTCGTCATAGTGAAACCCTGCTCTTCGTATAGCATGACCTGACGAAGTTAGTACTCGATCAGGATGCATGGCTAGTACAAGACTTACTCAGATCGTCGAACGCGGAGATGTACGAGGTGGGTTCGATCTTCTTGTTCCAGACGAGCTGGCGCTCAATACGTTCTCTTGTCAGATCATCTTCCAGGACAAACGATCCGATCGACTGGAAGCCCATTCCCTCGCTGATTTTCAGATCTGGAAACTCGCGATGTTTGGGGTGCGTGTCTATGTCGACCCAGCGACAGTAAGTCTGGGAGGTCTCGTAGTATGTGCGGTGGAGGCTGGAAGGCAATCTACCACTGCTGGCACGAACTAGTTCATCGGTCTGGTCAAACGTTCTGTGAATTGTTAGCAAGGGAATCTGAGATTGTCAAGAGGTACATACATTACAGGGTTTAGCAACTTCGATGTAATTTCCCTGGTCTGGTTGTCTTCCAGCTTGGGTAACACATTTTCGATATTATCAGGCCAGACCTTGTCGATGTCACCGAACGCTGAAACTCGCAGCTTGGCCAGTCGAGCGTGATCTGCAAGCTGTTGTGCCGTCGGGATGATGACTGCAGTATCAGCTGCACCAGATGTAGATGAGACCATGACGAAAGGAAGATGTGTGGAAGGATCAGAGTGATGAAGTTGGGAAATTAGGAGAGGAAGGAGTGGGATCTCGAACACGTGTAGTATCCAATCGAGTCTGCCGAAGAAGGGAATAGTTGGTGGTGTAGAGATGGTTACAGGAAGTACAAGAGCTTCATTATATACCTGTATCCCAGGATGCTAGATGATACCAGGTGAGAGAGGAGCGACAGAGCAACTGTCCTGAGATAGTAAAGGAGGTCCATACGGGAGGCAAATAGCTCGTCAGATCACAGGTGAGTCCCCCTTCCGGTGCGAAACTGGTAAGACCGTAGAGGATTAGAGTGAGGGTAAATCTGCAAAAGGATGGCATAAGTCAAGTATTTGTGATCCTATAGCCATGCAAGACGAGAATGTCTTGATTCTGGTAGACTATCAAGTCGGAGTTGATGAATACATTACTTTGATGGATAACCATACGATGATGAGCGGTGGACTGTGATGGCTGCATGGCTACACCAGATCTTATGCCTAGGGCTACTAATGAACATTAACGACGACAAAAAATGATGTGTGGCGGGTTGATGTGATGGTCAGGCTCTAATCGTAGTCAAAAACGTCGTTCGTGATGTTGTGAGATGCAGGTCAGGCTCGCTGTGGCTGGCACACCTTCCGCCAAGACCTCGGCGCGCCTGATTGGCGGTCGCAACCGCGTCTCAGCGAGCTGCCACTTGCGACACGCAGCATTCCGAGGTCGCACCACCACATTTCTAGAGATCGTGATCGGACAGCGCTTCCGACAGCTGCAATGAGTTCCTCTATAGAAACCGAGATTCTGAACAAGTACAATCTCACGACATTGTACCCCGCAACCTGGCCGCAGGAGAAGGACGAAGCCGACGAAGAGGATACGTTCGACGAGCCCATACCCAAAGCCACGAAACAATCGATACGGCGGTCCAAATCACGATACTCAGTGCTAGAGCCCAGTGCAAGATTCTCGCGGCAGGTTCCGGGAGCAGAGCGCTCGAAAGATGGCGTGGAGACTTTGGTCCAAAAGGACGAACAGGACCCATTGGGCATGTACCCTAGTGTAGTGCAGGTGCTGCGGGCGAAGAACATACAGGTCGAGGATGACATCAAGCTGCGTACGTTTCAGCAACATAGCAATACACACAAGGCCTGTCTAATGGACACACAGGCAATCGCTTCCTCTTGAGCTCCACCACCTTCTCGCCCTCCCTCTTCCTCTCGCAAGTCCACAATGAAGCCTCCACCGACTCCCTCCTCGCCGGCCTTGACTTCCTTTCCCGGTCGATCGAGAAGAAGTCTGCTTCGCTCAAGGTGCTTGTCGAATCCAACTTCGATCGCTTCGTAGGCGCGAAAGCTACAATCGACCGTGTATACAATGAGATGCGGGACCAAGGGAAGGAGCAGGTGGAAGCGCCCAACAAGGATCTTCAACCCGGCACCGGTAGACCCAGGGCTCGATCGAGCTTCTCGGGACGCAAGACAAGCGCATCTCTCACACCAGGCATGGTTGACGCGGTGCCTGCCGAGAAGAGGAAGAATGCGCTCGTTAAGGAGAGCGAATACGGTGTTCATGGCATCAAGGTCCCGCTGACCGAAGTCGCTGTCAAGGCGGAAGAAGTCTGGGGCCCGGCGCTAAACGGACGGGAGCGGGAAGAGACGTTGAAGTCCATCATGGAGTCTGTGGAGCACCATCGAGGTCTGTTTGAAGTTGGATCAGCCATTCAAGATGCAATACGCCGGAAGGACCACGAAACGATCACCGAAGAATACAAGCGCGCGAGGAAATACGCAGACGAAGCCCGATACATTGTAGAACAGGCCACGTCTACTCAGAGGCCGCTGACTGATGCCGAGATACATCAAGTCATTGTGACGGCTAGGATGTGGTCAGACGTCGAGCGGCAGATTGAGCGTTTCAAGCGCGAATCCTGGAAACGCCTGACCGCAGCGCACTTCACGCACCTACAGACTGGAACCGAAGACACTAAGTCGGACGAGTATCTGAGCATCATCTCAATCATGCTCGAGCTGGGTGTGGAGGAGAACCCGATTTGGGTGTGGTTGCTCTCACGCTACGAACACCTTAAATTCCAACTCAACTCCAAGTGCCAACATTCGCTCGTCGAGATCGAGATCCTTCGCCGCCATTTGGCGAACGGCGAGAAGCCGAGCATGCGAATGCTGCAAAAGCATCTCCGCTCAGTCCCTACCAGCAGCAACGTCAGCGCTGAGCCCTCTAAGCTTGACACCCCGAAGGTGACCGAGTTCTGGGAACACGTGTATGCATCGATGACCACCCTACTCTCAAACAAGTCCGGGTTGCTTGCTGAACTAGTTGAATACTGGGAGATTGTCCAGTCGTTCCTCTCCGGTCGCGCGCAACGGAACTTACCAACAGGCCATCACAATCAATCGTCTGTTCACCACCGGCTCAGTAGTGAGAACAAAGCTGAGCTTGAGAGAGGTACGACCGAACTTATCAGTATCCTGCGGGACCATCTGTTCTCGTTCTTCTCAGACCCTCCAATTGAGGATGTGTCCATGCTCATGTCACCACTGCCTATGAGCCCGACACCAACCACACCAGGAACACCACTGAGCGCAGCATTGAGCCCCATGTCAGCATCGAGGTCTAGGTTCGATCCTGCGAAAGCACCTCCACCGTCTCCCAGTCGTGGCGAATCCTGGGAGAAGTATGCTTTCTGGCCGCCTAACGCGAATGCGCTTTCTGGGTCCCATTATTTGTCCAAGATGCTTGTCCTTATTGGCACCGCAGCCAACGAACTGGCATCGCTTCAAGTTCCCGAGTCAGGAGGCAGCGGACGCATTGACGAAGCACTGCGCTTGCTCCTTGGCGGTGTGCGCGAGCGTTGCATCCAAGCTGTATGTGCAGCTTGGAACACAGATGCCGAGAAGTTGAAGGTATTGGAAGACTGGACTCGTCATGTCGACCGCAAGGACACCACGAATCTACCTCAGCGATTCCTAGCAGTACAAAGCTTCTTGCTGAACAACCTGCAAAAGATACTGTATGTTGAGGCATCGAGCAAGACGAGAGTGGACGTCGTTGTACCACCAAGCAACAAGCTGCTGCAGATGGTTAGAAGTCAGTTCGTCACCAGCTTGTACAGGACGCTAAGCGGGATGGTTGAATGCGCGGAGCGAGGCAGACAAGCTTTGGGTGCTGAATTCGAGATCAAGAGTGATGATCTGACCATCGACGAGCAAGACGATCAGAATGGCAACGACTGGGGCAGGGTCGATGCCAACAAGAAGGTAAGCTACATCAACTATGACCTCGCATCCTCTACTAATAAACATCAGTCCATCCGCCTCCTCCTGACCCTCGCCAACATGTCCGCCTTCCAATCCGAAATAACCCCCCAACTCCTCACCCTCTTCGAAACCCTCTTCAGCGTCCAACTAACCGACGAAACAAACCGCATCCGCGACGTCCTCTCCCAACTCGACGCCCAGCTCTTCCGCTCCTACACAAAACCCCACGCCACGAAAATCCACTCTACAATCGAATCCGGCATCTTCAGCCCCACCTGGGCACCTCCCCCCGACAACCGCAAAAGCGTCGCAGACCGCGATCCAAGCCCCTACGTCTTCACCGTCCTCTTGGACCTCGTCATCGTGCACACCGAGTCATCTACAACATCCGCACCCCTAACCCCACGTATCCTCCGCTCCCTATTCGAAGCCACAACAACCTCCCTCATAACGACCTTCCAATCCGCCAACCTCCCCACTATCTCCCTCCCGCAACTCATGCAAGCGACCCTCGACGTGGAGTTCATGGCACAGACGCTTGCTTCGTACACCACAGAGAAGGCTTCGCAGATCCAGACGGATATCTACCAGGTGCTGGATCAGAAGACGGATAATGCGGCGAGAGTGAGGCTGCAGGAGGAACTGGGGAGCTTGAGGGTGAGTTTGAAGAGGTTGAGGGAGGGGACTAAGGTGCAGTTTGCTTGCTTTAGGAGGGTTAAGAGGGGGACGCTTGCGGGTGGTGGGGGTGCTGGTGGGGCGGAGGAGGAGAGGAGGGGGAGGTAGGATGGGTCGTGGTCATTAGGTTGACGGGGAGATTGGTATGTGATAGGAAATTTATTCAAGATTGTTGATAACGTTATGGAAGCTGTGCATGTGAGTATAAAATCTGCCTTTCCGTGCCGCTTCCTCAACGATGCTTCCTACACTTTCTTCAACATCCGCCTCAGCATAAAGTATCCAAATATCCATCCCCCGCACACACTCCAACATGCCCCTCACCAACACACCCACAGCCTCACCTCGCTCCGCCGTCGAAGCCGCCCTCGACCTCTTCTTCCGCGCGCGCCACGACCCCTCAATACCACTTTCCGCCTGGGATGACCTCTTCGACACCTTTGATGAGCAACAACGTGAGCAGCTCGAGGATGCAACGTGCGACCTGCGACGCAATTGGCCGAGGCATGTACCTTATCCTAACCTCGTTGGGTTTGTGAGGTGGCAGGTGGAGAAGGCGGAGAGGAGGGACAAGGAGCTTGACAGGAGGGAGAAGGAGGATGAGAGGAGGGAGAAGGAGGATGAGCGGAGAGAGGAGGAGGATGAGAGGAGGGGGGAGGAGGATGAGAGGAGGGAGAGGGAGGTGAGGGAGGAGGAGGAGGCTAGAGCGATGTCGGAGAAGGAAGGGAACTGACGGATATGTGCGAAGATGGGACGAGGGGATGTTGAATGAAGTTATGGATCGAACAATGCCTTTTGCGGAGGGGGAGGGGGCAGGGTCAGTGCATGAAGAGTCTGGGGGTATCTGTGAGTGTAAATGTTCTTGATAAAGCACGATTCTATCGCTTCGAAGTGGCGCTATGCTCACAGCGACACATATATCTACAAGTAAACGCCGCTGAATGCATCTTATCTATAAACCTCCAAGTCCGTATTCTCATTCATGCTCTGGTCTTTCCCTTCCCTTTGCTCTATTCTTACAAATCGTACAAATACGTCTATTCACACATCTCCGCCGCCAGACAGCGGATGTTGCTCGAAATACCTTAGTAGCGTTTGATACAGTACCAACATGGTCCCTGATTGCACACTCGTCCAGACAGCGCGCGGTCCGACGCCTCTGAACCACCCGGCTATTCCTTCTGTTTTGTATATTATTCTCAGGCCGGTCATGACGGATGATGTGTCGAGAGTGGCGGCGCCGTAGGCTTTGAGGGTTGTGGAAGGGGAAGATGTGGAGATCGGTCTACTTTGCGTCGATTTCGTCTTAGCTGTTTGCGAGGGGGTGGAGTGTTTCGAGGTCGCGGCTGGCGAGAGTGGTGCTTTAGGTGGAGGTGGAGAGGCGGGAGACGGGCCGTTGTGTTGGGTTTGAATGCGCGTCTTGACTACGTCGAGAGGGGTTGTTATGACGCCTGCCATGCCGCCTGCGGTCGCTGCAGTTGCGATTTCTAGCGGCAGTCCGATGTTGTTTGAGCCCATGTACTTCTTCGCCCAGTCCCGCTCTTCTTCGTAAAAGGCAAATTGTAGTGCTGAGAAGGGGAGGTCGCGCCAGAGCGTGGCCTTGTAGCCGTGAAAGAGGGCGCTGTAACCTTCAACTCTGGCTATTGTTCGCGCGGCATCGATGGTGCCGCGGTAGTTGTAGCCTGAATTGAAGTAGGGGTTGTTGTACCGGCCTTGTAATTGGAGGCGAGTCTTGAGGACTTCAGAGGGGACGTATGCGGGGGCAGCAGCGAGATCAGCGAGCAGACCTAGAAGTTCGTCAGTACGTGGTGGAACGGTATTGATCTGTAGGGAGGTGTACCGGCTGAGAAGTATGCGACTGAGGGTGCAACCCCATAGTCAATCATGGTCCGTTTGGTCCACTCGTATGCTCCGAAGAAGCACACAGTGCCCGAGAACGATCCAAGAAATGCTGGCTTCACTCCTCCGTACAATCCTTTCCGGAAGCCTTCTTGCCGCCATATGGTGTAGTATGTGTTGCCCATGGATGTGTACTTGGGTGGCATGTGCGGGTCGCCCTGCTGTCGCGTCTTGACCGTATCCAGCGAATGCATCAACATGTCGCCTGTGGTGCCTCCTATTCCTCCTGCCAGCATTGCCTGTTTGTGATCAATTGGCATCCCTCATCTCTGCAGACTAGGCATCCTCACATGTAGGTATGGCGGCCGCGCTGCTTCCTCGTCTACCTCGTCCTCCATTGCTGCCCGCTTGGTATCCTCCATGGGCAGTTCCACTGCGTGTGTTGTGCTTGGGCCATGTCTCCGGCTACCGTCGGTCAGGTTGGTGGTAGAGTCTCCGTTTGTGAAGAAGTTGGCCACGCGGGCAAGTACCATGAGCGCTTGGGTGGCAGCGGTGCACTGGGAGTGTATCTGCGGGTGTTGTAGTGAAGAAAGTCGAGTATAGAGAAGTTTGATATGTGCAAGGGTGTCTTCAAAGAGTGACGTTGCTGCCGCTGCGGCCGTGCGATGATGTTGCGTCTGGAAAATTTCGGCCAAGACCGGAGCTGCGCAGCCACATCCCTGCAAGCCCTGGCTATCAGCTATCAGAAGCACGGGGACCAGACGACGGCTTGATGCAGTTAAGACTACCTGGGCTATACCTACGCGAATGCCACCAAAACGACTGCAGACAACGCATCTTGCTCAGAGACAGCGTGGTGTTGCTGCAGATCAATGTATTTCGTAGGCTAAGCCCTGCAACAGTTAGCGCCCAGATGACCCACGTGAGCCCCAGCCATCGTGTTTACATCCAGAGTCTCTCTGCATCCGATCAACACCACACCGCCCCCACCTTTTTCGCCCACGACGCTTTTTCTGCTTGCATTCTTGATTCATTTTGATCGCACGCTTTACGCGACCTGATCTATACCACTCACCATGTCCCACTCTTGGCTTCAGAGGAAGCGCAAAGCTGACTTGATCGACCTTGCGCAGAAGGCTAGACTTCCCGAGTAGGCTGAAATTGATCCTGCGCGTGTATGCGGTACTAACAAGTCGTTTGCAGTGCAGATGGCCTCTTGAAAGATGATCTCGTGGACCTGCTTGAGAGCCATCTCAACTCCAACGAGAGCACCTTTGCCAAACTCCCCGAGTTTAGCGACTACTATGGGCGCAATGGGTCGCCAGTAAAGCGCGAAAAGTCTTCGCCGGAACCCTTCATTACGAAGACGACGCGCCGCCGCACTCTTAACAAGGACCCTTCGTATGTCAAACTTGGATACGCGACGCGCCACGCGCTGAGGCTAACAGACGCGCAGTCCAGAGTCCACCCCCATCATTACACCAGAAATCCGTAGCGTTGTCGCGCGCACACCAAAGCCGAGATCCGTCTCCCGACGTGTTTCCGAGATGGTTGCTGAAGCCGAACCCAAGGCAGTCTCGCGTCGCGTTTCCGAGGTGGTCGCTCAAGCCGAACCCAAGGCCGTCTCTCGTCGCGTTTCCGAACTGTACAATCAAGTGGACATTCCCGCATCGCCTGCCCAACTCGCTGAGGTCGCCGACCAGTCCTTCCAAGTAGTCCAGACAAAGGCTGTCGAGCTGTGGGACAGGACCAGGATCGATGAGCTGAAGGAGTTCGTTCGCGAAAACGCAAGCTCGGTCGCTACCATCCAAACCATCATCCTGCTCGTCGAAGCTGTAGGACTACAGTACAACACTCTCGACACTACTCCATTATTCGCTACACCCGCCGCCTTGGGCTCATACACGAGCAGCCAAGACGTTCGAGGACCAAATTTCTGGGCGCTGCTTTCAGCCGAGTGGTGGGCACCAGCTACCCTCTGGTCGCTTACGAGCTGGGTGCTACCGCTGATGTTCTCCTACTTCTTCAACTTGACCCTCCGTTCCAACACCTCGCGAAAGTCTTCCGAGCGCCAATATCCTGCTGACCCGCTCATTTTCAACATTGCGCGGGCAGTCTTGTCGTACAATGCCTACCGGGAAACTGTCAACATGGCATTCGCGCCAAGCGCATGGGGTCCCTTCTCCGAGTACGCGGTTGCGCGCGTAGGAAACAACGTCCCGGGAGGATACTACGGGTTGCAAATTGGCTCGCTGGTTGGCATACTTGTCAGCCTCTACGACGCCGCGTTGAAGAAGTAGATACTTGGGTTAGAACGCGGAATGTGACTGGGTCTGAGGACGTGAATCTGGTGATACCTGTATGTTCATTGGCGTTTGGATATACGATACCTTCCACCCTGGCGAGCTGGACACACTTTGCATCTGGATGCGGAGTTCGAGACCGGCGTTTATCGGAATGTCTGTTTCATTGGAGCTGCTACGCTTCATCGTTACCCAATATACACATATGTCAAAAATGGTGCCCTAACTTGATTGCCTTTGAGAAGTAGTGATCCGGGTGCAGACAAGACGCTCCAAATAACTTCAGCTGTTAGACCAGCCGCCATTGCGCGTTGTGGATGAAACACGTGAAGTCGCGTGTGCTATCGATAGCTCCAAGCGCGAAAGGGCCACGCCGTCACCCCTCCGTCCCAACATCCTGCCATCCAACATCACTCTTACACGACTGCACCCACACAAACTTTACTCCAATCTACCAATTGAACAACATACAACATGTCGGCTCAATTCATGCAAATGTTGCAGAATATGCAAGGGCGGTCAAGCCGGTATTTAGCGCAACACCTTTGAAGCTCCAATGAGTTGCTAATGTGCAATGTCAAGTACCGTGGAAGACATGATCAATTCCGATGACCAGCTCGCTGGCATGGACGGCATGGAACTTCGCGGTTGGAGCCACAACAACCCCACGGTGCCCAGCCGTGACCTCAAGGACCCAGTCGGCCAGACCCTCCTCGCTATATTCAATCAAGAATTCGACGCACTACAAAACTACGTGGAGATGATGATCAAACAGCTCGGAGGCACCGAGGAAGCTCGCGAGACGCTCAGGAAGGATCTCTTCGCCAAACGATGGGGCCCCACGAAAACACCCATCTACAATGTACTCTTGCCAGCGCTGCACATGATGCCAAACAAGAAGCAAGAATTACTGGGCGTCGTGAAGTATCTAGCCAATGATCTCAAAGTGCCAGTTGATGGCAAGGACGTCGTGGGCAGCACCGCCCTCTTCTGGGCTATATCCACAAAACCCTACGTGCAACCCGAATTCGCGCAGATCCTCTTCGACGCTGGCGGTTCCGTCAACACGAAGAACCGCTTCGGTGCTACCCCTGGTTCAGAGATCGCCCAAGCCGACATCCACGGCGACACGAGCAAGAACGTGCAGATGCTCAAGTGGTACGTGGAGCATGGCGGTGATGTCGACAGCAAGGACACGGATGGTATGAGTATCAAGACGTTGGTCGAGATGATGAACATGAAGGTGCCGGCTATGGCTGCGGTTCTCAAGAAAGGAAGGGGACCGAGGAAAGAGGGGGATTGCACGAACTGCGGGAGGAGCCCGAAGGATGGCAAGGTCTTCTCGGCTTGTGGCAAGTGTAAAAAGGCGAGGTATTGTTCACAGGAGTGTCAGAAGGTGGATTGGAAGGGGCATAAGAAGATTTGTAAGGCGACGTAGGGCAGGGTGGAAATGTGGTAGTGGGAGACGTGAGGAGAGACGGTACTGGAGATGAGAGTGCCGCGTGGAAGAGTTGGGTGACCATCAAAGCCGACCATGGCTAAAGTCTGGCTTCCTGGCTTCTGCAGGCGATAGGTCATGAAACCAGCTATGCATATACGGGTCGTTCACCGGCAAGACCGGCCCAAGCGGCGCTGACAGAGAAGACGAAGCAAATACAGTGTTTCGATAGCACGCGACACAAGAAGTTGTCTACGGAATGAGCGTGCGCGAAACGACTGATGCGCATTCGGCTGGTCTGGTAGTTGGCGGGACGAAATGCACGTCAGATATCCATTCGAGGTGTATACACTTTAATCCTCTTCACTTCCTCGCGGTCTCTACAACATTTCCTTCGAGCTTTTATCAAAAGCTGAATATGGTTAAAGAGTTGGGTGGGGCGCGGGGACACGCGAGCATGCATGCACGACGATTACTTGACGTCACTCGTAATACATTGACCGCCATCTCAAAAACGACTATGTCCATCTGAAGCAGTCCCTGACACAGGATCATCGTCCTCAAGAACTCACTTCGCTACTAATCAACCCTTCAAAATGAGGCTAAATCCCAACGGCGACGCATCAACCTTCCCCAAACGTTCAGCCTTACCACACATCGCCGGCACCCCAAAAGACAATGCGTGGTTCTGGGGCGGCCACGATGAACTCGGTCGCCTGAATCTCCTCACCCCGGAGCGAACAGTAAAAGCCACACAAGAAAACGTCAAAACAGGAGAAGCAGTCTCACTAGACCTCCCCTTAAACGTCCCCAGCCCAGCCTTCTTCGGACGAAAAGGCCTAAAACACCGCATCAAGACCATTGCCCCAGGCGCCTTCGACGACGAATTAGCATTCAACACGCAAAGCAGTTCGCAATGGGACGGCTTCCGTCACTTCGCACATCCAAAGTATGAATGCCACTACAACGGCGTTCTCTCAGATGAAATCATGGCGGATGTAGACGACGACGGCGAAGACGGCGACGCAGCACCTGAGCGCTCACGTAAACTCGGTATAGACGCCTGGGCCAAAAAGGGTATCATTGGCCGGGGCGTCCTCCTCGACGTGTACTCCTGGGCACAGAAAACGGGAAAGGAATACGACACTTTTACCAACCACGCCATCACAGCAGACGATCTGCTTGCATGTGCTCAATCCCAAGGCACATCCTTCCAAACCGGCGACATCCTCCTCATCCGCACCGGCTGGCTCTCCACCTACACTTCCCTCTCCCCAACACAAAAGGCCGAACGCAGCACCATGGCCATTGACCAACATTTCTACGCCGGTCTCGCCGCCGACGACGCCATGAAAGACTTTCTGTACGACAACTACTTCGCGGCTGCTGCGACTGATAATGCGAATTTCGAGGCTTGGCCGCCGGAAAGCTTTGAGCGGAGCTTGCATGCGTGTATGTTGAGTATGTGGGGGATGCCGATTGGCGAGCTGTGGGATCTGGAGGGGTTGGCGGAGATGTGCAAGGGGAGGGGGAGGTGGGAGTTTTTGGTTGTGAGTAAACCGGTGAATGTGCCGGGGGGTGTGGGGAGTTTGCCTAATGCTGTTGCTATGTTCTGAGGGAGATGTGAAGGGGTGAGGATTGGTGGTTCGATACCCAGTTTGGAGAATTTAGTGTCATTTGTTCCTTTCTTGCGCGTCGCGTCAACTTTGATCTGATCAAATGACTTCCACCTGCATCGTCTTAGTACATGGCACGCGATTTTATGAAGGAGCTCGTTGGTATTAACGCCTAAGGGCTACGTCGAATCTGGCGTCAAGAGCAAAAGAGTCCTTTCGTAATGCTCGACTCCTGCGCAAGCCGGAGAACAACAAAACTTCATCGGCGACTCCGCATCCCGCAAATACAGATTCATCAAGCTAGAAACTTCAGCACTCTATCTAGGTTCGTCTTTGTGTCCGTGGTCTACATCTCTAGCCTCGACCTCGGTCTGGGCTGCGGCGGATCCCCTGGACTAACCCCGGATTCTACCTCCCGCTCTTAGCGCTAGCCGCATACACACGATGCGGCGCATCACCGGTGCTTTTTTGAGAAGAGCATTAAGCCTCAGACCTAAAAGGTATCATGAGGCTGAATATTCGAAGCTGAAGTTCTCGAAGACTCTTGATGGGCGCATTCGAGTTCCATCTCAATGACCAGCCCGGACCAAGGCCAGGCCCTGTCGAGTCGGAGGCGTACTCCATCGTTGTTGATGGGCGCATCGCTTTCTCGCTGGGCACTTTTCGCTCGCGTCCAGACCGTGAGAAGTGACAGTGATCGTGTATAAAGCTGTTAAGCGCGCTGCTTGTCTGATCAACCAGACTCGCTTTCTATTCTCTTGATAACTACACTTCAAGATGGCACCTGCCCTTCGCGCAATTGCGCTTGCATTGCGAGCAGTCTCGTCGACTTGCCCGTCATCACCCACCTGCCCCCAGGACGACCAATGCTCGCTCACCTTGAATGGAGCTACTCTTCAAGTCAGCTGTGCGACTGACTACTATGGCGGCGATTTGCAATTGGCACAGGTAAGCATGACTCCACAGTAAGCTGTCTTGAATTCAGCGCTCATCGCTTCCTAGACATCATCCCTGGCAAGCTGCATCCGGGTATGCTCCACGACCACGGGATGCAATGCTGCAAGTTACGTGGATGGTAACTGCTACCTCAAAAGCACGCTCAATGCGGCTCAGCCCAAGTATGCTATCCCTACTTTGTAATTGACTTCCAATTAACTCAGTCATTAGTGCCAACGTAATCGGAGTAGCTGTGATCTCAAGAGATGCTACAACAACGCCTACTCCAGCGCCGGATGCCCCCACACAGTGTCCTGCCAGTTTTACCTGCCCGGAAAATAACGGCTGCTCTTACACTGATGGCTCGCGCACTCTGACACTTAGTTGCGGAGTTGACTTCTACGGAGGTGATTTCGCCAACCAGTACGCAGCAAATCTCCAAGCTTGCACGCAAGCTTGCGCAGGCGATGCGCAGTGCGTGGCCGCTTCGTTCGTTGGTGGCAAACGTGATGGTACCTGCTATCTCAAGAGCACAAAGAACGGTGGTTCTTCGAATGACGGTGTTGATGGTATGTGAACTGAGCTGAGTTGCGTAACTTTTGCTGATCAACAAAAGCTGTCTACATTGTCTCCAACACCGTGCAGCCGAGCAGTTCGTCAACGAGTTCGACCCCGTCGCCCTCTTCGATTGTTGAAACGACGACTACCTCATCTTCGACTAGCACAGATGCTATTGTCAGCTCTACCTCGACTTCGTCCAGTACATCGACCTCAACTGAGACCAGTACCGAGACCAGCACCTCGACCGAGACTTTGACCCCCACACCTACGCCTACGCCTACTCCCACTCCTACACCCACACCCACCCCAACGCCGGAGCCACAACCTACCTGTGGCGTTACCGGTAGTCCAAGACCGGGCGTTGTCTACACCAACATCGCCGGGCAGACACAGGCCACTTGCAAGATCAGGTGTCAGAACTATAATCTCGCAGGCCGTACCTGCCGTGTCTATGCTTTCAACCCCGCAACTAGGGTTTGCACGTTAGCGTTGG
The DNA here is from genome assembly GCF_023758015.1 of Alternaria viburni. Classification (NCBI taxonomy): domain Eukaryota; kingdom Fungi; phylum Ascomycota; class Dothideomycetes; order Pleosporales; family Pleosporaceae; genus Alternaria; species Alternaria viburni. Next base: position 337,675 of record NW_026055795.1, read on the forward strand.
GCTTCACTGCTCCGACATTTGAGCAGGCTTTTACTCCTGGTAGCAATGGGTTCTACACATGGTACGCTGTGGAATGCCCGGTGTAAGAAGTGTGGCTTGATGTAACTATTGTGGGATGGTGTATTTCAGTAGACCAAGTTGAATGCATATTCAGACGTTTAGTCTAGATCTAATCCAACGTGTCGTTCATATACACCCTCCTCCTATAATACAATCACCTGGTTGTCGACTACATACCTCTCTTTCAAAGCGAAAACCCAAGCAGTGTATGATGGCAAACACATCCCCAGTAGCCGTCATGATGCCGTGATAAGCCATGTACCCAGGAGGTATTCGCATGTAAAGTCCACAGCTTTCGACATCACAACAACCAACGTATCCCTCAAGACTGGTGATGGCTATATCGCCCTCCAAGTAGCCTTTTACCGGCTTCATGAAACATCTCACCGACCAGAGGAACTTGTGAGAAGACTCATCGGATTTGGGCGTGAAACCCAGCAGCTCTTGCCATATCTCAACGTCCGCCCGCAACCCTTCGTTGCGGCCGAAGAAGGCATTGTAAGAGAGTTAGGTTGATCATTTGTGATGCTAGGCTTATAAAGACGGCGCTAGCGTTGGAAAGCGTTGGATTGCGGTGAGAGTGGTCAGCCTTCAAATTATATGCCCGGGAGGTATTCGCACCCAGATAATGAGCTATTTGAAGCTTAACGCGAGCATGTATGCCGCAACACCATTTTCCTTAGATTCCTTTACCAATCCGGGGATTAAGCTTATTGATAGCAAAATGAGCACTACGACAGAAAGCGGTAGCGTCAAATGATATCGACAATGGGACATGTTTCCGACAATACGCCTAGGCGTATACATGTGAGGAAACACCCTCTCTCCAACGTCAAGTCGTACTTGTATTCTTCAATTTGAGTATTGGCTAATTTTGCTCTCCGTTAGCATTGTATCCAGCTTGGATACCAGGTGAGCATGTCGTGTCTTTGAAGCGGCATGACTTAAGTTGATGGATGGTTTGTAGTCGGCGATCGACCTGTCACATAGCTGGTAGAAGCATGTCTTGATGGGAGTGGCCAAGCATGGGTCGCCGTCACAGCGCAGACATACCAGAGCTACTACTACTAAATAACGGATGACGTAGTTGTGTGGGAGCGTATGTGAAGCTGCTGTGGAAGACGTCGTCGATATTTCTATGTGAGGATCAGGCATTTCTAATCCGTTTAGCACTAGAAAGATGATGATAGTAATGATAATGATAATAGCCACATGCGAAGTTGGTCTGTGCCAAGACTTACCCCGGATTTTGAGCCGCGTGCTTTAGCGCGTGCGCAGCTCAGGCCCTTGTGTCTTGATCATCGCCGTGCAGCATCATCTTCCATACCATCCGCCCTTTCGACCAAAGCTCACTACGTTGATGCCCGTATCGCTATCGTCATCCACAACCACCACCATCTCGCGAACGAAGCTAGTCTGAGGCTGGGCACCCTACGGATTGGGCATTGTCACAAAGCTTGAAAGAAGAGAAGATGCTTATGATGGGGCCGCAGGGAACACCGTCACGTCGAACACAGAAGCTGGTGTAATCATCGAGACGACTGCAATGGGACTCATGGGAGTAGGAGTCATACCGAAGAAGGAGTCTTCAGGGACGTTCGGGACGTAGCAAGTGGTGCGCGTCCGTTCGAACACTCAGCTGCGCGATGGCGATACATTGACGACACAACATCCCGATCCCGCCAGCGACAGTCCAGCAGGATTGCCTGCCCATCTTTGCGCGTCCACACGTCCGCACGCCCGCGCGACGTAATTCTACCCTCGAACGTCTTCGCGGCACCCGAACAAGCCGCACAACCCTACGCGCGCCTCTACTACCTCCACTGCCTCTACGATACGCGATCGCATATACCAGACTACAACGGAAAGCCGCTGCGCCAACCTTGCACTGGTCGTACCAGGAGCAAACATCTACAGTGCGCTCGCATCGCCAGGCGGAGCAGATCCCATTCGGCATTGTTAGTGCCCAGGTCTTCGTTAGCTTCCTGCTTTCTGCTGCTGCAGGTACAGAGCATCACACGATGCGTGGCCGGTCGAGGATTAAACACTAGGCTTTTTGCCTCCTCTGCTAGCGACTGCGTGGAGTATTACCAAGGATCAATCACACGGCTTCTCCCGTTATCCGTCATCAAGTCGCTGAAATAGGCCACCTTTCTGGACCTACACGCTCATATCTAGCCCAACTACTTTTACTTTTGTCGGCGGACTCTACAACCAGGCACTTGTCGACAGGAAGTACCACCACCTTCGTAGATCCTTCCTACGGAGGCCTCATGATCAGCTTCCTCATGCTGTCCTTCAACGGACTACGCCAGCTACACTTCGAGTGCAGCAACTGCATCAAGATCGATGTCGATGGCATCATCAACCACGGAGAGACCCTTACGAATCTACTTGTCGTCAACGGAAGTATCCACCGGCAAGATGCCACCCGGTGAGCCTGTCAGCAACCTGCATACAGGCCCCAGACCTCACCAGCCTCGAGAAGACCACTTCGAGTGCAGCAACTGCATCAAGATCGATGTCGATGGCATCATCAACCACGGAGAGACACTCACGGATCTGCTTGTCCTCAACGGAGGCATCCACCGGCAAGACGCCACGGCATCATCAACCACGAAGAGACACTCACGGATTTGCTTGTTCTCAACGGAGGCATCCACCGGCAAGATGCCACGGCATCATCAACCACGGAGAGACGCTCACGGATCTGCTCGTCCTCAACGGAGGTATCCGCTGACAATCGATGATAGAGGCTGAGACAATTGATGAAGACACTGGCACATGGATCATTTGGGTATGGTCATCAAGAGGTTCATGTTGTGAAGATGGATCTGAGAGCAGTACGGATATATATCTATAGATTGATACTTGTTACAATGCACGAGTCGTTGTATACACGTATCATTCTTTGTCCAAGCTAAATCTCCCCATCACTCGTCCTCAAACAACCACACACCTGAAATATCCTCGACCACAAAACCAACATCCGAACGCTGATCGCTCCCGATTTCGCTACCAGCCCCAGAAAAAAAAACAATCCCGAAAGGCAATGAAGCTACTATACAAGATGCGTTCTGCTTTGGCCAGCCTCCAGAAATGATTCTGGAGCTGTTTCCGGGCAACACCGAGAGTACGAAGACTCTACACGGGGAGGTAGCAGATCCGACTTCGTCAGCCCGTACGGTTTTTACACCGCACCGGCAAGTAGAACATATCTAGCTTGCCGAGATGTCTTGAAAAGGACGATTGTAAACATTTTTTGAGTAACGCACCGGCGAACAGAACATGACTGCTTTCCAGGACTTCCTCATCTGTGGCCATGATCGTAGCACCAGTTGCAAACCAAGTGGGCTAGCTTGGTGCATCTCCAAGGCTTTGCAAGACCGCTCGGCTCAACTTTGCGACAATGCGCGCAGCGAACCGGTTGGCCAGCATTGCGATGGGCTTTGATCTGCTCACGAAAGGCTCTCGCCGTTTCGCAAGCTGGATCGCGCTCACGACCAAACTTGCGCAGATATGCGTCACAAGCACTACAACGAACATGACCATTTGAAGCAATGTGTCTAGTCCCGTAGCCCCTGGCACTATTTGCAGCGCCACTCGCGGCTTCCACGCTTCTACAGTTATAGCAGATGACGGGTTGGCCGGCTTGACGCAGGTTACTCTTGCCAACCTCGAGGTTGTACTGAGTAGTGAGCTTGACCAGTGAAGCGTTGTCGGGCAACACTCCACGGCGTTCTCGGTAGCTGTCGCAGCGCCTGCAAAAGTATCCGCCACCCAAAGGGTTCTTGATATCAGCAAGCACGCGAGGGTGCTTAGGTCCATCCGGCATAGCCGAGCGCGGATAGGTCATCAGTTTGCACTCTGGGTTGCGGCATTCTGATGGTAGCTTGGATCCACGAGCAACGAAACCCTGACGTAAGGGTATCGCTCCATTCAGTCCCCTCCATGTGATGGCTGGAACGTCGAGACGTGCTCTGACATCCCTAGCTAACTTGTATGAAGACTGTGTGGCCCATTTGGAATAATAGCCAGGGTCATTGTAAGTTCCGAAAAACACCATAAAGGCGCTCTCCAAAACCACAAGGTATCCTTGTGGGATATCTCGCTTGAACCCAGCAAGTTTTCGGAAATTACAGTCGACATCAGCACGACACGTAGTCTTGTAATGTAGACTGCCCCGATAATGCTCGGGCAAAGCGTTGGCAGAATGTCGTCTTGCGATTTCCAGGTGCACAATGATTCGCTTCAAGAGCTCACCAGTGGACCCAACGTAAGCCTCACACCCAATTTTCGAAGCAAAAGCCAGGTTACCAGTTGGGAAATTCCCATACAGTCCCTGATCATGCTTGTCACCCTCATTCACTTTGGGAAGTGAAAGTAAGTCCTCAAGACACCATTCCTTCTTGAGGAAGAGCTCTTGAACTTCAATCGGAACAGCTTGCAAGTATAGACCAAGCAAGAATTCCACGCTAACATCCTGCAGGAGCTTCCAAACCCCGAGGGTGAATGGACGGTCTTGTTCGGACGTCGCAACGAAGTCGGAATGACTTATGCTCTTACTCCACTCGCAAAAGCCATCCAAGACGATGCGTAGTTTACGCGCAAAGTCCGGGTTGACCTCGACGTCGTCGAGTTCGAAATCTGAAGAGAGGTCATGGTTGCATATAGCATCCACGTCCTCCTCCGCGATATTAGGATCCGGGCCGGGGAAGTATTCATCTTCCTCGTCCATCTCCTCGTCTGCTTCGGGTGCTGCATCCATTGCTGCAACAACCTCCGCGATGACTTCATCCTCGTCACCCATCAGCATTTCGCTTTCAGGGGCATCAGATGCAGCGAGAGCCCGGTGAGGGGATCGCATATCCGTAGCAGAAGCCACAGCATTTGGAGTAGAGGCCGTAGCATACTCCCTCCCACGGGCAGTCGATGCTGCACCAGTGGGCGACGGGAAAGCACCTTCATCCAAGTCATCGTCCGAGTCAAAGACCACTGGACGACGCCTTCGAGAAGGCCTTGTTGGGACAGAGCTTGAGGGCTCGTCATCGGGGGCATCCCTCTTGCTAGTCACTTTCACAAACGACGTGAGTGTCGATTGTGCGAGTGGGCGAGGCATGTTTGTAGGTCCGTGCTTACGTCTGATAGACTGAGTGCGACTGCGATGATGTTAGCTGGTATCTTCAGGCGGGAGGCATACTTACGAAACTACAGGTGTTTGATGAAGGAAGAAGGACGCGTTCGCTCAGGTCAAGCATCGTTGAGCAAGGTCTGCCGCCGCTCCTGCTCCGAGGGAAGTCGCGCTGACCCCAATTGGGACGAGAAGCTACAACGGGCAGGCACGCTCGACCAGAACAAGGAAGGAAACCTCGCGACCTCAGAGAACCAGCATTCTGCCCCTCCGAAAGCGCCCGATCTCAGTCAGAGACTGCTCGAGAGGCTCACGCAACGGCTTGCACCTGTACTGACTCTACGGCATCATCTGGTAGCTGCACCTTCAAACTTCACTGCAGGTGCACACAGCCTCAGACGGTCAGGCGATTACTTTAGAGGCGTAACTTGACACAGGCAGCGCGCAAGAGCATTCCATTGTAGGTTGATAGCAGTGGTAATCATCTGGCATGGTGCATCTTCGTGTTCAAAGGTAAGTCTTCCATACCTAGGTACATTTGCACCATCACGAAGGTGAGTCCACACGTTTTCCCATCAGTCCTGCACGTACGCAATTATGTGAATCTTGTTTGCAAACGTTCCTCGTATTGCTACACCCCTCATGGTGAGGCTTGAGTTTTGTGGCAGTTGCTGAGATCTCGCTCTTTTGGTTTCGAGAGACGCGCGTGACTGCGCTGATCTGCGTCAACCCTCAGAAACCCTGAGAAAGCAGTGTAACGTGACCCATCTCCTGAGAAGATGATTATGCGTTTAGCATGCATACTTCTTAGTGTTTCGGGCGTTCCTATGATCAAAGTATGCTCAAACGAGATCACTGAAGCATTCAGAAAGCTCACGCACACGGCAGCCCAGATCGTTCCCTGACACCCATGCAATTGGGTCAGACGATCAATGGGAACTGTAGCTACCTTGAAATCATCGCCATAAACCGGACGCGAATGCAGATACTCACTTTCACCTAATTCCATCTAGTTACCGACTTTCCATGGGCGTCTAGCGTGGCGCACGGACGAAACGCGTCGCGCGCTCAACCTTTAGTACCGTACTTGCTCCCTACCTTTCCATTCCCCCATCGAAGCAAGTTTTCATCATGGTACGTATCTTTTCCTCCAGACCTGGCGCTATCTCTCAGTGTTGACCGTTGCTAACGTACTCGTATAGGATATTAACATGCTTCCCCCCTCGCCCTCTGGGCTTTCCAACAACAAGAAGGCGAAGAAGGCCTCCGCGAAGATTCTTCGCAAGGCCGTCAACGCTCCCTTGCCGCAGTCGGACGATGCTGATCTCATCGTTCATGAGCAAAGCTCCAATCCTTCGGGTGAGGAGTCTTTGTCAACTACATCCGGGCCTCTTGCAGTCCATGAGACTGAAGAGGCTTCTGGTGACCTCATGGTTCTCGAGCCTGAGGAAGACCGTGACGCGACTGCGGGCCATGAGCCCAAGGTCGATGAGCGGGAAACGGCGGATCCGGACGCGCCTTGGCCGTTCATGATCCACCCGTTTCAAGACGACTCGCTCATCTTGTATGAGAGAGTCGCTGCCTTCAATCACTTCGAGCGTACGGTGAAAGCCGATCGCAAGGAGTGGGAGGAGGAGAAGGCCCCATGTGGTTCTTGTGGGAAGAGGCACCCGCCTCCGTGCGCTACGCGCAGTCAACTCGCCGCTATCAAGGGCGCGATGGCTGAGGGTAGGCAGCTTCGGAAGGAATGGGATGTCCAAGGTCGTCGCCCGCTCGGTGAACCCCAAGGGGAAATGCTGAAGCGCGAGGTGAAGATGGCGAATAGTCATCAAGGCCTTTCCACACCTGCAGTGGCCGCCAAGACTGCTTTTTGCAGTACTTGTGCAAAGTACCACCCTGGTGGTGCGAAGGAGTGCACCGTCCCCTTCTGCACCAAAGGGTGTTCCCTGAACCACCCTCTTGGAGAGGCTTGTGGCGCGGCGGTAAAACGCTTCGCTAATATCAAGCATCTACACGGAGGTGGTGATGGACCAAGCGAGGAGAAGAAGTCGGTGCCTGCGCCCTCAAAAGCAATGGCTCCTGGCGGCTTTGATGCTGAAAAGTTCAAAGCCTTCTACGACGCTATTGGTGACGATCCCGACGTTGCCAACGCATCTGTAGAGCTCTTCAAGGCTTTGGCCACGAAGAGACCTGCAGAGGAGCCGGCTGCAAAGCCGAGTTCCAGCAAGAAGGGCAAGAAGAAGCAGAAGGCAGGTGGTGAGAGCCCCTGTCAAGTCCCGAAGCCGGCGCCGGAAGAACCTAAGGGTTCTGACGACAAAGGCAAGGCCAAGGCCAAGAAGGGCGGCGTTTCAACGCTCACTGGGACTGTTTTCAGCCATCGCTGAGTAACGGGCCTACGGGAGAGGAGACAACCTCTATAAAAAACATGCTCGGGAAGCTCATCCTCCGCGTCGGTCCGGGCGGGAACTTCGTTGACTTTTGTCTTCGATGCTAAACTGAGCAGTACATCGTTAACTATATCCCCTTCAACTCTTTCGTGCAATAAAGCTAACTTGCAGACTCAGGCTCATCTCGATAGCGATACCGAATCCCCCTCCTCCTACGTCAATCTTCGAACGTATACTCTCTCCCTCAAGCGCATTCGCAAACCTGAACGACATGATGTGTCGGTGTGCCACCTTTACGATGGACACGAGATAATAGGGAAGAGCAAAGGGTTGGTGAATACAGGAAATGAAGCACGTTGGCATTTAGCAAGCGGACAACCTACATGATACGGCCGCAAAGGAGTCACGGCGTGGCTGAGCCCATTATGTGGGAGATCTTTACTACCTGGGACTAGGCTGTTTCAAGTCTCATGGGAGACTTTCACCACCGACCTTCTAGTCGAGATTGCTGGGGCAGCTGTGCCCGCAATTCCAGGGCACTACGTTTACTTGTTCCTAGGATACAACGTCATAAACTTTGGGTACCAGGTTTTGAAATTAGGATGAGCAGATAGGCAAGCAAGTACCATTATAGAAGTGTCCAAGTCTAGTAAAGACCTCTGCCGGTATGTGAAGGGGCGATGGACAGGACTGAATCAAACATGTCCTCAGCAGGGGGCAGATCTTAACATATGTTAGACTTTCTCCAGTTAACACTTCCTCAAGATGACCGAACACGTCCGTTCGACTCGACTGGAGCTCGATAAGAATGTGATACTCATGTCGCCATCTTCCCGTCAAAGGTCAAGCCGGGCTCCCGTGCTGATTGCGCCCGTCAGAATGAACGGAGATCACTGACCCTCCAAACTGATTGATCGCAATGGTGCTGCTTGCTTACCTCAATGACACTTCGCGAACATGTAACCGGTCTGGCTAAGTAGCTACAGCTGTTGTTTGGGGTGAGTTGGGTCACATCGCGATGACACCGCTTCTGAATGTGCTGTCGGTATAGTTTTTTCCTTCAAGGGTTTACAGTAGACTCCTCTGATAAGAAGCATCGTCATCATCAGAGAAGTGTAAGAAAGAGAACCTGGTACCACCGTATCTTGTATGTTCAATTGATCTAAGAGTGTAGCGATCCTTGCTACAACAAGAGGTACAACGAAAAGCTTCCAGCAACTCAGCGACGTGTCCGGTTCCATAAAGAACGAGCTGGGTGAGGGCAATGATGTCTATTCGCTGGAACATAGTGCCAAAAGTGACAAAGAGGGTAAGAGCACTGATGTAAAGGCTGCTTAATTGAAAGCTGACCGTGTCCGACTGGGTCGTGTCTGATCCAGTCGGACACGGTCAGTTGTGGTATAGGAGAGATGGAGGAGAGACCTGGAGCAGGTTTATATATGCGGAGACGGCGCTAGTGAGCTTGGACCTATAGTTGCTGCCAAGGTGAAGGTCTCCAATATAACTAGTATAAGTCTGATAGAAAGTCTTTGATGTAAAGGCTGCTTAGTTGAAGGCTGACCGTGTCCGACTAGATATCTAGTCGGACACGGTCAGTTGTGGTGTAGGAGAGACGGAGGAGAGACCTAGAGCAGGTTTATATATACGGAGACGGCGCTAGTGAGCTTGGGTTTATAGTTGCTGCCAAGGTGAAGGTCTCCAATATAACTAGCATGAGTCCGATAGGCAGTCTTAAGTAGAAGAGATGTTCCAAGTCTCATATGTCATTGACACGATCACGACGGTCTCGTCTTGACGAGCGGGTCTATCGTTAAAGTACCCTACATGATGGCTGGAACTACCGTCACATAGTCATAAATGTGCCTGCAGTGGTGTTTAAGTAAGATGCAAAGGCAACTCGAAGGAATGTTGATGTACGTAGAGATAGCGCTCATGGTATTAGATCTGCAGCTCCTGGGGCGAGGCATTATCGCAATAGCAAGTTCGATGAGCACTTCCGTATTGAACGTCACCTCCATACGGATGTAGCGATTTTTACCTGGCTCTATGGACTAGCAATGGTAATGTGCAGGTGAGACGGAGGAGAAGACCAAAGAGAGATGCGTATACGCGAAGACGGCCCTATTGAACTTCGACTTATGGCTGCTTCCGAGATTTGATCGGGACTACCTAGGTACCTTCAGGCGTACGGGTGGATTTGATAGAAACACCGGACTTGAACACCGCTATATATATGCCGCGCAAAAACATCTTGAGATGATTAGGTACTCCGTGCGCCGCACTTTGTGTTGAACATGTGCTTCTTGCACGGTTGCCAGATTGCTTTTCAGTCTCGTAAGCAGGCTGCCTTCATCTCTGTGATCAGTCAACCAGTGATTACAAGAAGTTATAATCGATAGTAGCGGGTTCAAAGGTGCTGGTGTTGGTGCTGGTGTTTGTACTACTGCCGCTCTGGTGGCGACATGACGCAGCAACGGTCTACCTCTTCAACATGACTGTCGTATTACCTTGGAACTAATACTTAGCAATGGATGTTCTTGCTAAAATGCATACACATCCGTGCTTTTCTTCTCCGTGCTTTCTTCCTGCATCTCTTTGCCTCATCACCTGTGATGACCTCTTCCTTCATCACAATTGTTGCTGCTTCTGCCGAGATCTCTTCCTCCGCTTTCGCCGCCGTCAATGGCTTTGACTAATCTTAACTGCTACATTCATCTGCCGTCACGCCAATATTCACACGACTTCATCACAAAACGCGAACGCCACCTTCTCAAAAGCCTTTGCCCTGCCCTCACTCTTAATAGGAGACGCAATGAGACTTCTTTGTCTTAGTTGCAAACACTCAAATCCTAACAGGAAGTATCGCCAAAGTTGGCAGAGCCTACGTATGTGAGCTCACGTTGAGACAGCTATTTGAAGGGCCCATCACGCATCCTGCTATCCACGAGTAAGCTGGATCTGCTTGTAAACACTGGCTCGCAGAATGTGCCTAGTCTGATCCACCCCGCCTCCAAAATCGTTAAGCATATCCGCAAGATCTATTTCCACAATAGGCCCAACGTTGGCAGGGGAGTGGGCCGGCACTGACTATGCCAGTCTGGCCAACCCCGTCTCAAACATCATCAAGCATGTCCGCAAGATGCAGTTCCTCGATAGGACGAACGTTGGTTAGGAGATTAGACCAGCTCTCATAGCTATAACCGTGGACGTCCAGTTTTCAACAAGAAGCGGGAGCAATTAGCGGTCATTGGGTGGGGACGATGGCGTCCAGCTGCAAGTCTGAGCTTTGTGGGTAGCTAGCCGACAGGTGACACTCTTCAAGCAGCGAGAGCGTTTGGCGATTCATGAGGGAGGAAGCACGTCGCACGACTGCGCATTTCAGCTCCGTGGGCAGTCGGCCAATGTGGCCGGTTGTGGGACAGCAAAAGCGATGGGGAGAGATTGAGTGCTCCTGTACACCGCACGCTAGTCGCCTCTGCAAGATTGCTCTAAATCGATACGCGACACTTAGCCGAGATACTCATGGATGCAGGTGTCTTTGGGTGGGCGTCGCATGACTGCGCATTTCAGCTCCGTGGGCAGTCGGCCAATGTGGTCACGCTGGAGAACAGCAGTGAGAGAGGCAGTCGGCAACCTTATATCTACTAGTCTCTGGACGGTACTACTGAACTTCGATACGCGATACTGGGCTCAAATTCTATGGATATCTTCCAAGGCCGCTCAGGTGGGTAGATATCGCACGACTGCGCATTTCAGCTCCGCGGGTAGTCGGCCAATGTGATCGTGCTGAGAGACGACACAAAGGAAGGAAGGGAGAGAGAGAGACCCGAGGAATTTATATTCACTTGTCGGACGGGATGACTGGGGGGTCGATACGCGACACTTGGCCGGAACTTCCATGATGCCGAGAAGGCACCGCACGACTGCGCATTTCAGCTCCACGGGCAGTTGGCCAATGCCTCCGCCGCGGAGAGACAATAGAAAAAGACCTATTCGGCCTCTCTCTATTCGCTGCTCGTTGGACGAGATGACCGAGGATTGATATGCGACGCTTGGCTGAGGTTCGGTGGCTCCCCTGGGTGGGTATCGCACGACTCCACATTGGAGCTCCGCGGGCAGTCGGCCAATGTGGCCGCCATCCCTCGCGATCAACTATGTGGTTGTCCTCCTGTGGACCCTAGGTAGTCACATAGTTGATCGCGAGGGATGGCGGCCAGCAATTGTGGCAGTAGCGCACGACTGCGCATTTCAGCTCCGCGGGCAGTCGGCCAATGTGGCCGCCATCCCTCGCGATCAACTATGTGACTGTTCTCCTGTGGAAGTAGCCACATAGCTGATCGCGAGGGATGGCGGCCAGCAATTGTGGCAGTAGCGCACGACTGCGCATTTCAGCTCCGCGGGCAGCCGGCCAATGTGGCCGGCTGTGGTGTGGCAAAAACAACGATGAGGGAGACATATGGTGTTCCTAAATCCATAGAAAGGTGCAGGAGGTTTCGAGAATTCGACACGCGACACTTGCCGAGACTTTTAAAATTACCGTTGCAACAACTTCGAGTAGACTGTCGTTGTCGTAGCTGAGGCAGATTGTTGTTGACCTGCTTTGTTGGGAATTGTGATGGCATATAGCTCTCCACTATTGCGAGCCCTAAGACGAACCAGAGAACGCTCACCTGCTCTGAGTAAGAAGCTATGATGTAGGCGAAGGAGTACCAGGATACAGAATGCGCAGCCGACAGTCGCATGTAGCTGTTGTAGTCCGTGGAAGGAGAGTAGTGAAGGACGTCGAACAATCGACGACGACTGCTGGTAGTGATGCGATGCCTACATAGGCGCAGGCTACGACAGCCAGATATACACGATGCGAATGTTAATAGATGCGCGTACTATGTCGTGATGAGAAATAGCGCCAATTCCGGCGATCGTATCATGACACGCTTGCGAAGAGAAGGCGCAAGACAAGGAAGGGATTCGGAGTAAGATGTACATATCCGATGGGCCTTCTCATGGTGTCAATACAGCTCCAGACACCAAAGCTTTATAAGCTCAGGAAGTGGCAACGATATGCGGATGGCGGAAGTAGCAGTTCATCATGGGATGTATAATGGAAGACGATCAAGCATCTGCAGCAAGCAAAGTGAAGTGTGATGGGAATCTATTTCTATCTTCTACAGATGTGAATCCGCAGATGCTTCCGTGAAGATTTTGATGACCAGACGCCGAACAATAACCACATTATGTCATGAAAGGCCGACATGCAAGTCGGCATGCACCACAAACCCTCGTAAACCGAACCATCAATGGAAGAAAGGAAACTTTTCGGAAGTGCCGGGAGTGTCGCTTACTCGTCCTCGTCGGAGAAGACCTCCTCACCGCGCTTGCGGCGGGCCATGCGGTCCTTCTTCTTCTTCCTCATCTCGGAAGATGTGAGCTTGGCTTTCTTCTGCGGGGGAAGTCAGTATACGTTTTTTTGCGCGTTTCTTCTTCGTGCTAACCTTTTGTGATGCGATCTTGTTACCCTATTGTCATAGTTAGCACATGTCTTGAGAGGATAGGGTACAAGGGGGCCGCCAGGGGGGTGGGCGGGTCGAATCTGGTCGACAACAGGAAGCAGGAACGGGGAAATCACGGACCATGGCGTCGAACTTTTGGCATAAGTTAGCATATATTCAGACAAAAGTTGGGTTGAGTGATGACATACCTTCTCCTCTTCTTCACCATCGTCCTTGGCAAGACGGGGACCGGCACCCTGACCTTGCACCCAGTTGTGACCGGAAGGAGTCATGCGACCGTCCATGACAGCCCAGACTTCCTCAGTGAGGTTGGCAGTGAACTCGGCGGAGTGAGTAATGATGATAACACCACCCTCGAAAGTCTTGATGGCCTTGGAAAGAGCACCAAGAGAGTCACGGTCCAGGTAGTTAGTAGGCTCGTCGAGAACGATCAAGTGAGGACGCTGCCATGAGCAGGCAGAGAGAACGACCTTGACACGCTGACCTCCGGAGAGACCACGCATACGGGAGTGAGAAACGAGCTCAGCGTCGAGACCGAAGTTGGCGCAGTGGGCCTCAATCTCCTTGCGGACAAGGGGACGGAACTGACCGCTGGCAAGAGCCTCCTTCTGGTCAACCTCGGCGACCATCTTGGCGTGGGAAGCCATGATCTCGGAACGAGGAATCCAGGCGTTGTCAGCAGACATCATGGGTGTCCAGCGCTCGTTCTTCATGCCGACGTTCTCTCCGAGAGCGAACGAACACTCGTACTCGTAGGAGTTCTTGAACTTCCTGCGGGAGTTGATGCCGATGACGCGACGCTCGGTACCCTCGATCTTGTAGATCTTGTCCATGGCCTTCTCGTCCTCCTCGGTGACGATCTTGTTGGCACGGTCCATGGTCTCACGGTCCTCACCAGTCTGGAAACGCCATTGAATGTACTCGGAAGGAGTCTTGTCGAGGTGGTGGTCGATGTGAGCGAAAGCGTGCTGCTTAATGTAGGCAATACGGATGTTCTCGTGGTGGTAAATCTCACCCTTGGTGGGGACAAGCTCACCAGTCAGGACGTTGACAAGGGTGGACTTGCCGGCACCGTTGGGACCAATGACGGCAATACGGGATCCGAGCGAACATTGGAAGGTAATGTCCTCAATCTGGGGCTTGGAGGTACCCTCGTACTGGAAGCTCATGTTGGTGGCACGGAGAATGGCCTTGGCCTTGGTCTTGACACCCTCAAGGAAACCGGGCTCGGGGAACTTGAACTCCATGTCGGAGGCAGCCAGCTCGTGGTAGGACTTGGCAGAGGGCACACGCTTGACGAAGTCGTCAAGGTTACCACGGTAGCGCTTAAGCTTGAAGCGCTCGTAGTGGATGACGTGCTGGATGACGTTGTTCAAGAACTTGCTGTCGTGGGAGATGACAATGGATGTGCAAGGGGAGCTGGTGAGGTAGTCCTCGAGCCACTTGACGTTCTTGACGTCCAAGTGGTTGGTGGGCTCGTCGAGCAGCAGAATGTCGGGCTTCTCGAAGACAGCACGGGCGAGCGCGAGCTTCATCTTCCATCCACCGGACAGAGCACCGATGGTACCGTTGTACATGGCGTCGGTGAAACCGAACTCGTTGAGGGTAGTCTTGACCTCTGACTCAGGGGTCTCAACGCCGACGGACTTGAGCTTACCCATGGTCCACTCAAGAACGGTCATCTCAGTATCAGCAGAGTCCAAGTCGTGCTCGACGTAGACGGTCTTGACCTCGTTCTGCTTGGGGAAACCCTCGACCTGCTCGTTGTTGATAGCGCGCATGAGGGTGGTCTTTCCGGAACCGTTGGGTCCGAGGAGACCGTAACGCTGACCACGCTTGAGACGGAGATGAGTCTGGTTGAGCAGGATCTTGGCACCGTAGGCCAAGTTGAATGTGCAGTTGCAGAGATCCTCGCCCTCCTCCTCATCGGGCTCGACGGCACGCTCAGCGGCGGCACCGGGAAGAGATCGCTTGCGGGTCTCCTCGGTAACCTCCTTGGCCTTCTCATCACCGACAAGGACGGCAACGAAAGGACCGGCGTTAGCCTGCCAGTTGAGAGGCTCGTAGTCCTTCTCGTCGATCAGCTGGCCACCAATGGCACCAACGTAGTTGACAACAGGGGTGAAGCGGTCGTCGATCTTGATGCTGGAGGGGATAGCGGCCTTGAGGTGGTTGGCAATGGTGGAGATGTCACCAGACTTCTCGATCTCAGGGATCTTGCCGTTCTCGACGTGACCGACACGGATGAGGGTGTCGAGACCCTGGCGGGTCTTCTCACGGGCCTCGGGGTCAGCCAAGTTGTCGTGGTTCTTCTCAAGCGCGGGCATGAGACGGGGCAAGAAAGCGGCGACAATCTGGGGGTCCTCGACAAGCTTGCACATGTTGTCGATAATGACGGCAGACTTACGCTTGATGGCAGTCTCGCGCTCGACGAGACCACGCTCAAGCAGGGGAACCATGATGGCGAGGGTGGGCTCGTGGACATCAGTGACGAAAGTGGTGGCACCGAGCAAGTGAACGGTCTCGGGGACGTTCTCAGGCTTAGCGATACACTTGATGAGCTCGGGAATGAAGCGCTCGATATCCTTGTTGGAGATCAAGGAGCAGAGAGTCTCCATGGTGCCGTAGGCAGCCTTCTTGACCTCAGGCTTGGTGTCCCACATGGCTCCCGAGATGACGGGAATCAGGTCGGGGACACGGAAAGCCATCTGTGCGGGGGCGCTCTTGGTGAGGGCCTCAATGCACTTCAGGTCGGTCATCTTCTCGGGCCACTTTTGTGCGTTCTCGAGCGAGTTGATGATGTGGGGGATGATGGCCTTGACGGCGTTGGGGTTGGCGGCCATGACGATGGACTCGGCGGCGGTCTGAGCAGCGACCTTGACGCCGCTCATCTTGTCACCGACCGCGGCCAGCACGTCCGGCAGGAGGGAGACGAGGTAGGGCTCGACCGAGGCGGAGACGTGCGAGTGCTGGGCGATAGCACGGATGGCATCGAGAGCGCGCTCGCGGGCGACGGCATCCTTCTTGCTGGCGAGTTGCTTCTTAAGCACCTGGACAGCCCTGGGTGTGTGTTAGAGACTGCACGGTGGCGGGGGAGGGGCAGAGTGCAAACATACTTGGTGGGAGCGTCAGCCTCCTCAATGTCGCCGTTGATGAAGGTGGCGATGGCCTGAGCAGAGGCGTTGATCTCGTCCTGGGCCTTGGACACGGTCAACTTCTGCATCATCTCCTCAAGCGCCTTGAGCGACTTGGAGTTCTCGGACTTGATGTCCTTGGCATCATGCGAAGCAGCAGGCGCCATGTTGTCGGTGTAGGTAGAGGGGGGAGGTGTAGAGAGGGCGGGAGAAGTAGGTGGGGTGGTCCTTATATATGGACTTTGGCGGGGCCTAAAAAACTTTTGGCGCGAAAAGATAGAGTGAATCTATCCGGGGGGTATCAACGCGAGGAATCTGACTCGCAACCTTTCTATGCTACCGGGCACAACGACAGAAAGAAGGGAAAGGGAGTGTGAGTGGAGAGAAGCGGCAGTGAAGGCTCGACGGGCTCTTTAAATTTGAACTTGCTGTTTGGTGGGATGTTGGCTCGCTTTGAGATTTTACCGCACGGGCCCTTATCGCGCTGAGGAACCCGACACCAGCGTCGCCGCCCAGGCCTTGGGCAATTATTTGCCTATGATCTAATTCGCATCCCATTCAACGCCAAAATTTTCCTTCTCGCCGCATTTTCCCCACTCATCTAGCACTCCCCGCAAGTGTCTTCTTCTATTTCTTCACAGTAGACGGGCAGCAGCTTTGCCGCCGCTGGACCCATGTTGCAGCCCACGTTGCAAAAGGCCATCTATGTGTGGCGAGTTTGGGTAAGGCGCGCTGACCGCCTTCTTCAACAAGACACCGTAGCCAACGACATGCAGCCAACGGTTGGGAGCCGCGGGAAATGCGCGCTGAAGATCAGGGACTGCACTAATCCAACCCGACCGCCATGTCAGCATCCTTACAATAGAGCACACATTTCAAGCCACGCCATTTACAACACATATTCTGCCAATTCTTCCACCGCGACCTATGAAAACACCACGGCATACAACTTCTAGCTCAATCTACGGGCGTTCTCCTGCTGATGGGGCAGCCTTGCCGGCCACTATTCGTACAGCCCTGCCAAGTCGTCGCGCTACGGCCACAAGCGGAGGCTCCAGACTACTACCTCCCCGATTCTGCCGAAGTCGAGACAGCAAGCGTTTCTGGTACCCTCGCCACCCTGCGTAGACCACCGCCGAGCCATCACCGGCACCACGCCGTACTATACCAGAAGTATTAGGGACGGTAAAATCTTCCGAGACTACTTGTCAGTATAGCGCATGACATACCGAATCTGACCGCCCTGGTGTCGCCGTGTATGTTCCCTGTTCATAGGATTACTAACATGACCCTTACGACGGCCCGTGACGGATGCAGAACACAACTACGAAAGAGTTGGACCCTGACGATGTCGAATTGTTAGCCGTATGCGAACCATCGCTCAACCATATTGCGCTCCGCAAACCCCCACTTCTTATCGATACCCCGGATTTCAACGTGTCAGAGTTCCTTACAGTACGCTTGTACCAATCCGTCAAACTTCAAGTCTGCGCATACATGGCATTGTTATTATGGTGAAATGTTGATGCAGAGCAGGGCAACAAAACGCGGTCTAGTAACTCTATATAGTGAATGGCATTGTTATCTGCAACGGCACCTTGTACGATCATACTTATCTACGTTGTGCGAGCATACACTCTGTCGTCTGTCCCGAGGCAGTCGCGTATAAGTCAATTCACGTCACTTACCAAAAAAGCATGCAGAGCGCCTTCGGATCCGATACAGACAAAAGTAGCACCTTAGACAAGGGAAAGGGTAAACGCTTTAGAGCCTACATCAACCCTAGGTTGTCCCGTTCGCGTGTTTTATTCTCGTGCAGTTCGTAGACAATTTAGCTATTCCCATGTATACGATAGTAGCGAACTGCGAAATCTGATCAGATTAGCCTCAGTATGGCGTGGTCAATAGCTGCTACAGGCAGAGTCAAGAATAGCCACAGCGCACATATACAGTGATGTTCAGAGAACTGGAGCAACCCCTTCAGATAACGTTGTTGACGACACCCGTATCGATGTTCTCAGGCAGCAGACCTTTTGCATGATCATTAAAATGGCGCCGAAGAGGTGACCGGGGCGGTATTGAAACGAAAAACGCGACGATATCTCAGCAATGTACATGCGTCTGCAGTTATTCAGCAATATCAGGCCAATATTATATAAGTCATCGCAGTGGACTAAATAGTGTTTGTTGCGGTCAATGTAATGTCAGCTACACAGACGAACTCCAGGATGGCAGAGTGGTCAGTGCTGGCGCTTCAGCCAAATTTCCGGTCATGTCCGACTCCACATCCACGACCAAATCGCTCACAGCTCAGCCGCAATGCGACCCATGTCTAACCCGTTGGGTATGATCAGTCTCCGCAGACATGTGGCGCGCGCAGTCAGCTCCATACGAGGGCAAGTCACACTTAAAGCGTGCGTGTGATGCCGCAATCGCACTGGCCTGACCATCTGCCAACCTGCCCCTCCCCCACCGTAGGCGCAACCACCTTCCACATCTCTACCTAGAGCCTTCGTACATCTTTTCTCCTTAGACATCAAGACACATTACATTTAAGAACAACATGTCAGGCCAGGATTACTACGGTCAGGGCCAAGGCCACGACCAAGGCTACGGCTACAGCCACGGCGGCGCGTACCAGCAGCCCCAACAGCCACAGCATGGCTACGGAGAGCATAACCAGGGCTATCCTCCTCAACCTCAGGCGTACGGACAGCAGCCGCACGACCAGTACGGTCAGGGACATCACAGCCCCTACCCACAAGGACAGGTCAGCATTATTGCGCAACCCCGGCGCATCCTATCCACCAGGCTTCAGCTACTCACATCACTGTAGAGCTCCTACCCCCCGCCGTCGCATGACCCCTACGGACAGCCTCCTCAGCACGGCTATGGTGCCCCGCCCCAGGGCCAGTACCAACAGAGCTACGACCCGAACCGCAGCACTTCTCCATACCCTCCTCAGGGCCATCAGCAGCAAGGCTACCACGACCCGAACCAGCAGTATGGCGCGCATCCACAACAGGGCCATCATGACCCGCAGCAAGGCTATGGTGCGCCGGCATATGGTCAACCCGGCGCTCCCGGCGGCCCTGGCGAAGGCGACCGCGGCCTGGGTTCAGCTCTGATGGGAGGTGCAGGCGGCGCGTTCGTGGGTAACAAGCTCGGAGGCGGCGCGCTGGGCACGCTTGGAGGAGCGCTTTTGGGGGCGGTTGGCGCCAACCTCATTCCTGACAAGTAAGCCAAATACGCACCCGAGCGCTTTGGCGGGCATCATCTAACGTGACTCTAGGAAGGAGAAGAAGCACAAGAAACACAAGAAGCACGGTAGCTCCGAGCATGGCTCGCACCACGGCTCACACCACGGGTCTTCGCATCATGGATCGCATCATGGATCGCACCACGGGTCCTCGCACCACAGTCATAGCCACAAGAGCCATAGTAGGAGCCGTAGCAGGGGCGGCAAGAGTAGCTCCAGTTCTAGCAGCGACTCGGACTAGAGACGTTGCGCATTTCGAGCGTTTTTGGCTCAGTAGATGCAGGGCGCACGCTGTGAGGGCAAGGTCGTAGTCATAGTTCTCTTGAATAAGATACATTCATAAAGCTTAACTCGTGCTCATCCGTGCAAATGCTCGTTCCACTGTATCTATGCGCCCGAGTCGGCTTTACTCATACATGGAGTTGAAGTCAACAGCCAACTGTTCGCATGCCTGCCATGGACCTGGAAGGCTGATACGCCTTGCATGCAGATGTGGATCAGACCCTGTTGTCCCAAAGAGGCTAGGCGTGCCACCAGACACGCCCTTTTCCAAGGTTTCTCCACTCTTACTCATCGCCGCAAATTCCAAAAGCAGCCCCGCAACCACGCTATCAAGATGCAAAATTAGTGGGAATAAGTTTATAACTTTCTGTAACAACGTCGACAATAACCTGCACGACACGATTCCACTTCAAAAGTTACTCCAATCAGCATAAACATGGCGGATGTCTTCCTGGACTTCTTCCGCAGTTCATTACCAGATGAACTCGCGGCAGTGCTCGAAACGGCCATCACATCGACAAAATCGGGAGATTTCCTAGGTGCACTCCAACTACCAGAAGTGCAACTACTGCTGGGATATCAGGACAATGAAACCACCAAAGACGTTAAGAGGAGCGACTTTATTCTCTGGAGCGACTACATCTTCGATCGCCTAGGACTCCTTCTGTCGAAACGGAACGAGGAGGAATCTACCCCGATTCAGGAAACATCCGCATATCGGCAGCACGTTTACTTCCTGATCGCCATCGCGGCATTCCATGCATTCCTGCAGTCGAATGTCACTGGACCACCACTACCATTCAAGTCTGCTGAGACGCTGTTGTCAAAAGACGTCGCAGATGATGCGAAACTTCTCAGCAAAACGCGCGCGGACCTTATTGCATCGCTGGGCGCAGATGGTGTTGCGGCATACAAGCTCACACCAAACATCGAGCTGCTGTGCCTTGCGCACACCATCCTCATCAGTCCCCCGATTCAAAAGAACATTCCGGTTTCGGCATGGGCGCGTCTTAGAGTGAACTTTGTGCACCAAAGGCTGCTCAGCGAGCCGGCGCCAAGTCTACAGGATGCCATCTACGATGACTTGAAGGTAGTAGAGGACTTGATTAAGAACTCGGGAAAGAGCGGGGAGATCCAAGACTTGCATACGACCTTCCTCCTGGAGCGAGCGGCGATCCATACGCACCATGGTCTGGATAAGAAAGCTAAAGCGGACCTTGAGCAGGCAACTTTCGAACGGAAATTCGAGTTTGCGTTGACTGGACTGATGGGCAAGAGGACGAAATTCCAACAGAAGGATACCAGTCAACTGATCGTACTCGCCCGAAGTGCGGGATCGGAAACTAACGGCACATCTGATGAGAGCTCAAAGCCAAAGGCTTTGGACTTGAACGACGATACCCTACTGGAGTCAATCTCTTTCACCAACAACACCGCATCTATGGAGATCAAGGATGAGTCCAATCTACCGGCATCGCTCACATCCATGGACCCATCAAACCAGCCATTGCTCGACCCGCTGGACTCCGTCATCATGCTTTCATTAGCCGAGAGCATCAAGAATACCAACCCAGCAGATGGTCTTACAAGAGAACAAACCGAGCCATACGCTACAAGAGTACTCGAAGGTGGTAGCTCGAACTGGCAGGTCTACACCCAAGCTCTTCTTGTGAGGAGTCGCATTGAAGGGTACAAGTCGCGCACAATGGAGCGTGGTCTCCTCCAGCTTCAAGCGCTGGTCGATCAGGTTATCGCAGAGACCTCGGGCGATGCTACTACCGACGCTGAGACTGGCGAGAAGATCACTTCTTTCCTCCCGCAAGCCAAGGAAAGTGAGTCGGCATCGGTTGAGGAACGTCTCCGTTACGTCTTCCCGCTCTGCTCCCCATCTCGTTGGGAGCTTGAGTCTGAGCTCGCTGCGCGATGGGTCGCCCTCGGCGGTCTACGATCCGCGCTCGAGATCTACGAGAGACTAGAGATGTGGGCTGAAGCAGCGTTGTGCTATGCTGCCACTGAGAAAGAGGAGAGGGCGCGCAAGATGATCCGACGACAGCTTTTCCACGCCACCAATGGCGATGACGAGAACGTAGATTTAGATGAAGAGAAGTGGGAGGGTGCTGAGCGGGATCCACCACCAGCCGAAGCACCGCGCTACTACTGCATCCTCGGTGACATCGACAACGATCTCTCCATGTACGAAAAAGCCTGGAACGTCTCCGGCCAACGATACGCACGTGCTCAGCGCTCCCTTGGTCAACGCTACATCTCAGCACGCAACTACGAGAAAGCCGCAGAAGCCTACGCACTATCCCTAAAGATCAACGCGCTCTACCACCCCGCCTGGTTCGCACTCGGATGTGCCTACCTCGAGCTCCTCCAATTCAAAAACGCCGTCGAAGCCTTCTCCCGCTGCGTGCAGCTTGACGACCAAGACGCCGAAGCATGGAGCAACCTCGCAGCCTCCCTCCTGCACCTCAAGCCCA
Source organism: Alternaria viburni (assembly GCF_023758015.1). NCBI lineage: Eukaryota > Fungi > Ascomycota > Dothideomycetes > Pleosporales > Pleosporaceae > Alternaria > Alternaria viburni. The sequence continues at coordinate 359,921 of NW_026055795.1, forward strand.
GGGTCCAAGAAAACGCCGACGGCGAACTCCAAGAAACACGCGTAACAAACCACCCGCGCACCGACGCTCTCAAAGCATTCAAACGCGCCGCAACAATCAAGCACGACAACTTCCGCATCTGGAACAACGTTCTCGCCGTGAGCGCCTCCACCAACCCACCCTCCTGGGCGGACGTCGTAACAGCCCAACGCCGCATCTGCGAGCTCCGCGGCTCGACCGAAGGCGAAAAGTGCGTCGACGCTGAAGTCATCGACATGCTCGTCAAACACGTAGTCTCCGCCGAAGACGGCTTCGACATCACGCGCCCCGGTCTCCCGCGCCTGGTAAACGACCTCATGGAAAGACACATCAAGCCACTCATCACCGTCTCCCCCAAACTCTGGCTCATCCTCGCAACACTGTACACGCACACGCAGCGCCCCAGCTCCGCATTGGAATGCCACGAGAAAGCGTGGCGGGCCGTGACGAGCCAGCCGAAATGGGAGTCGGGGTCTGAGGCGGAGTGGAATGCGGTTGTGGATATGACGATTGATCTCGTGGATGCGTATGAGACGCTGGGGCCGAGGGAACGGACGGAGGGATTGGGCGCCGGGGATGGGCAAGTGGTGGCGAAGGATTGGAAGTTTAAGAGTAGGAGTGCGGTTAGGAGTGTTATGGGGAAGGGGAAGGAGAATTGGGAGGATAGTGCTGGGTGGGAGAGGTTGGTGGAGAGGTTGGAGGAGTTGAAGGGGAAGGAGTAGATGGATTCGTGGGTATCTGGTGTTGTGGGGATCTCTTGGGATGAGAGTTGTTGACTAGGAAAGTATAAAAGCTTGTTTCTCTATTGAGATTTTCTACGCGTGTGGTGCTATGCTACTGTTGCTGAATGGAAGATCAAGTATGTGCAGGTACGCTTTTCATTGACGCCATGGTGTCATAAGGCGATAGTCGCATTTGAACCTTACCAGGAGGTGCTTCACCTCGTTTTAGTGTGGTAGTCATGATGTCGTCCTTTTTCATAGGTCTTCGGGCGGTTAGCTATACCATAGAAGACTAGGGATTTGGCACAGTAATGAATCGTTGACGACACCGATAACGGTGACTGTCTATGTGTCATAACTAGACGATTACTGCCCCTCGAGCCGCAAAGTATTAATGCACCTACCAAATTGCTGAGACACTCAGGGTGAATGAAGAACGCAAGACATAGCCGTTGAAGACGTTGCACACCAATCGTTAGAGCGAAAATGAATGTCTCGCAGCGGAGATGCCTCAAAAGTGCATGTGCTCCCTCAGCGGCAAGCTCGGGCGAAGTTCCTGGGGAAGTAGCGCGCCGTGGTTTGTACCACACTCTGCGCTGTCGGTAGTCCCTACCGTGTCAGCAAAGACTGCTGCCCAAGAGCGACTACCCTATTAGTTCGTGCGATGCAAGCTACCCGTCTAGGTGCATGATCAGAGCTGAACTCTCTCCCCACACCCGCTCATCCGGCGGCCAGACCTGGTATCCGGGTTGTCTCGCCCCTTGCTGTGGCGACCGAGAAGGTTTGGTGTGATGAGAAAGTGAGAACAGACCCGACAACCGGGTTCATAAGGGTGTGCTTTGCGAATCGATTCCGCCGCGGAACTTCGGCTGCTGGCCGAGCCTGTGAATATGAAGGAGATGTATCGTGGTCAGAGTGGCCATGCTTATCTTGGATAGTTGCATAAACTCTATTTCGGCTCGGTACCGAGGTGTTGGCTGGATGCTCCTTATCTTGTGATGGGTAGTGTAAAATCCATAGATTATTGACCAATTCTCAAGGTTACTGAAATGTGTGGCAATTAGATGCGTGGAAAGTAGCAACAATGTAGCAGGTGCATTGGTGACAAAATGAGATCCGTGATGCATTTGCGCAAGAGACCGACCCGAACGCTTTCGGAGTAGCCACCATGGGGATTAGCTAAAGCGGGTAATCTCTTTTATGGTGTAGTGAGTGCGACGTCCGAGAGTCTTGTGCTCAGTTCGTGCTACCAGACCAGTGGTCAATAGCCCGAGATCTGCTCGCGTACAAGACTCGTTGCAAGGTTACACATGTTCGCCTTCGTTGCGATCGACGACGGTGTGTTGTCAAGCAGTTCATCTCGAGATCGTTGGCAATTTGTGCGGGATTAAGTAGTGGACAGCGTCCTGGGATTCCACCAAGCGTTTGGACACCCAGGTAGTCTCTGTGTTGGGTCCACTACACTGGGGCGGCTGACTGCATGCCTCTGATATTGTACGACCATCACCCGTAAGCGCGTTTCAGATGACAGAGGCAAATACCCAGCACCGTGGCAAGCATCCTCGTGGAGGATAACATCCTAGTCGCAAGAGAGTGTTCAAGCCATGGTACGTTTTCCAACTCTTATAATGGCTAGAACAGCAATTTCAAGTCGCTCATGCGCAAGTATGGTAATACAATGGCGTATCGAACGGCGTTGTAGGCCGGTCACACGAGATAAATTGCCTCCAAGCCACGGTGACGGCAAACGCGTCGCGTTGCAGCGTGCATGCTGATCCATTTCCGGTAATCACGACTGTGAACAGACACGATGGTAAAGAGAGTGATTTGCAGGCTTGGCTACTACGGAGCTACACCTAATCCAGGTATATTTGCGGGCGTCTTACTAGCAGCTCTGCGTAGCTGACATCGGGGTGGTGGTAGGGAGAAAAGGGCGCTGGAAGCCGTGGAGTCGCCGTGATTGATAGATTTGTAGATTGGCAGTAAGTGGGGCTATCGTAAGATGATCAGTGCAGCCCAAAGTCAGAGGAATGTCGGTACTTTGGAGGCAATGGCAGCACGAAGCAGGGTCCCGGTGTCTGCCAAGGTACGGTGGGAGGAATACGGTCCCCTGCAGAAGACACCCGAATGTCGCATTGCGCTCCTGGCGAGCTATGGTAAAGAAGGCGAACGGATGGCCATGATGGAGACGGCATAATGGCTCGATGGGTGATATTATCACGGAAGCGCTGATGCTAATGCTCCGCTTCTGGCGGCTGACACACAGCCACGAGAGACCCGGCAGGCATCCGTTCGGGACAAGCGCGTTGAGGATACGGCATCAGCTTTCTAAGAATACTACAAGGCCACACTGGCCATGGTTCGCTGGAATGGCACTGCGTGAAGGCCGGATGGAGATAGATGTGGGAGTCGCGTCCGTTGAACGCGTTCGGCAGTCGCGTTGGTGTCGGCAGACGCGTCGGTAGTAACGGTATTTGCAGCGCCGAGTCGCGTAGTGATTAAGAGCGCAATGATGGCCCTGAGGCGAGAATAGATGGTGATGAAAGTTCCGTCGAAGTGAGGGGCTCCGTGGCGGTCAAGTCAGCCTCATCTCGCGGGAGGAGCGACGGGCGGGTGTCGTCGCTTTTTTCCCGATGCGGCGGGATGCAAACAAAGCGAGGCAGCCACGACGCTCTGGCCGAGGCAGGAGCGATGGCTAGCGAAGAAGGCGCTGGCAATGCCGTTGACTACCCCAACGCGCCTGCGTGGGACAACAACATGCCTTTGCCGGCGCATCGCCGTCGAGCCAGCAGAGTCGCGAAGCGAGGCGTAGGCAGCTTTGCGGTGCCTGGCTTGCCTGAGGCTGTTTGGTGTGGCTTTTCTGGCGATGCGCAGGATGGACAGGGGTCGGGCGAATTAAGGTTCTGCAAGCCACACCAGGAATAGATGCATCTTCGCTTGACCGCTGGCAACGGAGCCCATTGCTCACCACACTCCAACACATGCCCTCCCTTCCTGCCACTATGCCATCACCACCACCCTCACATGGGGCCATGCTGAGCATTGCCGCGCATTGGCCGCCATGAGCAGCCATCTGCCGTCATCGCGGCTACTCGTTGTCCACTGAGCACTGGAGCCCATGTCCCGGGCCCCAGAGGCTCATGGCCGCCCTGACAGTCGTCCAACCTAGAGGCCGTAGACGTGCTGCTGATGCTCACTGGATTGCTGGGCCGCATGTATATCATCGTCAAGGTCACCGCCGCGCTGGGCACCCACCATGCTCTTGCTACGCCCGGCATATGCGTCAACCTCGCCATACTCAGCACCCCATTGATCCCTCTCATACCCACCCCAACTGCTCGCCATCGCTCTCCGTGTTTACAGTCTATCGCAATCACAATTTGATTCACATCCAACGCCTCGCGGACACTGTCTGGGAGCTCTGGCCCTGCTTCTCCGCATCCGCGCTTCCTACCATTGCAGAGGTCTTAGGGCCCCACTCCACATCTCAGGTACTGGCCAAGACAAGTGCCCTCCAGCATCAATCGTCTTCAATCTAGAGTTGTGTGTTGAAGCATTTCTGATTGACCCACTGTGGGCAGCCGTCACTGGACAGAGATAATCAGCACTCGTAGTGGAGCCCAGCTTACTGCCACTTTGCACTGCTGCGCCATCCGAGGCCACCCGCCAGAGCCTCAGCGCACAGGACCCAGCCGCCTACTAGCCTTCACCGTTTTTATCCATCAATGCGAACAAAGGGCCCGTCAGGCTTTGCACGACGTGGTGCTCAACGGCCATAATACTAGCCTTTTGAGGGCGTGCTTCACCATCGACAGGCCCGCTAGGCTACCAGGTGGACGGGATCGGTAATCACCAAGAGTCATCCCAGCCCCCAAGAATACCCTGTGCTCACTCGCTCTTCCTTGCAGTTGTGTCTATGCTCCGCCGTAAACGCTCGACCAATCCCGTCTCTCTTCCGCTGCCCTGGGTCCGTTCGTCGCTCGATCCGTACATCAGCTCTACCTGGCATTAACTGTTGCCTACCTCCGCAGTCATAGCTCCGTCGTCCCGCAGCTCCATATACCGTCCGCACGGCAAGGCTGCCGAGCCTCACGCATACTGGCCAGTCCTTGATTAATGTCACTACTCCTTTGTCCTATATGTAAGTCAAGCTGTCAGTCACGTCAAAATGCGGGTCGATTAATGCGACATCCCGTACCAAGTCGCTCACACTCATTTCAGCACCTGGTCGTTGCTCTGAATCAGTGACGATTTGCGCAAGCAAGACGACCCGTTCCCTGTTTCGTCAGTAAGAAGCTGCAATTGTCTGAGCTGCAGTCGGCGAAGAGCTGGACTCACCGCGTTTGATACCGAGACTCAAAGTCGCCCTGGGGCCCGTATGAATCGAACTCCTGAACAGCCCGATCGTTTGTCTCTAAGCAGGCCACTTCTGTCGGCTTCGCTAGTCCCAAGACCTCCGAAAATTGTCTCCGGATCTATCTCCCATCGCATTTGTGGTACTTTGTTGAGTCTACTTGTCGCAAAATCTGCCTGCAACAAGGGTACACTGTCTCTTTACCACTGGGAAGGACGCAGACTCTCACCCCACGAGTCCTGTGACATTCCGTCATCGTCTCACTTCCACCGAGACGAGAAGGCAACACTACCAACAGTCCCTGGAAATTTCCATCCCTGTCGAGCTGGGCCGTTTTATCTTGCCGAACCATCAGGTGCGTTATTCCTCCTACGTGACGGGTCCTCGAGGCGTGTCAGGACACCTGCTTCAGGACCCCTCCATGGCTGCCTGCGCGTTGACCCCCACATGAATATTAGGCTGCCTGCTAACATTCCTCTAGGGATTAGCTAGCTTCTACCAGACGGCGTCCTCGATCAGTGTCAGGACCTATCCCCAGTGTTGCGCAGTTCGGTCCTTGGTGGTGGGCCTCAGGCTGTCCAGGCTGCGAGAGCTGCAGAACTACTATCCATGTCGGGATACAGCAAGAACCATGAGTATGTGTATGGTAAGTGGATTGTGGCTCATCTGACGAGTGTGGAAGCGCACCTGCCATGGTTGGGTCGGCTGAACCCGGCACTGGCCCACGTGAGAACGATTAGCACGTTTGACTGACCACATACATTCCAGATGCCGAAGCCACCAGATCAAATCAGGTTGCAAGCTATCCGAGCATTGCGCAGCCCGCATTCGCCTCGCAGTACACGGATGCGCCCGCGCTACTAAGCCATGAGCCCACGAGCGCAGAGATGCCCTACATCCCTAGCTTGGTATACGAGTCACGCGGTGCAGCAGGCCATCATCCCAATCCATCATTTATCGATGCAGGAGCTCGTCATCCCGCCTCTCTTGCAGATACTGAAACGGAAATCACCGAACAAATTACACCCGCACAAGGCACTGCTGGATCAACGGTAACGCTGCACCTCCGGACGAATTACGATCTTGATGCAAACCAGCATACTTTCATACTCATGTTCGGTAGCAAGAAGTGCGTCGCTGCACTGCAGAAAGTGGACTACGACGACGATGCATGGACCAACTACGTACTGAACGTCGAAGTGCCCCCTTTCCCACTGACCAACACCTTCGATCCAACCATGATGTTGAAGATGCAGATGGAAGACAAGATGGGCAACTTACGATCGGAAACGGACGCTGGAAGATTCACATACACCGACATGTCGCCAAACCTAGCATACCAATCCTCACCCAATTTCTCCAGGAAACGAAAATACTCTCCAGAGTTCGGAAACAGTCGAGGCTACTCCGATGGCAATGTCGCAAAGCGAGCATTTGCGAAGCCACGCGCTTCGTCGGGAGCCTACTCTGCCGCTCAACTATCGCCGCTACCGACCCAGTCTGCGTTGGACAACACGTACGCACAGAGCGCTGGGTATGATATGTCTAAGCAGACAAACTACGGCTCGCAACTGTCCCAGAGAGCTCTTTACGCAGTACCGTCGGGTATTGGCATGAGCCACAGCGACTACAAACTGCCCCAGATGTCGCCGATGCCGCATTCTTATGCCTCCTACAACCCCCTCACTCATACCACTCGAAGCAACACCGCGACCGTTCTGCCCTCACCACCCGCACTCTCAACACCAGTTCTGGTCCGTGCAACACATCTCTCGCAAGGAGACGGTAGTACTGGTTCGACTCAGCCTTTCAATCCGTATGCGATGGGTCCGAGCAAGGCGATATTGGAGATCGACGGCGATCTTGATAAGATGGGCGACAACTGGTCGACAGAGGAGTTGGACGCGAAGAGACGACTTGTCGAGTTCCAAAGATCGCAGCATGGCAGCAAGATAACGACTACTTTTGCGCCCACAACACTGGAAGCTCGACAGGGGCGTGGCATCTGCGTCAGCTGTATCTGGTGGAAAGAGAAGAATGAGTGCTTCATCACAAGCGTAGACACCATTTTCCTACTGGAACAACTCGTAAACGTTCGCTTTACCGTCGAGGAGAAGAACCGCATCCGTCGCAACCTCGAAGGCTTTCGCCCCCTCACAGTCTCCAAGGCGAGGGCGGATAGCGAACCATTTTTCAAAGTTATCATGGGTTTCCCCAATCCCAAGCCTCGTAATATTGAGAAGGACGTCAAGGTGTTCCCCTGGAAGATACTGTCGCATGCTTTAAAGAAGATCATCAGCAAATACGTACGTTCTCCGCAACTAGCTACTGAGAGCGAAGCTAACAAGACCAGTCTGCTAGCTATGCTTCGACAGCTGGCGTTGGACATCTCTCCACTGCGACGACTTCGTACGCTCCAAGCACTGCCCTGCAGGCAACACTGGACGCTCACCGACACACATCACCTCAAACACTGCCTACTTCGACTGCTTCAACGGCCTATACATCCGGCTTGACCTCGTCTAGTCTATCGCCCCATCAAAATGTGGCAGCAGGCTTCGAAGGATCAGCAGGACAAGGCATGCCGGTTGCCCAAAGGACACCTTCAGGACAGGGCATGACTCTGTGGGGCACTACCACTCACCAGATATCACAATACCCCTCGCCTCTTTCTCATGGAGGACGAGGGTCCTGGGACTATGGATATCCCCATACTTCGGCTGCAACGGAAATGCCGCCAATCGCGCATGCGCTGCAAATGCCACGGCAGAACGGCTTGCCAGACTTCAGCCAAATGTCATCAACTCATGGCTACCATCAATACGGTGAAGATACAACGAGGGTGTAGGAGAGGCAAGATTGGGAGACAAAACTCCAAGGGTCACCGATACGACTACGCGTTGCGGGCTCTGATCTGCATCGGGTGATCAACCAATGTCCGCATGATCCATGCGGGCCTAACCCGATGGGGTGTTGCACCAATCGCTCTCCACACCACTCATCGCTAGATTCGCCTCGCGCATCCCGCACACCTTCAGACGTTCGCAGTTCTCTAATAATATCCGGTATCTAGTTTGGCGTTGAGTAGGGCGGTTTCGGCATTTGGACACTGGACGCATCATACCCCGGGGAGGCGGCGTTTACCACACTTTCGGTTTCATCATCGACTACACATAGAGGATCATCATTAACGGTACAAGCCATCTTACGCATACAACCCGATCGCGAACCCTGTCGATACAGGATGGTCAGCTTTGCATTACATTGGCGTTCATTCCACTCTTTCTACCCAATAGTCTTTCCCATCTTCGCCTCTCGGAGTGTTCTTCCACGGAGCTCGAAGTCGATCGCTTTTCAAGGCAACATCCGCGCCAACCACAGTCTCGAGCCCGTCCGCACTACGTCCCCCATGTATCTCGATCCGCATCTCAAGGGAACGCGCAACGAGGCTTTTTCATTTCTCCCATATACCCAAGGCTTGGTGTTCGCCTAGTCGTTTCTTTCGTTTTCTTCAAACTCCAGAGATTCCCCATTTCTTTACCCATCCAACTACACCGTATGTAGCGCAATGTATCTGTAACACACTAATTCTCGCCTACACGCATGCGATCCTTCCAAACATTTTCTCCGCAGCCTGGCCCGCACCCAACATGTCAAGTTATGCGAGCTCCGCCACAATAGAGGGCGCAGTCAACCTTTGGCCCCAATCCTGACCACTGCCTAACACTTGCCAAGGAGCTACGACTTCCGCGGCACCGGATGCGATATAGGCATCAGCTGAGCTTATCAGAGTAGGTGTTATGATCTCAGCATATCGCGCACGTTAACGAGGCGGAATGGGCGGTGGGCATACAAGAGCCCTCACAGATGACCAGTGGTTATCCCGACGCCGAGGACCCGTGTCACACAAGATGTTCAGGCGATCAATCCTGGTCACGAAGTCACATGCCTTGATGAAGACTATCCCACCCTGAGTCCAGACCCTGATGGTTTATAGGGAGTCGTTAGCGACAGCGAATTATCGTCGCAACTAACCGTGCCGCATGCGTTCCATATGTTCGCATCACGAGAACATGCTGCTTTGTATGTTTAGTACGACCCAAACGGCCTAGACCAGACTTCAACCCCCAAAAGGCAGAACATCTGGCCAAGGCGTAATACCAGATACCTTCACCGTGAAATACGCCCGAGCAGATAGATCATGCTTACCGCACATACTCCCATCAGATAAACCACGAGCCGCTTTTGGGTATCACCACGTGCATCTTCTCAGCAGAGCCCCAGGTTCAGCATGTCATACGCGTTCCTCGGGGCAGACCGACTGTTCGGTGCATCTGATCCGTTCTGATCTGACGGAGACGAAAGCACGGTCACGGGGCGTATGTCAGGGATCAGCCCGAGGAGGGCCGGGTGCTGATCTCACGTTGGATCGCGTGGGATAACGCAATGCTTACTGCAGATCGCAGGCGGAAGGGCGCGACTTGCCCTACATTGGGTGAGATGGCTTTGTGCTCATGATGGGTTTGTCGTTTTGTCGCGAGTACTCACGTCGCTGTGCCATGTCATGGTTTTTTGGGTGAACGAAGTTGATAGAGTCTTAGCTAGTCGTCAAATTGGCCGCCCGTTGTTTGTACCGTGTCCTCTATCAGTTGCAAGTCTTGTGTGTATGAGATTTGGGGTGTCCAGACTGTTTGTCCAGACACTTACCAATACAACACTTCTTCAGCTGAATCATCGGATCAAAAGACCACAGAACTTCAAAGTTCGCCAGCTCATCTCCTTCGTTCAGCACAAAAGGAAGCGTGATGTTTACTCTCTCCCTCGTCATCTCCACAGGCACATTCTCTTCGCCAATCGCCTGCACCGAGGTGTCCAAATACTGCACCCCGAAGACACCCAACCAGCTTTGCAGCTTGAGAAACGCCTGTAGCTCCTGCAGAAAGTCTTTGTGTTGCTGTATGTCGAAGTCGGAGATACTGCGGTCATTTCCAGTCCAACTGAACTCGAATGGCGCGATACCACTTTCGGTGAAACGCCATTGCGTTGGAACGACATCAGCAAGAAGCTCTTTGCGAGCCGTATGGTCGTTCCATGGCTGCGCAATATTTTCGACGTGAACGAGCTTCTCGGCCTCCTCAAGCTTGAAGTGATTGTGGAGGAGAGTGAGGCCGAAGAGATTGTGGACGCTGTGGGCGACGAACATGTCTCGGATTGTCGTGCAAATGAAATACTCTAGATTCTGGCTCTCGTAGGTTTTGTAGGCATCGTGGATGTCTGGGGCGGTGTTGAAGTGGTGGGGGGTGTATGGTTCGAATTCCATGTTTGCAAGGGTTTGCACGGAAGGCTTGGGAGGAGGTAGGATAGAAGTCAGGGTGAGCTGGACTGACGAGCAACTTACGCGCAATCTCCACGGCGTTTATATATGCTACTTTCGCGTTGTCGGAGGTGATACACAAGGAGGTTCGTGTCGCCAGCCGTCATGGGTGACGCATGAACAGTCTAGAAACAACTGATCGGTGCACTATTCAGGCTTTGCAAGATGCCTTCATCAAAGAACGACTAATGAGAGGCCTACGGCTAACTCTGATAGAACCCGACGCTCTTATCGCAACACCACGACGCCGGATGTAGACATACCTGCGGCATCACATATCCTTCCTTGGCATGCTTGACGGCGTCTGCGAATGAGAGATCATGCCTTGAGGCTCTTAATAGCATCTCAACCCCTTCTGACGGTATCATTGGTCCACAATCACTGCAGGCGATACGATGGCATCAGGCTGATGAGTACTCAGCCTGACCCCGCAAAGAGATCATTAGAGACCGTGACCGTGAACGTTCGATAGGTCGTGCTGATTAAAGGCGCATAGACTGCAGTGGTGTCAGTCAGGCTATCACGCAAGGTATAGCTCGCAGAGCATAGGTTGGATGACGTAAGTGTGAGATTCTCAATCTCATTGGCAACAGCGATGATTGCCAGACCAGTGCCAACAGAGTAACGATGATTCACAAGCACTGGACTGCGAAATTCTGCTGATGAGTGTCACGCAACATAGTTGAAGGAAGGTAGCAGAATAACAATTGCAATTTTGAAGATACTAGTCTAAGTACATGTACACATTCGAGCTGGCTAGCCAGAACGACTGCAAAGGGGGGCTCAAACGAGCTATAGACAAACGAAAGAAGCCGTAAGGGCTTGCTTTGAATACGAAGAGTCAAACACAACTTTTCCATCCAAATTTTCATGGTGATGGTAGCATCACACATAGGCTGCGATCATCGGAGCGGCTTAGTTCTTGCGGAGGATGCCACCGAGAAGGTCACCGAACATGTCACCGCCCTCAGTCTCCTCCTCGGTCTCCTCCTCAGCCTTCTCCTCAGTACCCTCCTCGTAGGAGTCCTCAGCGGGGTAAGACTCGTAGGTGTCCTTGACGGGAGTGGGGGCAGACTCGTAAGAGCCGAAGGAAGGGGTGGGCTTCTCGTGGACCATGCTGGGCTTGGTGTACTCGTGGACCATGCTGGGAGTGGGGACGGCGCCGTAGGCCTTGCTGGGCTCAGCGTGCTCGTAGGCCTCCTTGCTGGGAGTGGGAACAGCGCCGTAAGCCTTGGAGGGCTCGGGGACATGCTCGTAGGCCTCCTTGCTGGGGGTGGGAACAGCACCGTAAGCCTTGCTGGGCTCAGGAACGTGCTCGTAAGCCTGGCTGGGGGTGGGAACATGCTCGTAGGCCTCCTTGCTGGGGGTGGGGACGGCGCCGTAGGCCTTGCTGGGCTCGGGAACATGCTCGTAGGCCATGGAAGGCCTGGGGGCGTGCTCGTAACCCTGGCTGGGCGTGGGCTTAGCCTCGTAGGCGGAGCTGGTGACTTCGGGCTTGGTCTCCTCGTAAGACTCCTCGTCGTCCATGCCGAACAAGTCGCCGAGAGTCCTCTTGGAGAGAAGCTCGTCGTAAGACTCAAGCTCGTCAGTAGACTCTTCGGTCTCCTTGGGGATGGCCTCGTAGGACTCCTCCATCTCGGGCTTGAGCTCGTCGTAGCTCAAGTCCTCCTTGGAGGGAGTGACGTAGTAAGAAGGCTCCTTCTCCTCCTTCTCCTCCTTCTCCTCCTCCTCAGGCTTCTCCTTCTCCTCCTCGTCCTTCGCGGGCTTGCCGAGAACGTCGTCGAACAAGGTGCGCTTCATGCCAGGGACCGCTGGAACAGAAGAGCCCAAGGCTTCTGTGACTGGGCAGGTAACTGTGTCTGGTCAGTGGAGAAAACGGAAGCGATGGCAGAATGCGACATACCACCGGAGCAGGCCTTGGAGTCTTCCTCTTTGGCCAAAGGAAGAGCAGTGGCGAGCTGAGCAGCAGCGATGATAGCGAAGAACTTCATATTTGCGTCTGAATGAATTCGGTGGGAAAGATCGTAAGAATTATTAGAAGGTATTAGTGTATAGTAGTGACTGTTGTGTGAATGAGATGTAATGAGCTGATGAGCAATAAGGTGGTATGAGAAGTAGCCTTATATGCTCGGATGTCGGTGTCTGTCCTGATGCTTCTTCTCGTGCACGGTGTTGAAGTGTGCTTTTTTGGCATCGTCGTGACTGCACGCATGAAGATCGGATCTGTGCTAATCAAAGCTACCAGAAACGTTCCAGAAGCACTGTTCAACGGCCACTTTACCAGTGCATCGCCATAGCGGTGAGAAGTCCGTCGGCTCGTGGGGAGCGTTGCATCTATGCCTGAATCTGATCGCGCGTCTGCATCATGATTCCAATACCGACCTTGGAGCCGACCAGTGCATTACTGCGAGAATACCAGATTTGGAGACAGCAGTGCGCGCCATGGACATGAACCATTGCTTCACTCGTCACATGAAACGGGGATGAGGCGATCCTTCGACCAAAGCCAGCGCGTTCATGTTCTTTTGGGACATGCCTTGCCGTGTACTTCTCAACATCTGCAACATCTGAAGACCAGACTTGCAGCTCTTCTCAAAAGACAAGGTGTCTCATCTCAAGATCGTGAGCAGTGATATGAAGCTGAAATGGAGTTGGGCACGCTTCAGGCGACACAGGTGTACGACCTCCAAAGCTGTATGCACCAGGCTTCGGCGGTCAGCTAGCCTACATACCTAGCTGTATATCGAGGAAGTGCTAACATGTGCGAAGATCTCGGGTCTGTGGAGTGACAGGAACAACATCGTGAAGTCGGAGTGCAGAAAGAAGGATGGGAAAGAGCAAACATCGTTGGGGATGCAGGACCCACCTAGCGCCTGCTCGGTCCGCCCAAAGCGGGGTCAAGCGAGCACATCAATGGAGCGGTGGACTAGAACCGCGACGCTTCTCAACGGCATCGTTCATCACGTTGTTCATCTTCTAACATACACAGATATGCTAGACTGCCGTGCGCTAAGTCACCATCATCGATAGTATTGTCACAGGATCTACCGCGGCATCTTCCGCTACCAGCACCACAGCCCGACCCCGCGTTCAATCCCATCACTCCGTCCTCGTTATAGTACATTCCTCATCAGAAGCAGCCGTGCCGTAACATTTGAATGGTCCCAGAATACCAAAACATGGATCTCTGCGTTGCTCACAGCTGAATTCCTTACAGCAACCGTCTTGAGGGAAGTCGCCGGGATCAGCAAGGCAATGTTCTGCTCATCATTAGCTTGACTGCACGCACGCGCCTTCTATATTGCTTTCACGCTCGCAGTTGAACAGCAGAGGGATTGACAACGCACCACCGAGAGGTTGACAAGATGTTTGTCTAGACTCGTGCAAAGATAATGAAGCGGCCGATGACGCAAGCGCGAAGAGTAGGTGGATGGCGATCTTCATGGCGAACGAGGAAAGTTGGGTACTCATGGTAAAGCAAGTTTGAACGAGGCTGGAGCCGACTTCCATCTCTTTATTATACACACCATCATTGTTTCGCAAAGACTCTTACGCTTCCTACTTCCGCAAGCTCATCGCACTTTTCTTCTCGTTGTCTCAACATTCTAAGTGCGACGGAGACTAAAACACGAGAGTCGGCGACCGAACTGCTCGCAGTTATCGTGAGATCAGCATGCAACTCGTGTTTCGAGACTACAGAATGTTCCGACACTTTTCTGGTCCGGGTCTCGGTGCGTGAGGCAAAGAAGAATGGCGATCCTGGTGTCGCGCGTTGTGCGCTAAGGTTCGAAGAACGAAAAAGCATTCCTCGCCACGCATGATGCTACTGTCAGCTTCGGGCCTTTCTTCTCAACGTCTGGAGTCGAGCCTGGGGTTCTAGCTGCATGCCATGTGTCGATTGGATTATCACACTTTCCCCTTCAACGCAGCAGGACCTTCCGCCGCACTGTCTTCAACGCTAGCAGGTTGATCCGATTGACAACAGATCATGTTTAAGACTCACACTTCAAGATGCGCAATCAACGAATGAAATGAGCCGGAAGCAGCGAAAATGAGCTTCTCTCGTACACCACCAACTTCTCAGCAACAGACGCTCCGATGACCAACTATTCCAGCCACAGCAGCACAAGCCGGCGACGTGTCTCACCACTTCGGTGTATACAAAACGCCCTGTCCATTCGCCTACCTCTCACCGCAAAGTGCGCCGTACGAACAGCAACCCCTCATTTCTCCGTGACTAACAACTCTCCGGCTTCCTCAACACTTTCGACACCATACACGCACCCATATGATGACGTACGTGACCCTACTGTGCAAGGCTGAATTGCCGTATCCAAGCTTTAACACCATTACACACCGCGTACTTCGCTGTATTCTCGTATCAAAGCTTCTTACCACTCACTCACACACTCCGTGTCACGCTCATTCCGGCATCGAATATACCCGTATCAATGCTTCATAGCGCTCATCCACCTTCTATCTGCCTAGTTTTCCCCCAAGAACTCCTCTCACACACCCCTAAGTTGCTCTGTGCATCCATCATAGCTCCAAACTCTCCTCCGCATAGCACATATGCCAATCGTCCAAATGCCCATGCCCATCCCACCTTCTCTCACACACCATCCCCTTACAACATCCCTCCTGCGGGCGATCAGGAAGCGGTCTACAATGTTCTGTAATTCAGTTAGCTGCGTTTCTTCATCGCTAGATAGTATCGCTCAAATACCACAAAGTAGAAAAGCGGAGCGGTGAGATTAGGGGTATGGGAACATTGAGACTTACGCTTCACAACCCGACACTCTGGTTCTCCGAGAGTCTCGACTTGCTCATGGTACGGCTTCAGACAGTCATGAATTGTCTGGTGGTAACTCTCCCTACACACCAACCCCTTGCAGCATATCTGTGGCTTGTCGATGTCAAGATTGCACCGCACTGCCATGTATGATTAGCCTTGATATAATGACGTATTCACCATGCCGAAATATACGTGTTCTGCAGCGAGTAGTGAGAAACTGAGCGGAAGTACGAGACGAGGGAGAGGGGGGAAATGTACTTCCGTATGGTAAGCACTCGGGCGCAAGGACCGACTGGTCATGCCAGTTGTTGTTGACGGTGATGGAGAGACAGGTTGCTGTCGTAATAAAAAGAGCCGTCAAGAAAGGCGCCTTCATCATCATTGCAGGCTGTATGTACTGCTGGTGCAGAGGTAATAATCTATCAAGAGAAAAGACAAAGTTGCGTGCAGACGATTGTCTACATACTCGTACCAATATATACATCTACGAAACGCCTCCGTGTCGTACAAAGATAACACAACTAACAACCTTGTACCGCTCCTCTTCGGCATAGTCATAACTCTTTGCTACACACGAACATCGACTACGGTGCGCACCTTCTTCTTTCAACTACTAGAGCCAGCCTCTTCAACGTATTACAACCAAGTCAACGAATAGAAGTTCAAAGCTAGTCAAAGGACTTCCTCCGTACGTGAACACCGAAGTCAGTCTACGCTGTCATAGGCGCAGTATCAGTAGCTTTTCACATCTACCGTTCTCGTGCCACGACACGTATGCCCGGCCTCAAGTCCCTCGACTTCTGAGGGGTACGCGGGCGTACTTGGAATGTTGGACAAGGCGAACGGTGCCGGAAGCTCGGAGAAAGAAGAGTATACGCAGCGAATGTCGTGGCACGATTTCGACACCTGCGATACATGTGAGCATATCACATCAACCAATTTGAGAAGTGTATAGAAGTATATAAAGCGCAAAAAGGTGTCTTTTCATTATCTACATGACTCATGTTCCTTATCATCCCTATCATCCATCCATCCATTCATCCATCTCATACTCATGCGAAGGGCGTAAAGGCGGTCATTACTGAGGAGGAGAGAGATCGGGGTCGCAACCGCAATACAAAACACGACGGCAAGACAAGCAAAACAAAACAAAACAATCTAAAATCCTCCCACAGCCACCCCACCATCTTCAAAAAGGGAGGGTGCCAGTGCAGCAAGGGTATAATGCAACTTCCCATCCATCTTCCACTTCCGTCTTTTCGTCATCTTATGCGGCCATCCGCAACGCAGCAATCTTCATACTCGAACTAAAGAAAAAGGTATCATCAAACAAGCGTCGTCATCCTCACGCTCATTTCTTACCCTTCTTCTTGTTCTTCTTCTTGTTCTTCCCCGAGCTAGGTGTGGCCTCGCCGTTCGCGTCGCCGTCTTCCTCTTCGGCTTGGTTGCCAGGCGTAGTGGGTGTGGTAGGCGTGCTTGGCTCTTCAGCTTCCTTGGCAGCTTCAGTCTCGGCGGCACCGTCGACGGCAGGAACGTCAGCAACGGCTTCGGGCTCTACCTTGGCTTCGGCGACAGGCTCGGCAACGGGCTCGGTGGCGACTTGCTCAGGGGCGGGCTCGACAGCGGGGGCGGCGGGGGCGGCGGATTCCTTGGATTCGGCCTTGGAAGAGATCTCAGCGTTGGCCTTCTTGAGTTCCTCTTGCTCAGCCTGAGCCTTCTCGAGTTGCTCCTTAGCGCTGGCGAGCTCGGTCTTGATGTCATCACGCTCCTTCTTCGCGGCTTCGGCATCGGATGTCAGGGCGCTGGTCTTCTCCTCTTGCTCCTTCAGGGTAGCCTGGAGGGACTCGAGGGACTTCTTAGCGTCGGCAGCTTCGGTCTTGGAGGTCTCGAGGTCCTTGGTCGCGGTCTCGGAGGCAGCGGTGGCCTCGTCGAGCTTAGCCTGGAGGGCGGTGAGTTCAGACTCCTTAGCCTTGGCGGTCTCGACGGTAGACTCGAGCTCAGCGATCTTAGCGTCGTTGGCCTTGATCTTCTCCTCAAGCTCGCTCTTCTCGGCAGTCGACTTCTCAGCCGAGGCCTTGAGGTCAGCGAGTTCAGACTCGACGGAAGACGCCTTGGAAGCACCCTCCTTCGCCTCGGCCTCAGCCTGCTTGGATGCCTTGAGCTCCTCCTCGACAGCGTCCTTGGCCTTCTTAGTCTCCTCAAGTGATTCCTGAGCGGTGGCGAGGTCCTTCTCCAAAGAGGCGACCTTCTCATCTCCAGATGATGCAGCAGCCTCCTTAGCCTCAAGCTTGCTGGTGACGTCCTTGAGAGATGCCTCGAGGTCGGCAACCTTGCTAGCCTCAGCCTTCGCGTCAGCAAGCTCTTTCTCAAGAGCGGCGACCTTGTCTTCGCTTGATGACTGAGCGGCCTTGAGCGACTCGGAGTGCTCAGCTTCCTTCGCCTCCAGCTTGCTCGTAGTTTCCTTGAGAGATGCCTCAAGCTCTGCAATCTTGGCAGCAGACTCATCGGCACCACCCTTGGCGGAGGTCTCGAGGTCTGTGATCTTGCTGCGGAGGCCATCAGCCTCTTCCTTGGTCGATTGCGATTCCTTGGTGGCGGCCTCAAGCTCAGACTTGGCAGAGGCGAGTTGTTCCTCAAGCTCAGAGACCTTGCCAGCATCGGCAGACTTGGCCTCGAGCTCCGACTCCTTCGCGGTCAGGCTCTCCTGAGCAGCCTTGAGGGAAGCCTCGAGCTCTGCAATCTTGGAGCTGGACGACTCGGTAGCAGTGCTGGCTTCTGACTTGGCGGCCTCCAACTCAGACTCCTTGGATGCAAGGGCGTCCTTTGCCTCCTTGAGAGATGCTTCGAGCTCGGCAGCCTTGCCACCTTCGCTCTTCGCGGTCTCCAGCTCGACCTTGTGGGCGGTGAGGTCATCATGAGCTTGCTTCAAGCTAGCCTCCAACTCGGAGATCTTCGAGCTGGACTCCTCAGTAGCCTTGGTGGTCTCACCCTTAGCAGCCTCAAGTTCAGAATCCTTCGACGAAAGGCTGTCCTTGGCCTCCTTAAGCGACGCCTCGAGGTCAGCGATAGTCTTGTGCAGACCCTCAGCATCACCCTTGGACGACTCAACGGCCTTGGTAGCCTCCTCCTTCGCGGCGGTAAGCTCAGACTCCTTCGCGGCAAGGCTCTCCTGAGCCTCCTTGAGCGAAGTCTCGAGTTCGGTGACCTTGGAGTTGGAGGCCTCAGAAGCCTTGCTAGACTCGTCCTTGGCGGCCTTGAGCTCCTCCTCAAGCTTGGTAACAGCCTCGCGAGCCTCGGCGGCCTCCTTCTTCGCAGCGGTAGTCTGCTCGTCGGAAGAGCCCTTGGCGGATTCTATCTCAGCCTCGAGCTTGCTGACGGTGCTCTGGAGGCTGGCAACCTCGTCCTTTGCGGAGCCAACAGCCTTGGATGCGTCACCCTTAGCGGTCTCGAGCTCAGCGTCCTTGGCGGAGAGGCTGTCTTGCGACTCCTTGAGGGAAGCTTCGAGTTCGGAGATCTTGGTGGTGAGAGCGTCGACTTCGCTCTTGGCCTCTTCGGCAGCCTTGACGGCGGCGTCCTTCTCGGATGCGAGGGAGGATGAAGAAGCTTCGAGCTCAGATGTCTTGGCCGCAAGCTCATCTTGTGCCTCCTTCAACGACTTCTCGAGGGAGGATACCTTCTGAGCGAGCTCATCAGCATCGCCCTTGGACAAATCGGCGGTCTTCAGCTTCTCCTGGAGTTCGGCGATCTCAGTCTTCAGGCTCTCGACCTCGCCCTTGGAGGACTCGGTGAGCGAAGTGACTTGGTCGGCGGCATCAGCGTGCTCCTTGGTCTTGGCGTCGAGCTCAGCAGCCTTCTGGTCGAGAGTGTCCTTGGCCTCCTTGAGGGAAGCCTGGAGCTCGGCAATGGTGCTGCGAAGGCCATCAGCCTCCTCTTTCGACGCCTTGTCAGCGTCAGCGTCCTGGGTACCGCGGGCGGCGAGCTCATCGGAGAGCTTGCTGTGGGCGGCCTCGAGCTCAGCGTGCTTCGCCTTGAGACCTTCCAACTCGTCGATCTGTGTTCGCAGAACGGCGACCTCGGCGGCAAGCTCCTCGACCTTGGTCTTTTGCGCATCGCGGTCAGCGGCGAGAGTGTCAAGTTCGTCCTTGGCGACAGTCTGAGCCTTGAGGTCCTCAATCGTGGCAAGAGCGTCGGCAAGGTCCTTCTCAGTCTTGCTCTTCTCAGCGGTGAGCTCCTCCAACTGCGACTTGGCGCTGGCGAGCTCAGTCTCCTTGGCCTCGACCTCGGACCTGTCGACCGACTCGGTGCCAGCGGACTTGTCGCTGTCGAGCTTGGCCTTGAGCTGCTCGACCTCCTCCTTGTACGAGGCAATCTGCTTCTCGAGATCGGCGACGGTGGCACGGAGCTCTTCAGCCTCCTTGTTGACGTCGGCGATCTTTGTGTTGAACTCGGCCTCGCACTCGTCGCGGACGGTGTTCCTCTCCTTTGCCTTGGCCTCGCGCACCTGCTGGACGACGACGCTGACCATGTGCTCCTCGAGGTCCTTCTTGTCCTGCTGCAGCGACTGCTCGCGGGCCTCGAACTCCTTCTTGCGCTCCTCGTGATCGTCCTCGAGCGTGCGCACGTGCTCATCCTGTGTGGCGGCGACGCGCTGGGCTTCGTCGAGGTCGGCTTCGGCGTGCTTGAGCTTCCGCTTCAGCTTCTCGATCTGCGTCTCGAGGCTGTCGGACGCCTGTGGTGAGGGCGGCGAGGGCGAGTCTGCTGTTGGGGCATGGTGCGTTAGTATGTGGTGAGCGGGGACATTCTGGTGTAGGGGAGACGCCCGCGAGTGCAGAGAAAGCGGATAGTGGGGGAATGCTGCTGGCATTGTTATGGATTGGGCAGGCGGGGGTGGGGGGTGGGGCGCGGTGAGTGCTACGTACCTGCTTCGTCTTCACTTAACCGTGTGGGCGCCTCACGTGGTGTCTCGGGCGGCGTGTCGACGCCATTGTCCTGCGTGCTCGACTCGACCTTGCTCGGCGGCGTCGCGTCGGTTGTCACGGCGGGCGTCGCTGGCTCGGCCGTGGCCGGTACCGGTGCAGGTCCGCCGAAGAAATAGTTGTACGCTCTCTTCATACTGCTGGTTCGCTTGGGGAGTCCCGGTCGCAGGGAGCTCGTCGATTTCCGGCCTCGACGCTCTTCTTGCTGGCTTGCTTCGCCAGTAATCGGAGCAGGTAGAGGGTCGATCGTCCCGTTTCGCTTGTTGCTTATCGTTCGTGGTGGTAGCAGCCGTCTACTGAATTTCTGAGATCCCGTGTTGATATCAGCGAGGATCTGCTTCTGCTCTCTCGAAGAGGCCCTGCGAGGCGGTGTTAGTGGGGGCTCTGGTGACTTTGTAGGTGAATGATAATGGCTGTAAAGTATTCAATGTATGGCGGATAGGTCGGGCCAACAGTGGTGTAAGAAAAAAAATATGTTAGGGTATACCACACGACAGCGAGCTATCGTGGGCGAGAGCCTCTTACCAAAAGCAACAAGAAGAAAAAAAGGCGTGTATCGTAATGTCCTCAGACAGAGGGAGCAGTGGTGAGCGGTGGAGGGGGAGGCAGAGGGGAAGGTGACGGGTAGCACTCACTCATAGCTTTCTTTCCTGCCCCAGCTCGGCATGATTCACGCTCTACTGCTATCAGTTCCCTCTGTTGAAAGCGCCACTGTTTCCCGCGCGAGCCAGTCCAATCAAGTATGCTGAAAATTTTGTTGCCCTTTCTGAATCTGGGCGGGCCGTCAAGTCTCCTCACCGCACGGTAACGAAATGGAGCTTTACTTATGTACAAGCACAACAACACGTTGGATCCTGCATGCAAGCCTGGTGGATTGTCGGGCGCTAGACGTCCGCTACGAGGTATATACATCTTCGAGGGGAGGCACGAGCCAGTCATGTAACGCTGCGACACGGTAGCACAATTGGCATGGGCGAGGCTGGACAGGCATTAATGCAAGCACAACGCAGATGGACGTCGAGGCCGGCGCTGTCAAAGCTCCCAAGCGGCTCCACTTTGCTTCTTACCGCCTCGACTAGGGTCTGCCAGGGCTTCCTCGACGACACCCCGTGTGCTGACTACCCAGCCATGCGACGTCGCTGAGGACGACGTCCTTGCTTTTGGCACGTCGACGACCAGTTTGATGAGGCCCTCGAGGTTTTGTACCCGCCCACGCCCTCAACACACGACGTGTCCCCCCCCACCGGAGCGCGTCTCCTCGTGCCAATCACAGCCATGCACGTAGTATCACGATCACGACGTACATAGCTTCGGCATTCGATTACAGGAAGTTGGGCGAGCAATCGATAAGCCTTAGCCAGCACATCATCGTCGGAGATCGTGGGCTCCAGCGTAGGGCTCCGCGCACGGTCACGGCGCGTCGACGTGTGACTCGGCATGATCTGATGTTATGCGAACCCCAATGGCTTGCAGGAACACGGTCTTTCCTTTTGCAAAAACGTTTCGTCTCAGAGTTGGGGCAAAGTATCGTGCCGACTGGTCGCCTCGACTCTGCTGAGACAAGGACACTCTGGACGCGCGCGCAATTGTCATGCAGGGCCTTTCCGTGATGGGCGGTCGAAGCGTTGATGCGTTGTTCGATCGGGTCCGCTGAATAATTTCTTGCCATGCCCAGTCAGTCCATTCGCCTCGCCAATCCTCTCTCGGACCGTCACGTTGCCATCCTCAAACTCCGGCTACCTCGCCGAAGGCCATCTTCAAAGCCCGAAAGTGGCTGTGATCGTAGTTTCCCCAACCTCCTCCCCTCTTAGCTCGAGTGCACTTCATATCACCTTGCGTCGTGCAGTCTCTTCACCGCAAAACCACTGCACCCCAGAACCTAGTCATTTCACGGACTGGCCCTGCATAACCGCACCCCACCCGTTGACAAGGCGGCGCGCTAGCCAGGTCAGCACTCGCGCGTGAAGCTCCACCGCCTCTTCGCATCAACGTCGTATCGTGGCGCGTGAGGACGTAAATCACGGCAGAAAAAGTCTTCCGGCTGCGTTGTCGAGGCGACACCGCCGGTTGGGAGGGTTCTCTGATTTGACATGTGATTGTAAAGTGGCAACGGCAATTGCAGTCATGGGCGATCTGTGAGAGACGACAATACTGTAATGTTCTCGGATTCTTTAGGCTCAGGCAACTCATGATAGCAATGGTATTGGCGCCCGCGAACTATGAAAACTCCCATCCGTGGATGTGTACCCCAATCGTTAACGCCATAACTATGCATACTGATGTCTAAGGAGGAGAAGGAAAACTATATACATGCAGCATCCACTGAGCAAACGCGTGGGGAAGGAAGCACATCAACGCCCACCACTAAACCCATGTACCGACGCCAACGCAAGACTCAAGCGGACCGTTGACGCCTTGTGCTTGAACGAGCAGATCGCCGTATGTGTCGTCGCGTCGAAGGCCCGCTCGGTTGCGCAGTGCCATCTGGAGACGTGGTCTGTGGAGTGGACTCGCTTGGATTCTCAGGGCCACCTCCAGAGGTTGACCGCTGCGTCCGAGCCCGTGGACTAAGAAAGGAAGATACACGGCGGGCCCCTTCAGTATTGGGTCTGCCACTGAGAATAATCTCTGGTGATAAAAGCTCGGTCGACTCGGAACCGGAGCGAAGTTCACGGCGGACTTGTCTTGCCTCGCGCAGTACCTCTCTACTCCTCCTGAACCGGTCCCGCCCTGGCATATACATGAAGATTAGCTTGATATTACCGACAAAAAGGTGTTATCCCTATTGCGGAGATCCAAACAGACCCCTGCGTATCCGGTCACTGATGCCACCGTTGCCCGAGCCTGCATTTGCGTTATCAGACGAGCTGCCTTGACCGTTGGACGGTGGGGGTGGGGATCCTGCGGGAACGACGTAGGGATCATTGAACGTGCCCGAGCCGGAAGGAGTGAAGGAACCCGGCATCTGGGACGTACGATCCGTCTGTGAGTCTGCAGACGCAGGGTTGTTCGCCTGGCCCTCGCCACCCTTGGTAATACCCTTTCGACAATGTGGACAGGTGTCGTGTTCGAGCAGCCACGCGGAGACACATGGGTGGTGGAACCAGTGCTTGCATGGCAGTAGCGTCACCTGCTCGCCGATGTTGACCTCGTCCATGCATATACTGCATTCGGCCTTGTGTTCGTCGCCTAGCATCTCTTCGGTGATGTGGGTACGCGGGAGTTTATCGATGTCGGCTTGTGTTGCCGGACCGGGCGCGTTGCTCGTCGAGGTTTGCTCCATGAGTTGGGAGACGATGCGGTCTAGGCCTTCTTGAGAGTAGACAAAATCTCCCATGTTGCCAGCGTGGCCGCCCATCATACCCATAGAGGAGAATAGTTGTAGGATAGGGTGACCCGCGAACTGCTCGCCAGCGCCATGGTTGTGTTCGCCGCGGAAAGTACCCTCAGCGCCGCCGAGTGGGTGGTTGTGGGCGTGGACGCGAGGAGGTGGTGCTCCAAAGGCAGCCATGAGGCCAGTCATGACACTGTTTGGCTTGTTAGCGGCTTCCAAATATGGTGGTTCGCTCCTGCTTACTTGGTGATCTCATCCACAGGCTCAGCCTGGCCTGGGTGGTTTCCATTGCCGGGGAACAGTCGAGCGCCACCGTGGTACGTAAAGCTTCCTCCGCGGATCTGAGGCCCTCCTTCATGGCCCTGGTTTTGAGCTTCCTGGAAAGCAGACTGGTTTGGGCCTGTGCCTGGTCCAGCGCCAGAGAACAGACCCTCCCCTTGACCCGGTTGCTGACCCGGTTGTTGCCCTTGTGGTCGCATTGCCGCCCCGGTGAGCCCGTTCAACATGGCCATGAATCCTCCTATTGACCCAGGCACCGCCATGCCGCCCTGGGGCGATACGGATCGTGTAACGGTAGCCTGCAGGTTGTACCTTCCCGGACCCGTTTCTGTGAATCTGACATTGCTAATGTCGCCCTCCTCCGGGTCGTCGGTCTGCCATGGGTTGTGGTGAGGGTTCAACTGAGGTGGGGCGTGCTCGAGATCAGGGAGGGAGTCGGAGTCGTCGCCGTCATGGCCAAACATCCCGGGGGCAGCATCTCTTGGGTCGTTGTTGTCTTCGATCTAATCGGTGTCAGCGGAATTCGGTGCATGTCCGCATCGCGTCGTGTTTGACGGGTTGAAGGCTGGATTTGGCGGCTAAACTCACAATCTCGGTGAAGTCGGAGCCGCATTCTGGACACGAGAGGCCGTGTTCGTCTCGATACCACTCGTCGGCGCACTCGTGGCAAAACATCATGTCGCGGTGCCCGGGCCGCGGGTTTCCTGACTGCGCATCCTGGTTGGTCGACTGGTCCATGGTCGCAGGCGTGAGGCGTGTGATAAGACGTAGGGTAGTAGGGCGAGGTTCAAGGAGACTGGGTGAGGTATGTCAGCATGGAAGTAACGTTCGAGCAACGGACGCCGACTTACGGCCTTGTGTCGGGAGCAGGCGCGGAAGAGAATCAATTCAAGTCAAGAACCTATCACGCGCCGTTGCCAGTACAGGTGATGGTGGCGAGCTGCGACAGCAGACAGGTAGGGGGTATCGCAGTGAATTGCGGAGAGGATTCAGGGAAGTTTGGCGTAGAGGGTGATCACAGGCGAGGCTACCCGTAAGGTGATAGTTCCAAGGTTGTTTCGCGCGAAAGCTGTCAGACACCGGAATGACGTTGTTCGATGTGCAGGGGTGGTGGGGTCTAGCGATTTGTCCCGCGGTATCTCGAGTTGGGCGAAGCTAACCTAGCACTTTGCTTCGTGGGTCAAGAAGTTATGAGGACAGATGTAGAATGGAGACGGGGGCAAAGTCGCTTGCGCGTCTTCTTGAACGCGGCAGCGGTTGATTGTCTTGCTCTGACTCTACGTTTGTCCGACCAGTTGTCTCTGCCCGCTTCTTCCGTGTTCCATCTAATTCTGAGGCTTTCTATCAGCCAAAGACTGCCGCCTGCCGCAATCCAACAGTACGTCGCGCGATAAGGTGGTCAGTGCTATCGCTTGCTTAGTAGGAGAGCTTTGTGTATACTACAGATATCAAAAATTGCTATTAACCGTACGATCCCTGCCAAAGGTATAGAAACCACAAACGCCTATGCATGTACTCATCAACATGACTGCGGGCCTGGCCTGACCTGTGATCCAAACGACGCTGCGCATGTCATAGATTTGCGACAACGGCACCTGTTCACGATCTTCTCGGGCCACCCCTCAGCAAGAGGCTGCCCACCACGCCCGCCGCGACTACGATTCCTCCCACGATAGCTGCGCCGACCAACCCCTCCTTTGCCACCTTCTCGTCGATAAGACCCTTCAAGCTTCCGGCCTGGAGGTTCGCAGGCTCCAACTCCAGTAGCAGCTCGTTGTACCGTCGGGCTTCAGCATAGTTGCCGAGTTTGTAATTGCCGAGGGCGAGGTAGTAGAGGCATTCGCGCCGGCGCTCGCGCGAGTTGCGGAAGATCTCTGAGAGGAGGCGCACTCCTTCCTGTTGGTCGGGACGGGAGGTAGACTTGATCAGACCCTAGAATACCATGAGCTTGCTTGTTGCGGGTGGTGCCGTGCGCATGTGCAAATGTGACAAGACGCGGGGAAGCCGTACCCATGCGTAGTTGAACTTCGTCTGCAGACCAACGTATTCGCCCTCCTTCTCGTACTGCGCGCGCAGAACCTGCAGCTCCTCTGGCTTGAGCGGCGACTCGACATCGGCGGCATCTAAGGGGAATGAGCGTTCGTCGGCCCAGAAGTCGTTATCCCACTCACATGGTAATGATGGCGGCATGGCGGCTGTTTGTGTTGCGCAAGAAAATTAGAGAAGTCTGAGAAGTCTTCTCTGGGGGAGGCGGAAGTTGGTATCGTGAGGATGGGTTAGTGCAAGTGGTAAGCGTCAAACTACGGGCTGTCTCGTGAAAGCTCCAGCTGCAGGCCGAGCAGGCGATCTTTTACCGTGACGTACGCCGCCGCCTCGTGGCTGCCGGCCATGCGCCACGCTACGCCTGCGCCTTCCGCCACTTGGTCGCGGTTGCCATGCACGCGACTTGGCACGGGCCATCCAAACAAGAACATCAACACCATGGCCTTGTCGCGATAGACATCACAAGATACCAGACGAAAAATTGCGCAAACATTGCATAGCACTCCAAACAATCGTACCATACACACAAGCTTCACGCGACACACAAAGCCCACCATGCTCCTCGACGAAGACCCCGCAGCCGTACGCACTCTCTCCAAATACACATACGAACCTCCCTAACGATGCCTAGCTCATCGCGCAATGCACATCGCACTTCAAAATCGCGAACGACAAAACCTCACTCCACCGCATAAACGAATCTCTCAGCACGCTCAGCGAATTCCGCACCCAACACCTACGCTCCATCCAATCTTCTCTCAGCGCGCTGAACCGGACACACCAGACCCTCTCCGCAAATCACAACCACACACTCAGTCAACACAACCCCACAAACCATGCTGCGGAGATATTACGCCTAGACACAGAGAAGTTCAAGATCGCGAAGCAGGCGAGCGATCTGGAGATTGAGGGTGAGAGGCTGCAGAGCGATCTCGCGAGGTTGGGGGGTGTAGCGGGCGAGTTGGAGGAGGAGGGTGTTGAAGGGGGTGTTGAGCCTAGGGCGGGTGAGGATGCGACAGTGTAAGTTCTATCCTAAGATGCGCGAGTAGACGCAGATACTGACTTCTACAACAGATTGAAGCTCAAGCTCTACCGCACCCTCGGCATCGACGTCGAAGCCGACCCCACTACCGGCGAATACAACAAGGCTGTCGTGCGCAATGCGACAAAGGGAGATGTGCATGTTGTCAATATTGATCCGAAGTTCTCGCGGCACTTTTACACGAACTACTTCTGGCGTACGATGTAGTGGAGACGCATGGCGTGTAACTGCGCTGGACGCACAGGTGCAGTACGCGGGTTATTTGATGAGGCGTTCGGTCATGACCTGCTTTCTGAGATACCTTTGGGGTTATGGCGTTGTTTGTTTTTTTGGTATACTACACAGCCTTCACAACTGAGCGAACAACACTGCTGGCATGGCAGTTGTCTTCCTTTGACCTCTTTGTTTTCGCGGATTATGGTTCATCTTCTCCGTGTGTCACTAGTTTGTGGCTGGCGTGTTCAGTATGCACATCGCCATGATAGCGTACAAGCCACCATGCAAGGCTGTTTGTCAGCAATCCTGCAGCCTAAAGTATGGATTAGGCTGTGCGTCCTCTCGTGCACTCTCTCACCAGCTCAACAGCCGCACAACTTGCTAATCTTCTTCATTTTGCACTCATCCCACGTATCACTAGCGACAAAGTCTCGAAATACTGACGAACACCTGCAGGATGAGCTTTTTCCTGAGCGATTCGGAGTCATCCACGGAACTCAGTCCCTCTGAAGAAGAACACTGGAGAGCTAGGGAATATAGAGAAAGGGTAGCAAAAAGCAAGAGAAAAGCCCATGTGGCACAGAGAGAAAGAGAAACAAGACAAGTGGCCTTGCTCAAGAGAATTCGACGCTCATACGCTGAGTACAAGAGAGCTCATTATCGGGGTGACTTGTGTCATCGGTGTGCTGGCGTGAATTGGTCACTTCTACTGCCCAATGAAGTTTCATACTACTGCGAAGAGCGTGTTGGTTTACAACTGTTTGGGGTTCCTGAGTCAAGTCAAGAGCTCTCTATGTCGCCTTGTTCACTGTGCCGATTTCTCTGCGCTGATCAATCATTCGACAAAGACCCTCGTCGAGCTCTCAGACTAGACTGTGCTTGTTGGGGATTACGGCGCTGGGATGCCGATTCCGTGCTTTCTCATCGCGAGCTCGATTGGACGCACCACACTCCACGTCTCACATTTACACATGAGATGTCGACACGTAACGTATCGGGATACATATTACAACATGCATTTCCGGCTAATCAGAGCTATTTGCTTCGGAAGCTCAGCCCTGAACTCCTCGACTACGGAACTCTTCGGTACTGGCTCAAGCGTTGCAAGCGTCAACATTCTACGGAGTGTAATCCATCTTTCGCTACGACCATCCCTGGTCTTAGAGTCTTTGACTGCCATGCTAAGAAAGTCATCGATGCACCTGAGGATGCTACTTTCCGCTACATAGCACTGTCTTACGTATGGGGTGGGGTGAAGATTTCAGAGAAAGAGCAGGCTCGTTTCCCTACGACGATACGTGACGCCATCACCGTTACAATAGCGCTAGGTTACAGATACCTCTGGGTAGATCAGATTGTACGTGACTGTCTCAAGCACGAAGTATCTGTAACCGACTAATATTGGAACTCAGTGTATACATCAGTTAAACGAGGCTCATAAGCAGGCCCAGATAAAGCTCATGGGCCGTATCTATGCTGAGTCAGAGCTGGTCATCATTGCTGCGTCCGGGGATTCGTCCGACTATGGACTAGCAGGTGTCTCCTTCAGACACCGACAAGCACAAAGGAAAGTTGAACTAGACACGAATGTTGAGTTGATCGAGATGATTCATCCGAATACCACACTAGGCCGTACTACATGGGCGACAAGAGGCTGGACCCTTCAAGAGGGCTATTTGGCAACACGAAGACTAGTCTTTACAGATAAAGAAGTCTCATACGTATGTGATTGCGGAACATGGCAAGAGTCTGTGCGGCGGCGTGGCGTGGAAGACCTTGTATCTCACTCCGTCGAACGTTTCGTTGGTTTTCCGCTGGAGAACTCACTAGAGAATCGTCTCGCTGAAGTACTGAGCCATTACTCAACTAGAAAGCTGTCCGTTGAGAGCGACATTCTCAACGCCTGCATGGGTATCTTAGAAACACTCGTCGATCTTCACTTTTGGGGTATGGCGGCTGTACGCACTGGTCCCACCTCGCGTTATCCGCTCAGTTTCTCTTGGTTCAACATCGCTCCTGGTCAGAGAAGAGAAGGCTTCCCAACGTGGTCGTGGGCAGCTACAACTGGTCCGAAACATATACCAATCGAAGCCCGCAGTGACGAACAAAACTTCGTTACAGAGATCCTCACATCGGATAGATTATGGTTGACTCCAGAAAGCCATATCGAAAGCCGATACGACCGTTTGCTTGCGGGCGGTGGTCCCACTTTACGGCTTATTGGGTCATTCTATACGGGCTCCTTGGAGATGAGTCCCACTTCTGATGCAGTTCAAAATTATGGGGAAGAGCGGGAGGGAAAGTCACGAGTGGTTTTCCAGCACCCGCCTTGCGAAGAGTGGAATGACCTGGAATTCTATTCCGAATTGCAGCTTGACAATGAGCTCACAAACTCTACATCGGAGGGCACTGTAAAAGCAGTACTCCTTAATGATGTAGCTCCCGGGTACGAGCCTATTTTCATGATTCTGCAGGCTGTGGGAGATCATTATGTCCGAATTGGTGTCACCTCCAGCTGTTGGGCGCGAGAAAGGAAGACCGGCCTGATTTCATATCGGAATGGCCTCCAACTACATCCAGACTGCATAAGCAGTGAGGAGGTCATTTATATCGAATGAATTTTGGCTCATACAAAGAGGGTAAGCGTCGTTGGGACTGGGTAGCGCAATCTTGTCTATTTCTCGTTGAAAGGTCTCATACTGACTATTCGCTTGCATCGCTGCATGTTATAACTGAGGGGCCTCATCGCAGTCTTCATAGCATCAACACACGTTCA
Organism: Alternaria viburni; assembly: GCF_023758015.1. Lineage (NCBI taxonomy): Eukaryota > Fungi > Ascomycota > Dothideomycetes > Pleosporales > Pleosporaceae > Alternaria > Alternaria viburni. The sequence goes on from NW_026055795.1 coordinate 389,850, forward strand.
TTTGATTCAACAATTTCCCCTGGTAAGCTAGCGACAAATCCGCGAAGGAATGCAACAGCATTGACTTACAGAAAGAGACGCTCAATCGTTCTCCAATATTTGAACAAGCCATCTTGCTATTCCGGCTGTGTTGGGCACATCCGCGCCTCATCTAGTGCGAGTTGGACGAGGGATCTTACAAACTTCCTGATGCGGCTATCCTACCGAACTGCGGGTACACCTGCGCCGCAATATAAACAACTAGCCCCAGCGCCTACCACCAGAATACCGTTAGCTTTCACGATACAAGCATAGACAAATGCAGCCTTCGCTCGTTTTGGAAGCTTGGGCCACAGTCGCTTCACTCATTAGGGACAAAGAATGCTGTTCATCTAACTACAGGCTAGCGTCATAAGCAGTCATGACCACGCCTCGCTCCTTCTCTGCCCGCGCCCTCCCTATATTAAAGAACCTACGCCTCCGCCGAAATAAACCCGCAACTTCCACCCTCTACTTAGTCTCGACGATCTCTCGATTTCCAGGAACCATCAACCAAATAGAACCCACAGAATGCAGCTCTTCATCCCCGTCTTAGCTCTCTTGAGCGCGCTTGTCGCTGCTGTACCGACCGTACGTAACGAAGACTACCGCACCAAACCATCCTTCCACCCATGATACTAACAGTTCACAGGCTGCAGCGGACGGTCGCGGGGCCACCATATTCACCGACAAAAACTTCAATGGCCGGTCAACCGCCATTCCCGCCAACGACTTCTGCACCGACATAGACAACATCTTTGGCAACTTCGATGGCAAGATCCGCAGCGTCACCGTCGAGAAGGGCTACCACTGCAAGTTCTACACGTACGTCATATCCAGCATTCTCCTTTTACTTGGAAAGACCGTTGGAAACTAACTTCCACTAGTGGTCACGACTGCCCTGCCAACGGCCAGAAGATGGAATGCGGCAGTAAGGACCAGGCGTCGGTGTTTGGAGATCTGGGCACGTTCGACTACAAGATTCACAGCGCGTACTGCACGAAATTATAGGTGGAGATGTGTGCAGACTGTATTTCTTTGGGTGTTTTGAGCTTGGTACGGCTTGCGCAGCTTGAGTGTGCTTGGTGGCTTGAGGACAAAATGGGTGTAGCATGTTCGCAGTAAGCGCTACAGCGGTACTTTGCGACTCGGTCTATCTATTTGCGAAGGCTGGAGTTCCGGGTCAGCGCGGATAGACTGTTATACGAGATGGGGTACATAATTATAATACTTTCAATCGTACAAACACATGTGTCTCCAATGCGCGACAAGACTGGTGTTTTACCGAGTCGCATAACGCGTACAAGTAACCACGAATGGGCCATCGCCAAGTGATCGAGCGATGCAGTAGCAAGTCCCAATTAGTCAGGTATTGCGATCATCGATTGCAGTCGAAGCGCGAAATTGCGAATGTGACGGGATAAATGGTTGTTGCATTATTATCGACAGCGCCGATGGTGCAGTGTGAAAGGAGATGAAGAATGCAGGAGGGACGGGTACAACCGCCGCAGGTGTTGGTACTAACCCGGAACGGAACTGCCCCACGTTGACCCACATCGATCGCCTGTGGTTCTGGATGTCACATCACAATCTTTCACGTCGACACGGGGCAGCCTCGACTCTTTAGCAGCGCGTCCTGGATTACGAAGTACGTACGCAGCGAAGTTACATGTCAAAACCGCGGAAGACGGCATGTCTTGGGCAGCAGAGTTTGATTGGCTGGCCAATGCGCGGTGCATACTTTCATCGTCGTTTGGGTCATCGCTCATGACATTTGTTCATGACTTTCGAGGCTGCCTACAATCTTAACGACATCAGTTCATATGTGCTATATTTCTAATCATCGATATCGGCAGCTGAATGCAAGCGAAGGTGCGGTCCGCCCGCGATACACCTAAATCCATGGATGCCTGTTGAGCCCAACTCAACACCCCCAGGACGCCCTACGCCCGACGCAACTTGGAATGCCATTGGATGGCACATATTCCACCGCATGAGAATGACTACTGCGTCTGAGATCAGGGCTGCGTGCTCTACATTATCACATATCTTCGGGATGTCATCATTCGCGGACAAGAATGAACCAAGTACAGGTTCGGATTAGATCATCGTGCTTTGCTTTATCCCAAGTCAATCTCAAACGATATCGTAGCGCTCTGGTGGCTTGGTTCGGCGAGTCCGTTGTGTTCCAGAGTCTCTTTGCGGGCTTTGTACGAGTGTCAGGAAATGGGAAGAGGGTTTCCACAACAGCCTTCGTATGAGACATCACGAACCTTTCTCTCGCCAAGCTTGAGATCACAGTTCAGACTTCTACAACTCATTACATCGCGGAATGGAACTGATACCCATTGCTCGGGCGAACTCGTACGGCCTGTTATCGGAGTGTCCGAAGTGTAGCACCCCACGACGGATTCTGGTGGTGTTTCAAAGCCTTCAGACCCCGTCACCAACCTTGCCAACTGGAACAGTTGGATCAGGATGATCGATTCAATTCCTAATCACCCACGAATCAAGAACTAAGTCACCGTAATATCCAGCCTATCACGGCATACAGCGACGCCTGCAGACCAGCTCAGTCCCAAAGTAGCAACGAAACACTGCCTCAGCCTCGCATAAAGGCCCCGTATTGTGATGAGTCTCCGTCGCGTGGGACGGCAAGAGCCTTGCGGGATGGACAGGTCGCCGAAGTGTTGGTTGTAGTCTCGCGGGAGTTAAAGTGACCCACAAGCTCGCCGCGATGTCAGCTCGATGCTTTACAATCATAGCGGCAACTTCAATCGCCCCATTTTGGCAGTACATCTAGAGCCTCAAACTACGCTCTCACATATCATCACAATGAAGACCTTCGACAAGCATTCCTGGCTCGAATTTTGGTTCTACGGACTCCATCCCGGTATCATGATGGCACTGACCTGCATTGGTGTCATGGCTACATTGGAAATGTACCCGTTCAGATTGAAGACCACGTCACGCCCTTGCGAGAAGTGCATGTCAGTATTTCCAAGTACTAACGGAGACAATCGCTAATCAATCGACAGAAATCGCGAGAGGGAAGACAGCCTGGAACATCCTTCTACAAACGCAACCTTCACAACGCGACATACCCCACCCGCTCGCAATGACGACAAACTATACGAAGCAGAGTCAAATAGCTTCCGACACCCCTCCTTCCGCTACTCCTTCATTCCAACGTCGCCGTTCGGGGCTGCAATGCCAATTCGAGTTTCCTCATCTCGCGCGCCGTCATCATACCACGCGGATGGTCCGCATGTTCGCGTTCGCTCACTACAAAACTTCCTGCTTCCACCGCTTTTCAATCGTCATCGTTTGAGTGGAGAGCAGTACTCCGACGGTACGCAGACACCCGACAAAGCGCGTAGCAGGCGCATGAGTGCTGTTCGCGAGGATATGCACGGCGCTATGATGGTATGATACGGTCAGTGAAGATAAGTCTTGTCGTAAATGATCATGTATGCGCCGAGGTCGTTTGGATGTACTTTCCGATCAATGCTATACTACCCATACGCGACAGACAACTTGTTAAAGCATTCATTTTCCCGATGCGCGTAGCTAGCAAGAGCATTTCTTCTTCTACCATCGTGCCAGTGCTAGGGCCAGGGCCATCGTTGATGATAGATATACGTAGGCGTAGGTTAGAAGCCACACTATATAGCTATATGGGATATGAAAGCGCCATGTGAATGCAGTATCCGCTCATCTGCTGTCCGACCGTGTCGCCATACAAATAGCCGGAGAACTGAGCCGGCTGCGCCGTTCCGTTCGCCTCCGCATCGTTCGCAAACGCGCGAATTTCCCTTTCGTCCTCGTCGCTCAGCTTGATTTCCATGCTCGCCCATGTCTGCTCGAGATACTCGATACGCTTCGTTCCTTGGTATGAGGATAACGTCGTTGCCCTGCTTGAGCAGCCAGGTCAGGGCAAGCTGGGTCACAGTGCATTTTTGCTTATCAGCGAGCGCCTGGAAATGGGCTACAACCTCATCTTTGGGTATTACAAACAACCATCTACTCCACCCATTCACTACGCCAGGCCCTCTCGTCAGATGCAAGCTCCCTAATGTCAACATTGGGTTTCAGCCAACATCTCACATCTACAAGTGTAGGGATGACACCCCGAGCAAATCCTGAAGAAGTGTACGAATCCGCTGGCAGAAAGCCGTCACAAACGACACTGGAAATCCTTTCCGGAAGATACAAAACGTTGAACCAACGACAAATCATCGCGCAATTCTCGAGCTTGTGATCCCAACCCATTGTGCTTCCCACATCGTCCAAAATCATGAAACGAATGTGGTCTTCTGGTCAGGGCCTAATGTGTCATTTTGGTAAGCTATCTGGCGACAAGACTGAGCGTTGAACCTTGCGGCGGCGGCTTTGACCACCGCTTCATCGAAGCAGCCTCTGGCAAGCGCTTGGAGACTGCGGCGTACGCTATCAGCCAACAAGTCTCCTTCCCCTGGACCTTGGGCAAAGCACCTATACGGAAAGATTTTGAACACACTCATGAAGCCGGTTTGGAAGAAAAGCTGACGATTAGCGATGAACTGAGGACATTGACTCAAAATGAACTCATTCTGGATCTTTCGAACGATGTTGGTGGCTTCCGAGTTGATGAACTTGCAGGTGGAGAGAATAGCGACTGGAAGACACCGCGTGATGAGAACAAAGCGGTCTTCTGACTGGAAGGGATTGATGACATGATGGTGTTTAATCTGGCGTGGCAGGCGCTCGTAGACAATGAGTCGAATTTCTTTTGGAAGGTCGAGGAATCGGAAGGGGTTCGGTGCAGTCATGCTTAGCAAATCGAGGATGATCTTACTTCAGGCTTCACTTCGCCGGCGCAGATTTGTATTGATATGAATAGCGAAGATTGATCCTGGAGAGTCATAGGCTTGGTTTTCTTGAGTCTGAGAGCGTTTGTCAAATGACTATACACACCCGGTTGTTTGCCGCCCGTGCGTTAGGCACCAGAATGGCGCTAGTGAGCGCAAATATGGCTCGAGCGATTCTCTGATCGCTGCCACGACCTCACCCACTGCCTCTCAAAGTACTCGCCCGCAGCCGTGACTGCAGTCACCCGTCAACATGGCGATCGCGTCAAACAGAGCGACTCCGGAACCATTCCGTTTCCTCGATCTACCAAAGGATATTCGCTTGATGGTATATGAACGACTTCCGCGCTCCACCAATCATGTGATGGTTGGTCATCGGGGTAGTGAAGAACGGATTACGCTGATCTCACACTCTGTCTCAACCGCCATTCTCAGAGCATGTCATCAGGTTCACCAAGAAGCACTTCCCCTTGTCAACAAAGCCATACGTGAATGGATCCAGGATGGAGGCGTCAAGGTCATTGGCACAATGGAATTTGTCGACCTGTGTGGGCTACAAAAGCTCCTGTATGCGCTCTGTTACATTTCCAACATCAATGTGCGTTTTACAGATCGTTTCTTGCTGATATTGGCCTTAGCTAATAACCCTAGTTTCCAAAGTCACAATCGATGCATCTTGCGAAAAGTCTGAACGATGACGCAAAACCGTATGTTCGGACGAGGATCCATCAAATCGGATATTCCTCAGACCACGATGTCGATAGCGTTTGTGCTTGGGTCGCAAGATCGGCCTTAATTCTAGGACGACAGCGGATCGCTATGGGTATCATGGCAGCTGCATCTGCACTACCTTCGATCAACATTCTACTCAGTCCTGAACACCGGTCTCCCCTGCCGTCGACTCAAGACGAGCAACTTGCATTACGATTCGAGAGACTCAATCGGGACCAACTTGAGCATTTCGGGGTTTCCATGAACATTGTAGGCTTCATCAATGCTGCATACCTTGAGATGGACAGCATCAGTCCTTGTACCTGCGACTGGCGGCCAAACCGATCTGATATTCATCCACTCACTACGGAGGAGTGGTACAGAACTTGGAAGTAGACTGGTTGTTTGGAGACGCAAAATTGCTGTGCTTGGCGCACGTATCGAAGCAATGGGGTGAGATTGCGACGGGTTTGTGGTGGTATCAGCCTATCCAGTATGTTCAGATCACCGCGAGGCTGCTATAGGACGGACGATAATGAAAACAAACTCTGAAGATCGTGTACAAGACTGTTCCTCTGCCCCGAAGCGTGCATCTTGTTGCGATATCACCGCTCCGCACCAATGGAAGTATAAAGTTCTTGAATGTTGACCCAGCCACATCAGAAATGGAGACGCGACATGGCAAGAGCTGCGAGAGGTCGACAGGGTGCTGAGATCGACAACAAGTACGGGCGATCGGCCATTCAAATTTAAGAGGCGTTGGGCTTTGTCGCTCTGGAAGCAGACGATCTGCAAGACCATCTTAGCTATTACATCTGGTCCAAATGGGTAGACAAAGTGAGTCCTCCACATGGATGGATCGATCCGACCTTTCCCAGATACGAGACCGTTGGGCACCTCAGGCATAGCATTCCGATCTAGGTTTCACATGCTGCCTAGGTGCTTGGGGCGTTGACCCTCGGATCGAGACACATGGGCGTGGCGCGCTTAAGCGATGTCGTTCGTGCTTTCGGGACTACCCGTTTGCTGGTATTGAATGACACGTTCTTCTGCATATGAAAGCTGTCCAGGTGGCGATACGGCAAGCAGGATAACGATGGTGCAAATTCCCAGAAGCCCATCGCATACAAGTAAGCTTATTTTATGAGCAGGATGTGATGCTTCAGAGCTGGCGTGCGTATCGTTTGGAGCTTGATGAAAGGTGATGAACATGGCGGAATCAAGTGTCGCAGGTGTTTTCGATGCCTAGGCAGAGTTTGAGCGGGTAAAGCACGGGCTGGACAAGATCAGCTGCTCCGAGCGTTCTGACTTGTCGGTAATCTGACAGTTGAAGATCCCATGTTAATCATGCGTCGAAGAACGATGGCTAACGGACGTCAGCCAACTTTGTTTCCTGTGTTTTGATGCGAGTGGATGGCAAAGCTGCCCTTTTTCATCTCGAGTGGGGCGGGATAGAAGGCCCCGGATCGGCGTAGGTGATGAGGTAATCACTTGGGACCCTGATTTTGCCAACTGCCCCTTGCTTGGGTCTTCTCAGCAAACGGCGCCTTCCTTGGGCACATGCGAGTGAGGCTGCTGTACCGTTCGACTAGACTCCTTAATCACACACTACGCTACCTCTTCCCGCAATTACGTTGGGCCAGGCGCATTCTGCCGAGTTACGATGTTGGAAGCAGCGTCCAAGCCGACCAACATATGAACGCCATGAACGGCGAGATGCGCCTCAGCTTCACGGAAGGCAAGCTTCCATTGCGTTCATAACCAGTTAGTCGTATGGCCGTCATACATTCCCATACAATTACCATAGGGCAAAGTTGCGAATGGCCGAAAAGCGCCGTCAGATCGGCCGGGCAAGCTCTCTCCCTGCACAGTAGTAAAGAATTAGATTTCCGTGGGCGTTGCGCGATAGAGCCAACTGGTACCGAACGAAAAGCCTGGTTCAAAAGCCCACGTGCCGTGGGTAATATCGAGTCAAGCCGCTGCTACGGCGATTCCACAGCGCCATCACGGCGCTATGGTCTAACGGCCACACCGCTTGATTGGCTTCAACAGCGGGAGTACTATACTAAGCTCAAACACGCTTTGAGAGACGCCGAAGATGGGAATTTCCCCAACATAGTTCGAGAGCGTTGGACTATGTCGCAACTCCAAAGTTTTTTTGCCATCTATCTTTGGTGAAATAGTCATCGGGGCCGCCGACCGGAGCCCAGGGTCAGCCTGTCTCACCACCCCATCGATTACTATTCACAATATGCATCTTTTTGCGTTATTGTCGGTCTTTTGTCTGGTCTTCACGTTTGGCCATGCCAGCGCGTCGGGTCCGGAACTGGATGCAAGGGCATTAGGCATTGCGGACATCCCCGCTTGCGGAGTACATGCCCAGCTACACTGTCCGATATCATTGCTAACAATACACAGCTTGTCTGCATGATTGCTATTATCCCAAAAGCTGGCTGCACCCTGGATGATACTGAATGTGTCTGTGGCAACGATCGGATTGCGGCAGACGTGCCAGCATGTATGCTTGCAAATTGTACTATGCAAGAAAGTCTGGACACTGCCAGAGTACAAGCCGTTCTTTGCGACATGTCCGATGAATCGCAACGCCTTGACATGTTCATGTGGACTGGTGTTATCTACTCCATGGCCGTGGTGTTTGTCGTTCTACGAATCGTCGGCAAGTTGGTGAATAAGAGGCTAGCAATGGACGACTATATCGTCGTTTTTGCTCTGGTGTTATGCGCAGTACCCGCAGGATGCACCTTGGCCAGTAAGTAAAAGGTCTGCGAGCTGCCATCTACTGTAACTAACGCAATATAGTGACGGAACGTGGCTTCGGCGAGCACTTGTGGAATCTTGAAGACGGGGCTCTCTCGCCTATTCTCCGCTATTGTATGATGCACCCCTACCTTGCGACTTCGCTATAGGCATGCTAACACAAAGCAGTCTACATTTCTTGGTCGACCTACATCGCTGTGCTTGGCCTCATCAAACTTTCCCTCATCGCGTTCTACCTCGAGATCTTCCAAACGAAAAGCTTCCGGATCACCGCTTACATCTTCGGAGCCGGCATCATCATCAACTCGACCGTCATCGTCTTTCTGACGATCTTCATATGCACGCCAGTTGAATCCTTTTGGAATCGAGACATCAAGGGGCAGTGCCTAGACATTCAAGCAGTACCGATGGCAAACTCCATCAGCGCTATCGTGCAGGACATCCTCCTGCTAATCCTACCTTTATTCTTCATCCGCAACTTACAGATGAGGCGCTATAAGAAGGTCGCCGTTTGCTTCATGTTCGCCATCGGAACTTTCGGATGCATCGCGACTATCATCCGCCTATTCGTCTTACTCACGTTTAAGATCTCTGTGGATCCTACCTGGGACTACGTGAAGGTCACCGTCTGGACGGAGTTGGAACTTGCGGCAGGTTTCGCCTGCGTATCGCTGCCATCCATTCGGATACTGGTGGTCAGGATGCTGCCCAAGAACGTCATTGAGTTCTTTACCGAGATCACTCAGTCCTCGAAACAAAAGAACTCGGACCCAAAGAACGTGCACGCGCATGCCGCCCCAGTGGAACGACCCGGGAAGAAAGAGTGGCGCAAGCCTGCGGGCTGGGACTGGGTTTCTCTGGGCGCTGAAGAGAGTGATTCTCCATTAGCCACCAGGAAGAGTATGGTCAGTGGTCGCTGGCCTTGGGTTGCGACATCACCCCTCACCTCACGCTTCTCGACACATCCACGCGGCGGTTCCCGCCTCCTCAGTTCAGCGATGAGCAATCATAGCGACACCGACACTCGGATCCGGGCTTGGTCAGCAAAGGAGAATGAAGCTCAGAAAAACGCCATGGAACTACGCGAGGTACCACAAAATGAGATCGAATTTGGAGACGTACGTGTGAACATTGCAAACGAAGTCACGGCGTTACCCAAGATCGGATGTCTCCCCGAGCGATCGTACTCTCATGAGCATGAACGTACGAGAGGGTCCAAGTGGTTATTTAAGAAGCAGAAGCGGAGTCATAACGAGCCTGTATGATCGAGACGCTAGATGAACAGAGTTCCACCTCCTCTCAAACCCCATCTTCCATCGCCATTGTAACTCGTACGCTAAGCAAGAACCGTCCTCTCGTCTCTCTACACTATCAATAGCGTAGTATTGACGGCATCCTCCTGCCTCTGTTTATCCGACCGAATCCACGCGACGCCGAGCGCGAACAGGAGATCCATTCCCGGCGCGACATGCACAACGAAGGTGGCATGCATATGCGCCCACTTCGCGTGTCGAGAGATGGTCATGACCGGATTGCCGTTGACAACGAGACCCTTCTCCTCACCGGCAACTTTGCGTTCGAACTCGATCATCTGGTTCTCGACGTATTTGTCATGGACGGTGATGTCTAAAACGGAAGTGTGTCAGTTCGAGGAAGAGGCGGATAGATGGAGAGGAGGTGACCGCGATGGAAAGCACGCAGGGAAATGAGCGAAGAGAAGACATACTGTAGCTAGGCACCCTCCAACCAGCCTTCAACTCCAGATCCCACAACGGCTTCGCATCCGCGCTCCTCACTGCCTTGTACTCTGCACTCGGCCTTGCGAGTGTGTGTCTATGGACGTTGATCCGCATAGCCTCCTGTCCATCCATCGTCATAAACTTGACAATGTTCTTTTCCTCCTCCAATATCTTCAGGAACGGTTCTCCAGCTTTTTCATCAGACGTGCAGTAGCTGACGAGGCTTTGGGCTTTCTTCGTGGGTACGCCTTCGGTCTTCATGACGAAGGTTTCGTGTTTCTGGGCTGTCCAGTTGGGCACCATGATGAGGCCTGGAAGCGGCATTGGGGGAAGGGTTGGAGCCATTGTAGGAAGATTTTGGTGTGGTGATAATGTTGCGGATTGATCGAGCAAGTAATAAGGTTTAAGTACAGCTATCACATCTTGCTCGTCCTGACACTCCTTCTCCTTATACGAGGAAGCTGTCAGCTTGTGACGTCGTCCGGTCAGGCCCAGTGTAACGTAAGTAAACAACTTACAGTTGGTCATCCCCAACCAATCAGCAGCGCCCGGGTGTTTTCTAAGCCATACAAGCTCACCGCCAAGACGTTGTTCATTGTTGTTTGTCGGCCTTAAATCCTCCCATCACACTGCAGTGCAATTAAGTGCAGGTGCGCGGCGTAGTTGGTCGAAACGTGATGAGGGAATTGGAGATCTTTCCCTGCGCCGGATGGCTGCTGATGCGGGGCGCAGGGGCACAGGGATGGGCTAGTCTTCCGCAAAGCTGTCGTTATGTGAAGGTGCCACTGGGATTCTCACGATCTGCATTGATGTCGCATACTAAGGCTCATGGATGCTTGTTACGTATCATGCTATCGACTTCTAGCAAGCTATATGCGAAAGAAGATCATGCCAAGTCGTACTGTTGAAGCCAACAACATGTGTAGTGGTACCAGAACCGACAATGGTCTACTCATACCGAATGACAGGCATCTTGAACGTCCTATGCCCACTAATGAACCAATGGGCCAAAGCCCCGATTACGACCGCACCAAAGATGGGTCCCGCGTAGTTCATGTTGTCTCGTGTGACTGGCAAAATCTGAGGGAACGGCATCCAAAGTACCACGAAGACCAGATAGCATAGCGCAAACGTATTGACGGGTATACCGACAGGACCGAGCTTGAACGGCCCATAAGGTGGAGGTGGGCCTCTGATTTTGCGTAGGAGGATAAAGAGGATGGGGAAGAAGTACGATACGTGCAACGCGAGGGCTTGAAGTGAGATGAGCGCATTGAAGGCCGTCGCACTGGCGATGTAGATGAGAGAGAGACATGTTACGATGGTTCCAACAAGGAGAAGCGCGTTTACGGGGAGTTTGAGTGTGGGGTGCACCTAAGGTTGTCAGCTAATGCAATGATACACGAGCTCGTGAAGGCGACCTACGTAAGAGAAGAAGTCAGAGAAAGGCAGACCGTTGTCGCGTGCGAATACCCAGATAAGTCTCGAGACGGACGCAAATATGTTGAAGAGGGCGAAGAAGATGAGGAGGGCTATGAGTGAGGTGAGAACATTAGCTGCCACTGAAGAGCCGGTGATGTTGTAAATGACCCATAGGATTGGAAGCGGGGTGGCGATGATATCGTCGAGAGGGCCCATGTAGAAGAGAACGATAGTAGCAAAGACGATCAGCATCGCTGAGTTCGCGACAGAGGTAATTATGATACTGCGTGGCACGCGCGTGCGCACCTTCTTCACCTCGTCACCTTCATATTCAGTCAGTCGATGAGCACTGTGTGCAAACTCGTAGACGTACACATGTGCAGAACACTGTCTGCTCCAACAACGGCGAAACTCATGCTCAAAAGTCCAAGACCCCAAGAAACGCCCTTGTTGTTCCATCCCGACTCTTCCCATGTCAGTGTCTTGAAGACAAAGTCAGGGTCGCTGCGCGGTCCAAACGCGACGAAGACGGCGACTATCACGATGAAGAGGCAGACGTGAAGTATGCCACCAGTGATTTCGAATGCATCGAGAAGTTTGCGAAACCAAAGATTCGAGATGAAGGGGACTATCATGAGCGCGACCATCATGAGGCTGGTGTGCCATCTTTCAGGAACGTAGTCCTCGTTGTTGAACATCGCCAGTGACGTGATGATGTTGGCTAATATGGAAGGCGGTCCACTGCAAGCAAAGCACCAGGCACCAACAGTTATCCATCCTGTTTGTAACGTGAGCTGTAAGAAGCATAAGTGCCTACTTCTACTCACCTTGCAGTAGACCCCAGAAGCGAGGAGCAGCCGGAGCGAGATTAGCTGACCAACGATACTGGGCACCAACGGTTGGATCTCTGTCGAGTCGTCAAGAAATGTCCATGACAGACGCTTGGTACATACATTGAAGCCAGCTCAGCCAGTGAGAACCCAACGGCACAGGCGCCGATGCCAGCCAGGATAGAGCCATAGAAGATAGATGCGGGACCGCCGTTGATCAATGCGAACTGGAACGTCACTGCAAACGATTCCCAAGAGGCGAGAATGATCACAGCGAAGTTGATCACAGCCGAGAGGTTGATATAACGCTGCTCTAGTCAGTACGCTACTTTACTGAAGTCGCTCAAGTGATGCTCACCTCGAGCTGATGTGGTGATCGCCCCACTCCCGAAGGCCCAGCCGGCGTATTTACCGCCGTCTTCTCGCCCTGACCAGATTCTTGCTCCAGAACATCGAGTTCAGCATCTGCCATGTAACTATTGAGTTCCATGCTGGCGCAAGACGTCCCAATGCAATGGCCGGCGGGTGACGTGCGGGATGGCAAAGTCAAGGGAGTTGGCAAGATGCAGCAATCCTACCAGTGCCCTGGAGAAGTACGATAGAACCAGGGAGCTGCGGAGCGCGCTGCATGAGGGACTCTGGAAGTTGGCAGCTCTCTTACTGGCTCGTCTGGCTAAAAGAAACACGAAAGACGCCCGACATCGTACGCAGTGGGTTTGTCGAGCGCTGCAAACCCCATTGCCGTATGCAAGCCCGATCTTACATTGTACGACAAGCAGCGTCCAAGGGTCATCTTTCCGGCGCGTTCCGCTGCATGAAAATGGTTAGATCCAACGCACCAATCGCCCCGTAAAGTTACAGTCCTGTCGTTCGTCGCATGGGTGATATTTCGATGGCCGCTCCATTAGATAAGCTCGCGCTGTCCGGGACCATCCACACGGTAGCCGGCGCCACTAACGGCAGTTCATCGTCGTAACGCGTAACATGAGGCGGGGTTTGAGCTCGAAACTCCCGGCTTGGAGCTTTTGGACAAGCGATCGACGCAGGATTGAACGAACCGTTCCGCTTCCTGATGGATGTGAAGCCGAGACTTGGTAGTTCACCAACCAGGCCACATCGTCCCAAAGAACGACGCGCTGTAATTACAGAGATTGTTCGAGCTGACCCCAGTGCAGAAGATGATTCAGCGAGCTGCAGCTTGGAGAGGTGCAGCGGATGGACATGGACATTACGGAAAACGGACTAGCTGCCCGGCATGCGCACGGACAGTAAGCATGCGGCAGATTCAAGGGTCGCGAAAACACACGAATTAGATCCTGACATGCTTCGAAGACCCGAGCTTGGACCATGGTTGGGTTGTTGACCCCAGATGCGTACCCAAGACAAGACGCATTTGGATGCGCAGCTGAGAGTCGGTGCGATGAGTATAAGGCCGAGCCGTGTGGAATGATGCTTCAACGTCTATCATAAGCTGCACGCTTTCCTAATGAGAATGCCATTCAGTTTTCCTTTGTTCCTACTTCTTTTCGCTGTGTACAATGGTTTCCGCAGGTTCGGATGAAGGTCGTCGAAGTAGTGTGTCAACTAGGAGCGGCTTCGTCCTTGTCTCCACTTACTCATGGACTATCATAACGGTGGGCGTGTTGGTCGGACGATTTGCGCAGGGTCACAACCACAAAATCGAATTCGGTCTCGACGATGTGGCAGTTGTAGCAGCCACAGTATGTAATTCGCTTCCATGGATGCAAGTGATACTAAACATTTCTTAGGTTGTATATCTAGGCGCGACTGTCAGCTGGCAGTTTGCTATCGTAGGGGGCCTAGGGAAGGACTTGGATGGCTTGAGTGGTAAGGAGCTGACTCTGTTCTTCAAGGTTACTAGCTCCAATGCCATCAGGTAGCTACCGCTAATCAGAGCTGCAGGCGATCTATGTTGCTGGAATACTCAGTATCATTGCAATGGCGCTCGCGAAACTGTCCTCGGCTTTGCTCATCGAGCGCATATTCCCACAATCCCGAAGAGCGAAGGTGGCCCTGTTCGGAAGCATTGCGCTCTTTGCTATATTCTCGACCTTTGCGGTGGCGTTCCAGTGTGGGATTCCGCGGTGGACTATGCATGCACTGCAATGTGGAAACGGCGGTCTTTCAACCGCAGCCACCGCGATCAATATTGCTACAGACCTTCTTTTGGCTTTTTGGATCGTCCCGACCTTCTGGAAGATGTCTCTGGACAAAGAAAAAAGCATTGCAGTGGCAATGCTCTTTGGTGTCCGAGCTAGGTGAGGTCCCCAGCCACGTTTTTGCACGTCCTGGTCTTGACTTTATAGTGTTGCAATCGTTGCTGGAGGTCAGATATGGGCGACGTTGAGGGTGGTTTCCAGTCCAAACCCCACACGTGAGTGAGCTTGACACGAACCGAGCAGCGTAGACCTAATGGACGCAGATGATGCAGCTGAGTTTGTAGTCTTTACCCAGTACGTTCGGATTGATCAATGTCTTTCGAAAACTGACCACTTCAGATCTGTATCCAGCCTCTCCTTGATCTCGGCAAGCGTTCCGCGCATCAAGCGCCTCCTCGGCGTCGGCGGCAGCGGCATTGTCTATCCCGAAATCCAGGAGACAGAACTTTCCGACACTCACGCATCTTTGAGTCGACAGGAGACGGGCAGCACAGGACCGAAGCTGGTACCCCCTGACACCGGGTATAGTACGGTTACCGTGTCTGCCGAGGGGGCAAGGGAGGAAAAGAAGAAACCGTGTAGGTGTAGGCTCACCGACTGGCAGACGCGAACGATGGGGAATTCCACCGATGAACATGCGAGCACGTCGAGCCTAGTCGATGCAGACCAGCAAGACGGTGTGATGATGCAATGCGACGTGATCGTGTCCGTGGAAGATAAGGATTCTCAGAAGACAGTTTTCGGACGCGAACATCGATGACGTATTGGAGATACCCTTTCAACTTGGCTTTCTGACCGGGGCGTATTGCTGTGAGCATGGATCTCGCTATATTGGGACGAACGAACGGGCATTTCCAGAGGAAGCAATCGCGCGATTGAGCACACGATGATGTCGTGTAAAAAAGACCGCGATTGCGACGCGTACCGGATGGCACCTTCCTCTTCACCCTGTCGGGACGCTCCACACCCCCACAACGCGATACCGAGATCCTCTCGCCAGCCACACTGCTCAGCATCGCTGTACCATCAAGATCAGTTCGCGTCCCGCCACGGAACCACGCCGGCTTCCCATTTCAAACCCGGTCGCTTGATTTGTTTTAAGGCAGACTTGTTCTTCACTTTAAGAAAAGCTACATTTTAGCATCTAAGGAACAGCCATCTGTAGTATCTACGAACATCACATGGTCACAGAGATAGACTTCATACAGAGGTCGACGGAATTAGGGATGTTTCCGCAAATTTATGGACCTAAAAACAGGATTAGAGGAAAGCGAGCATAGACAGTTGCATCCCTTCACCCACAGCACGCGTTGTGGTGCCTCGGGGAGGGTAGAGGGTGAAGTATATTCTACCACAATCAATGGTTTCAAATATTGCTTGATTGAGTAACGTCTGGCTTGAGATGAGACGAAATCCGATATTTTCAGCAGGTCCGATGAAGCGCGTTAAGGATAGAGTGCCTGGCGCTCTTTCCTCCCAGCCTAGCTTCCGCGATGTCGAGGTGGCAAATATCAGAGATGAGACTTGGAATCACGTTGGTACATGTACAAGATCGTCACGAAGTACCATGTAGAGAAGCGTAAGAGTTGATTTTGGCATGCTAAGGTACAGATCAAAGTTCATGACATCAGAACTAAACCCAGCCCAGAGCTCACGTCATTATTGTTGTACACACTCATAATTCTATTGTAGAATTTATGGGTTCTGCTTGACCCACTCAACACCCTTCTTGATGTTCTTGGCGAGATCAGCGACGCAGGCGTCGAGGAGCTTCTGCTCGTGGTCGGTGATCTTGCCAACGGGGTGGATCTTCTCAACACCGTTGGGGCCGAGCTCGACGTTGGTGGAGAAGTACTCGCAGCCCTGGTCCTTGAAGAGAGGAGAGTCGACAAAGGTGGGCTCGATGACGTTCTTCTGGCCTTGGGCAGCCTTGAGGAGCGACTCGGCGAAGCGGGCACCGGCCATGGCCATGGAGAGAGTGGCAGAGCCAGCTCCGTCCTTGGCCTGGACAACCTCGTCACCACCGAACTGGACGCGCTTGATGTACTCGGCGAGCTGCTCGCCCTCGAGGTTGTATCCGGACTGGGACAGGAGGGGAACGATGGTAGCGCCGGAGTGGCCACCGATGACGGTGATGTTCTCGGTGGCGGGGTCGGTGTTCTTGAGTTGCGAGATGAAGCGCGAGGCACGGACAACGTCGAGGGTGGTGACACCGAAGAGGCGCTTGGGGTTGTAGACGCCCTTGGACTTGAAGACCTCGGCGGTGATGGGGACGGTGGAGTTGACCTAGATGGATTAGACTATGCTCTATCGAGTCGTAATTGTATAACGTACGGGGTTGGAGATGATCAAGATGTTGGCCTCGGGGGCGTGGTCGGCGCAGGCCTTGGCCAAGTCGCGGACGATGGAGGCGTTGGTGTTGAACAAGTCTGCCCGTGTTAGACGTGTCGGCAGTATCAGTGACTCCAATGCTCACCATCACGGGTCATGCCGGGCTTGCGGGGAACACCAGCGGGGATGACGACGATCTCAGCACCCTTGAGGGCGTCGGCGAGACCTGAGGGAGTGGCCTCGTGGCCGGTAACCTTGTCGAGTATCAGTAGACGGTTCGCGCGTGGCTTCGGAGAGTTGGCGTACCTCGCTCTTGGTGTTGATGTGGCCAATGTCGGCAGCGACACCTGTGTGAAGTCAGAATTGAATATCGTATATGCAATTGAGTGAGCTTACCGGGAGCTAGACGGATGTCGTAGAGGGAGAGCTTGCTAACCCTGGGGTTGAGCTTGAGCAGCAGAGACAATGGCTGACCAATACCACCAGCGGCGCCGAGAACGGTGACCTTGGAGTTCTACAGTGCATGCAGTTAGCATCTTGTGCCTGGATTGTCCCAATGGCGTTGCATTGAAGCATTGAACCGCCCCACCACAAAACATCGCGGGTTCCGGGAATAGGCCTACCTGGCGGGCCGAGGCCGAGAAGCAGCGGCGCTGGGCCTGGAAGAAAGCTTGCCTGGCAGCGAACATGATGTCTGTGAGAGGCGTTGAGGAGATGGAGACTGGGTTGGACGGGTGGAGAGATGGTGGTGCAGGAATGCTGCGGAGGTTTTGCGAATCTTGACGGTCAGTGCTTCTTCGGCTGGGCGTCGGAGCTACGGCTGACAGCCGCTCGCAGACCTCTCCCCTCCCGCCATGCTTAATCCCAAGTCTACCACAACTGCATTCGCATGCGCTAGCACCATGTGCATTCTCATTTCGCGCTCGTTCACTCGTTTAAACATACCGACAGCTGCGTCTATGTGCCCGGATACTTTCACCACTCACAACCACATGCATCGCATCGCTTAAGCTTACCTACTCCAATCGCAGTCCATCGCGAGTCCTCCGTAACACTACATACTGTCGCTGTATGCCTTACCACGCTACCAGGCCAATGGCATTGCGTAGCGGTGAGTCGAAGGAGCTAAAAGTGATGTGTCGTAGAGTAGTCCCGAATTAAAGCCACGCCTTGACTCACTGTGGCAGTGCACGTAGTAGGTACACTATATACTGCTTCGTGAGGACCTCGACTTTAGCATCATCACTCGGTACCAGCAATAACAGTCACTGCAACTATCGTGGCTTCCTCAGTAACAGAAAGCACGGACCTACGCGACATCCTTGAGGACGCAATGGCAACCACAGGCCAAGTCGAATCATCTGTTCCTGAACTCCAAGCAGCATTTGGTTCAATACTCCTCGCCCGCCCAACACCAGCAGCGCCTACTCCTGCAGAGCCACACTCCTACATCGTGGGACGCGGTTGTTCTGGCAGAGGCATCCCCCCGTGGTCTCTGGACAGGGTTCAGCTACCCAAGTGGACCGGTGCATTCAAGCTGTTCGACTTCCCACGCGAACTTCGAGACAGAATCTTCCACTACGTTGTCTACCGCCCAGAAGGCATATACTACAATGCGCACCGCAATCCAGATCTGAAGGATATCGGGCCGTGCGAAGACGCTATCAACCTTTTCCTCGTTTCCAGACAGGTCTACCATGAGGCGATGCAAGCATTTGGGCGCTCCAACACTATTGCGCTATCTGCCAAGTACAGCCCACGAGAAGGACTTCACAAGCCACTCAGCGGCTTGCTTCGTCTATTTCCTGACCGTGCTGCTGCTACGGCAACGAAGATAAGGCACTTGTACCATGATACGGTACCCCGACCTTATGGCAGGTACGGCATAGCGCCAAGCCATAACAGTCTTTTCGATGGCGGGGACGGTACAGGGCACTTCCGCAAGCGTCAGCAACCTGGAGTGACTTTCCTGGAGATTTTGCGGGATGCGCATATCCTTACGCAGCACTTACCTAAGCTGAGCACCTTCGAAGCGGCCTGGGAGGTCGGCCCTGGTTTCTACGAGTACCCGATACCAGAATGTGTCGTGCGTGACATCGCGACATTCTTGTACAAGGGCGGCAGCCATGAAGAGGCTGTAGACATGTGGTTGCATCTCATGAGGGGCTGGATGCAGGGGGCTAACGTAGTCCCGCTGGCATGCATCTGGTTTGAGTGTCGAGGATTCGGTGCTGACGGGTTTGGTGAGGACATGGATGACGCTGCGAATGAAGCGTACCAGAAGGTCGTGAAGGAGTTGCAGAATAGGGAGGACATTGAGGCTAGTGGGGCGCTGTGGCTCGAAGGGATGGAGGAAGCGAGTAGGAGTAGGAAGAAGAAGGGCAAGGGAAAGACAGCGCGGAAGTAATTACCGTCATCACAGGCTCATTGAAACCAATTGCTAGAACCCGTAGAGCACAGCATATCTGATATTGATTTCTCAATAACATCAGCGGAATTCAGGAAGCAGCAGGCGATGTCGTTCGGATTCCTTCATCCAAATCACTTATCAACAACCTCCACTCCCGTAGAGGACATGCTGTTCTCTACTCCACGTACGCTAGGGTAAATCGGCATCGAGCGAGCAGCACGATGAGGGGAAGCGATCGCTTTTGTACTCTTGCGTGAATTATGCGACTCCTTCAATAGTTGAATCTTAACCCACCGCCACTGATAGGAGTATGACCTCTGGCGAGTGGGACCTTCTGCTTAAGGAAAGCATGTTCCGGTCAGCTGTAGGCGCTATGATGGTCGCACAGCATGCTTGCCCCATATCTCGCGAATCCAAGCTCTTTAGTGGCTGATACCACACTCCTTCATGTACCAAAAGCGGACGCAGGAATAGCGGTGTTCTTGGGGATATGAGCTGTTTAGTGCGGAGACGGACCGGGGAACTTCGAATGTGGCTTCTGGGGGCGTGCCTCAATTCAAGTACACAAATCTGGGGATCCAGGAACGCGCAATAAGCCCGAGGAATGTCCTTTTTCTCCGAAGTCATCACGAACGATTGCCGTAGACCCCTATTTGCATGGCGCCAGCGGATCGTTTTCCGTCGGGGAGAGCGAAAAAGGGCTTCCGGGAAAGATCGTAGGCTAGCACCCAACATCGCCTAGCACAGTCTCGTCCGACATCACAGTGCAGCTTCAGGCCCTTCCATTCACGCTTCTCCGCACTACAGAGTCTGACGGATCCGCCAGAACCGACTCACCTCACACACTTCGCACCAGCGGTTTCGCGGGTCCACTTCCCACCCGGCGAACATTCTACCGCCAGCATAAGAACGCTCGTGCTCCCCCGAGATTCCCCAAAGAAAGCCGCGAGTCAATTTTCGACATCCTTAGCCCATGCACGTTTTGAGCTCAGACTACGAAAATTTCCCAGCGGATTGCGATTTCTTGACAACACGAATCAAATCTTTTACCGCCTCTTTTACTCAACGTTTTTCCCCATCATCATATGCGTAAAGTATATATGTAAACCCGACTGGCCTAGCGACATATACTCTTTCCTGAGCGACAAACTTCCACAGCGACATCTTTTCTTCTCTTGATCATTGACAAGCTTCATTCCATAGCGACACTTCCTGAGCGACTTCTTTGCCCAGCGACTCTACTTCCTGAGCGACATTCCACTGCGACATACCGACCACTTCCCAAGCAATTCAATCGCCAAACTCAACAACATACACCAAGATGTCTTGCACCCAAGCAACTCAACCATTCCGCTTCCTGGACCTGCCTGGAGAAATCAGAAACAACATCTACGATCTGCTTCTATGCTCCTGGGAAGATGAACTCGAGCAAGACCCCAGCATGAGCAGCAAGCTGAGCCGACGCAGCCCAAGCAACCCATCACCCTCGCTTCTCCGCGCCAACAAGCAGATCTACGCTGAAGCGTCAGACTACATGATCAAGCGCAACCAATTCGTCCGCATCACATGCCGAGGTCTGGACTCCCGCAACCTGTTCCTCGGCGAAGGCATCCCCGTCATAACAACCGATGCACGCAAAGTAAGCGTATTCGACGGCCACGTCATGCACATCACGCTATCCAAGCCCGCGTTCACGCCATCGCCATTCCAGTTCTCCGAGTTCGAGATCATGATGCTCCGGTCAGATCTGCCGAAATTATGCGAGCAGCTCGACATCGAAACCGTTATGGCAGATGCCAACTCAACGACCACAGAACACGCCTCCATCAACGCCACCATCCGTCTCAACTACGCGCAAACCCGTTTCTTCACCCCGAAGATCCAGGAGCGCCTGCTAGAGCCCATTGCGACATGTCTGCGCGGCATCCCCAACATGCGCATCTCCGGCTTCGTTGATCCCGCCCTCGCAGACAGCGTGCGCACGCAAGTCGCGCAACCCCGCTGGACAGACCCCGAGTCCACAATCGAAGAAATCGGCACCGGCGTCGACGTCGGGAAGCGCCAATGGCAACAATCCAATTTCTACGCTGCCTCTGAATCTTGGGCTTACGCCATGCGTACCCTCGAGCGTATGCGCCACTCCTCCTCTTGGGCGGGGCTGCAAAAAGCCGGCGGCGAGGATTTTGTTAATAAAACCGCCGATCTCTATTTCACGCTCAACCTCTTCCACGCACAATTCCTACAGGTCGATATGGCGAATGACGCATCTCAAGGCCCTCTTGTGCAGCGCAATGGACGTGTTGCAATTGGCCATTTGCGCAAGTGCGAAACGGCTGCTGCGCGGTTTGCGCAGCATGCGGGTGCGACGTGGACGCCGAGTAATGCGCAGAGCGCTAAGATGCTGTTCAGGCATGCGCGGTGTTTGAGGTTGATGCGCGATGAGAAGAGTAGTGTTAAGGCGGTTACGTTGATTGAGGAGGCGGCGGCGCTGCAGCCGACGGATTTGGCGATTAGGGATGAGAAGGATGCTGTGCTTACCTGGGAGGCGGAGCTTGAGGAGGCGAGGAGAGTGAGTGCGGAGCAGAACCAGCAGGTACAACAAAATGAGAGAAGGGGTGTTTGGTCGTCGATCTGGGGCGCGGTTGCGGAGCTGGCCTCGTGAGCTGTGTGGTTGTGGTCTTTTTAGTTTTGATACCCAATATCTATTCGTTCTTCGCTGGGCGGTTTGCCGCCAGCTGCACACACTTCTTTCGATGCCTTCCACATTATGCGTGTAATTGATCGTCGCCGGTAATGCAAGAGTTGGGATCTGCGTTGGATGTCGTGTGAGTGCTGATCAACAGTCGTGGTATCGGACCGCTGTCAGCTGGACAGGTGGTAAATCGCTCATCGGAACATCGAGGTACTGGACTACAGTTCAGTCGAACATATGGGGACGTCATCTCAGTAATAGCGATGACGTCGACAGCTGATACTCACATCAGCTTGACCCGAGTGTGTTTTGAGAACGAAAGTGCGTTGGCACTAACCGCAGTGGACCGCTAGCTTGCGATCAGAAGACACATAAATACCTCCTCTACGTTCTCACTTTCTGTTTCTTCTCATCCACAACCTAAAATACCAGTCTTCGAAATGTAGCGAAAAGACCTCCATGAGAAGGGGCGACTCCAAAACCACACCCCGATAAACTGATGTCCGCCGCTCTTTCGCGTTCTCGGATATCTACCAAAACACATTGAATAGAACGTATGGCTAGACTTCAACTCTGATTTTCCCACCAAAATGCATTCTGTTCAAGATCATGTTCCGAGAGCAGACCACAGAAGGCTCATGATTGTTAGACTCTTCGCTTTCCTCCTTCCACTCACGACTGAACTTCCCAAAAGTCTCAAAATCAACTCAAGATGAACGTATGAGTCTACGACGTCATAGAAACAAATGCACCGATTCTTCCTCTAAAATAACATTATCAAGATGACATGGCAGAGATCTTCTGCGGCTTTCCAGTCATCCAAAAGAAAAAGGCTTGCAAGCTATGTTGTCGCGCTGGGTCGGTGTATAAAGCTATCCTTTGCTACCCGTGGACTTGTCTTCTTACATCCTCACACTTCATACGGTTTTACACAAAAGAACCAAAAAGGTGGTTCATGTTGTCTCCTGTTGCTGGTGAAGCTTACCAAAATTGCTGTACTTCACTGTCATGTCTCCAGCTCCAGAAGAACTTCCAATTCAAAATGTTGTTCAAAAGCTGGAGTTCGTGCCACGATGTCCTACCAAACTACGGTCTATACGTTCTATGTGCGAGTTGGACTCCTCGTCGTTCAAAATGTCATCGGATTCATCGATGAAATAAGTACGAGGATTCATCTCGCGGGCCATTGTGTTGCTGTGACCCACCAGGATGGTATTCAGCTACACATCGGCGAGAATGATGTGCTCAAAACGCCACTGCTCAGATATATGGTCTTTTCTCCGTTCCAGATCCTTCGGACGCAACGATCACGAGCTCTTGCCGCTGCTAACAAATCTTCGCGCTACCGGAATCGTGGAGTATATAATCGCCTGGTTTTTCGGTTCCTTCTACTTCCACAACACGATTTCGAAATACAATTACCTTTACCAAATAAGATGAAACAATTTGCCATGGTGCGCTGAGATTGGGAATCTCAAAAACACCCACCTTCACATTCTATGATGGCCGCCACCGGTTTTGTCGAAAACAAATTGCATCAAGGCTCATGCATGTGCGAGCGGACGTCACCTCTTTAAGCTTCAGAAAGCAAAAGCTGAGAAACCTATGGCTGTGGCGGCGGTGCCACTATAAAAGCTCAGCTTATACTACCTCCCTACTCTTCTATTTCACAACACGCAGGTTTCGGCCTCCAAAAAATACTAGTTATCCAGGACATGGGAGTGTTCCTGTGGAGAGCAAACTAAAATTCTGTTGAAGTAGGAGAAATGTCTGGGGTCGTCCGGCTGCTCAATATTTTTGATCAGGAGTTCGATGTGTGCTTTTCGAGAGCACATTGATTTCTATCCTATTACCCAAAGTGCAAAGATAGAGATGGCATGATTGAGAGTTCCTGCAGAACTCTTAGCATCCAGTTTTCATTCTCCAAATAGTAGCTTCTTGATCACATGAAGGTCTTTCCCAGAAGCATGACCGAAAGAAGCCCAGACCGTACGTATGTGTGCGCTGTTCTTTCGGGCTAAGAGCAAGTACATAAACCTTTGGGACCCCGTGAGGGTCGTCCTTTAGTCACTTCACGGAGTGAAGTGACACCAAAACCTTCAAGATATCTACAACATGTCTGCTGGTGCGAGTCGAGGATTCTAAAAGGACGGTTCCGCTGTTTGATGTTCAAAAGTGGTCCTGCTCTGATCATGTCTTGGTCTGAACTCGCGACCCCTCAGCATTGTGGGGTCGCCCCTTTGGCTGCAGCGGTGTAGTCAGTACAAATACCCCGGCTTCTGCGCTCTTCTTGTTCTCTTCCTTCACAACTTCTCCTCGTTGGTTCGCAAAAACCGAGATGGCTCACCTCATGATGATTGCTAGGAGTAGTAAACCAAAAATGCGACCAAGATGACTCATGTCTGTGGAGGTCTGGAAGTTCAAAACACCCATCGAAATCGTGATGTCTGCTTCTCGAGATCAGCGTACCCATTTCAATCTTCTGATTCAAATGGAGGAAAGAAAAGCTAATGTTCGGGTCGCTGAGAATCTGCAAAGTTCGGCACGCAAAGAGCTGCTACCTGCTTCACATGGTATTTTGTTCTCGGAGGACGACTAGAAAGCGGTTTGGTCAGCTTGCATGCGTGCGATTCCTTTTCTGACTTAGGGCATGTGGGTATATAAGTCTCTGGGATTTCTTCAATGTGTTCTTCTCTACACTCGATTTGCGATGTGATACTAAAACCTACATAGAAGCTTGGCTATGTTTGTGCGGACGAGTCGAGTGTAACCAAAAGACGCTCAAGGTCATTGATGCTGGGAAGTCGTCCTATTCTTGAGTGTGTGTTGGTCTAATCTGACTGATGTCTGCTTGCCTCGACCTCAAACTGGCGAATCATAAAGACCATCAAAAAAACTTGAGACTGGTGTCATGTCCTCGGATCTGCACTTCTGACCCCTCACCTTCGCGGGGTTGCCACTTCCCTGGTGGTGATGATGCTCAGCAGCAGCTGTAGACGCCAGATGCAGCCACCTCGACGGCGCACCCAATCTGTGGAGCCAATACGGTGATGGCGCAGGATCGTTAGCCTCTCGTGAAGTCGGGTGCTAGCGGGCAGATCCTGATTGCTGGCTCAAGCTTCCGCTACCGCGCTATGTTCCACCACGATGCCAGTTGCATAATGTCATCCATATGTGCATGAGGATGTTGACGTTGTAGACGTGATAGCTACCCGGCGGATTGCATCATGAATGATAGAAAGCAGCTGGTAAGGATTCAATCCATATCGGCTATCCGGCTGTGGCGCGTAAGCGACCGTAGTCTGTCCCGAAGCAGCCATCAGCAACGTACGACGATGTGGTTTTGGTGTAGCCATAACAACAGCAGGAAGATGCAGACAAGATCACTGCATACATGCGGCATGTCTGGGTCTTATCGCACAACCGGATGGGCTAGGATGGCGCGCATCGACGGTGTTTTGCAGCGAACCCCGGTAAAGCGTCGTCATTGTTTCGTTGCACTGGCCTCAACCCTGTCGCCAGCCTCGCGACCCGCCAACGCCTCCAACGATTCTGCATCAACACCAGCATGCCAATGTTCAGATAAGGACGGCGCGTCGTCCTAGTACCCCTCGTATCCTTGGACTACCTGTCTCGCCACTTGAAAGGCTGCCGATCATCCGAGCAAGTCGGATGCGGCGTTGGGTCGCGGTGAGGGCCCTGCGGTGATCCCGTCGCTCGTTACTTCACGATTTACGACTAGACTCGGTTCTCCTTGGCAGCTTGCGACGCCCTTTCCTCAAACACCCAAGCACGCCCGCCGTGCATTTTCTGCACTCAACAAGTCGACGTCGTTTCCATGGGCTCCTGCTGCGCTAGCATCGCATTCCAGCGCCCTACCTGAGCCCATTGAGCCCCCACTGTCGCTTCAGACGCTTCCGGAAATTTGCCGACTCACATACTCGCCGAGGAAGGTGCGCTCGACGCTGCACTCCTCTAATATCAACACGGCAGGCACGACTCTCGTTGTACTGCGACGTCCACCCATAGATGCGACTGCGCTCCTCCCCAGACCGAAGCCCCGAGCATAACCATCCCGAATCGACTGCCGACAATTCACCCGCACCACTTCCGGAACATGTGGATAGACTCGACGCTCAGACTGAAGGATTGCTAGTGAATGCGCAGGGCGGGGTGAAAGAGAACAGGCCCAGGAACCACACAGACGTGCCTTCACAACGAATGGCGGCCGACCCTCTCGCTATATCCGATTCTCTTACCACCGCACGATCACCCATGGCGCACTCAAAAGCAGACTCCACCATGGGCGCTTTAGTGAAAGACAGCCCACCGCACACGATGGTCGCGGACCACAACAAGAAATGGCGCCACCGGCTTCGCTCTCCGTGGGCATGTTCGCCCTGCACTCTCTTGACGACATTGGCGGCCTTTGTTGCCATGTTCCTCATGGCCCAGTCATTCTTGACGCGGCAATTAGACGTCAAAGGTTGCGGCATGTCCTACATGCGGCCCAGCTATAAGAGATACAGCGATTTCGACACCGAACACACGCGCTTCGCAAGCAAATACTCGCTGTATTTATACCGGGAAGGTAGCTTGGATGAGGATACCAGGGCATGTGCTTCGTCTCGTGCGAAGTGAGAAATGCTGACATCATACAGGTCAAGGGCGTGCCAGTGCTCTTCGTCCCTGGAAATGCTGGGAGCTACAAACAAGTACGCTCCCTCGCCGCCGAAGCCGCGTACCACTACCACAACACCGTCCAACACGATGCCGACGCCGGCCAGGCAGGGAAGAGACCACTCGACTTCTTCTCGGTCGACTTCAACGAAGATATCACGGCGTTCCACGGCCAAACTTTGCTCGACCAGGCCGAATACCTCAACGATGCCATCACATACATATTATCCCTATACCACACCCCGGGCAAGTTTCTGCGCGACTCTAGCTTGCCCGACCCAACTTCGGTCATTGTTGTCGGGCATTCCATGGGTGGTGTGGTCGCGCGTACCATGCTCACCATGCCCAACTACCAGGCCAACTCGATCAACACCATTATAACGCTCGCCGCGCCGCACGCCCGGCCGCCAGTGTCTTTTGATGGAGATATTGTCCGCACCTACAAGGGTGTCAATGAATACTGGAGAAACGCATACTCGCAGAAATGGGCCATCGACAACCCTCTTTGGCACGTCACGCTCATCTCGATAGCAGGAGGAAGCTTGGATACCATGATCTCTTCAGATTACGCCAGTATCGAGTCACTGGTACCCGAGACCCATGGCTTCACCGTCTTCTCCACATCGATGCCAAATGTTTGGACAGGCATTGATCACCTAGCGATCACCTGGTGTGACCAGCATAGGAAGGCGGTTGTACGTGCTTTATACGAGGTCATCGATGTGTCACGCGCGACGCAGACTGTACCACGGGCTGAACGTATGCGCGGGTTCAAGAGGTGGTTCTTGACAGGCTTGGAAGATATTGCTGAAAAGACACTCCCCCAGAAAGAGGCCAAAACACTCCTCACTCTCGAGGAGAATAGCGCCATCATCGCAGAAGGTGAAAAGCTGGTGCTGCGAAGTCTCGGAAAGTCCAAGCAACGGCCGAATGCACACCTCATCCCCGTGCCACCCCAAGCCGCGGGAAGAAAGTTTACGCTTCTTACCAACGAACAACTGGACCATCCTGGAGATCATGGCCTACTTGAGGTGCTGTTCTGCAGCGTGTTTCCATCGCAACCTGGTCAATCGACGACGCTGTTCTCTATGAACATGGATCTCTCGGGTGATAGTGTCGGCGCCACACGACTTGCCTGCAAGAATGCTGCGTCGGACGTGATCGCCCTCCCTGCATCAACGCGCCACTCTACCTACCCCTTCAAGATGGACGAACGACCATTCTCCTACCTCCAATACGACATCGAAGATCTCGCAGAGCATCAGTTCGTGGCCGTGGTCGACAAGGCTGGAGAGCGTAGCACAGGCTGGGTAGTTGCCGAATTCAGCGCCGCCTCTGACTCTCAGATCACCGTTGATATGGGCTTGCAGCACCTTTTGACGACTGGACTGTCTCTCAGACTTCCAGCACAACGTCCATTGGTGACAGACATCAAGATCCCGGCCCTACACTCCGCACTCCTAGCCTACAACATCCACATCGGCAAGCAGTCTTGTGATGCTGGAGAGCTCTTCGCTCCTCTACTGCGGCAGTATGTTACCGAAATCTACGAAAGCAAGTTCTTCGTCAACGTCAAGGATGCTAGCATCAACCTCCATGGTGTGTCGCCATACATGCCACCTGTTCTCCACGCCAAACAGCCCTCCAATGGACTATCGCTACAGATCTGGTCTGACCCGACTTGCGACAGCAGTGTAGAAATCAACCTGAATGTGGACATCCTGGGCAGTTTCGGAAAGCTGTGGATGCGCTACCGTATTGTTTTCGCTGCGTTCCCACTGCTGGTCGTCGCTCTAGTTCTGCGCCAACAGTTCAGAACGTACGACAATACTGGTGTCTTCATGAGCTTTACGCAGGGGCTCAATGAGTGCTTGAAGAGCTCGCTGCCACTAGCCCTTTCCGCGCTTACATTTCTGTCGATTACTCTAGCAGGTGCCCAACACCAATCGAAACAATGGTCTCTGGGTGGTAAGACCACTAACACGACATCACTGCTGCACACTGCAAGCAATGAATTGCTTCTCGGCTCGGACGACACCTTCTTCTGGTTCCTTGTTCCACTATTCGGTCTGATGTGCATCGGAGTTTGTGTGGCAATCAACTACATTGTACTGCTGTTGGAACTCCTGTTCGCCTTCTTGTACTCTGTTGTCATATCTGCCAGACTTCGGAGAGATGAAGCAAAGAGATCGCCATCAGCCTTTGCCGTGACATCAAATCGACAGCGCGTAATCACCACGTTGATCCTGCTGTCACTGGTCTCGACAGTGATACCGTACCATTTCGCTTACGTTGTGCTCTGCCTGGTGCAGCTCGCAACTAGCGTCCGTGCCTACCGATTGGCGACAGAATCCAGTCTGGACTCAAACTACAACTTCTACAACTACGCACACTCGATCTTCATCCTCATGCTCTGGATACTACCCATCAATCTTCCGGTGTTGGTGGTCTGGATACGCAACCTCGCGGTACATTGGATGACACCCTTCTCATCACACCACAACATCCTCTCAATCATGCCATTCATCCTGCTCGTCGAAACACTCAGCACCGGCCGCATGGTCCCTCGCGCCGAGTTCCGCGTCTCGATCCTCACAAACATCCTGCTCTTCTCCATCGGCGCATACGCCGCTGTCTATGGCGTCACGTACGCATACGTTCTACACCACCTAGCCAACATACTATGTGCCTGGCTAGTCGCCATCCACTTCGACCCATCGACATGGTCATCAAGAAGAACAAGCACCCCCTTAGAAAGCAGAACCCCCGATAGCGAGACGAAAAAACGACCATGACAGCAGCGATAGTCGCGAATTTCAATTCTCATCCTCATAATTCTTTTTCGGCGTTCAATACCCCACTTTTTCTTCCTCTTCGTTCTCTCTCTCTCTCACATTGCATGTCCGGGTTGCTACTCCAGCTGGCGTTTTATATCTCACGGCATCGGCATTTTCTGCTAGGAGCATAAGTAAGCTCTTGTTTTGGTTTTTCTTCTACTAGATGATTGCGTTGCATATGGGCGGCGCATATGACTTGTTTCTGATTGGCATTGGGTTGTCTGGCCCACGGGGTCGTATTAGCGTAGGATCTTGGTGGAAGATGGACAGCGCAATATGGGGTGGTGTATAGCATTGCGCACATGTAGGCAGAATAGTTAATCTAGTGAAGCGATGAGGCTTCTGGGACTATATTGTGTAATGGCGGATGCTACAATAAGAAGATCAAGTCTCACTATGATACCCTGTTGAAATCATCATGCTAGTGAGATATGTCAGTGCATGCACAAAACAGAACGTCGTCGGATGTGAACGAGCAAATGATGTTTTCGACTACAATACCATATCTAAACGCCACAAAATGCTACTTCACTATCTTTTCCAAAAAGGTTCATCATCTACCTCCTCCTCTTCCCCCCACCCCCTTCATCCCCCCCAGAATGGCTCCTCTTCTTCCCCTCCCTCGCCCAATACTCCTGCTTCTCCCTCTTCTCGCGCTCCGCCCTCTTCTCCGCATTCTCGGCCACCTTCTTCTTATACGGATCCTTTCTTTCCTCCTGCTTCTTGCGCCGCTTCTCGACTTTATCATTCCGTATCGCAACAACCTGATCCATCAACCTCCTTGCCTTCTTCTCCTCGCCACCCACCACCACAGCGCGTTTCTGCATGTACGTCTGTTTCTTCTGCGGTTTCACGGTCGCGATCTGCGATTTAAACGGCAGGTCGGCAGCGAGTTTGCGGGGGACGCGCAGGGGGTTGAAGACGCGGGTGGGGCGGTCGATGGGGCGGTAGGCGGAGTTTTTCTCGGAGGGCGTTTCGATGCCGTTCTCGTAGCGGACGAGGCCGGTTAGGCGCATGCCGGCCCACGAGGTGGATTCTCCGTCGTGGAGGCCGGGCAGGGCGGGGTTGAGCAGGTTGGTGACGGTGTTGTAGAAGCGGCGGGGCTTGATGGGGTACCACGCCCTGAGGAACACGATGTCGCTCATGAGGATCTTGTCTTCAAACGTCGCACGGAAGTTTCCTTCTGGCTTGCTGAGGGCGCGCTTGATCTGCCCGCGGACGCCAGAGACGGTGCGTATGCTTGCGCCTTCGAACTTTGCGATTTCGAGGCTCGATTTGAACATGTCTTTTACGAAAGCGGTGTTTTTGAAGATCTTGTAGGGGTGGCCGGTTAGTTTTAGTTTCTTGACGATTTCGGTGGATTCGTCGACGTTGAGGACGACGCCGGTTGCTGCGATGCGGAAACCAGGGGTTTTGTTGGAGAGGGATTGGATGCAGACGAAGCCGGTGTTTGGGGCGACGAGGGGGCCGTAGAAGGTGCCAAAGCAATGCATGTGCTCCGGTGTGTATTTCAGCATGCGGTTCCTCGTTCGTGAATCGGAGATGCTGTAGATGGGTGTCGTCTGGAAACGCCTCCAGCCCAACGAGAAGATGAGGGGGTCGTTCGTTTTCAGAATCTTCTTGTGCCATCTGTGGCGTTTTATGCGGATCTGAACGAAGCCAAAGCGCTCTTCAGTTGGCGTCAGACCACCGATGAGAACGGGGAATCGGGGGTTGAAGTGTGCGGAGAACTCGTAGGGTACGTTTTCGAGCACTATGCGAGCGTATGTTCCCGCCTTGTGGCCTTCAACCTGAACACGAGATATCTCATCCAGTTGATCAAACTCGGCGCGGTTGATGTCGAGTTGCTTCTGAATCATGGCCTTCTGTGCGTCGTACCAGTCATCTTCGCCGAACTCTTCTTCACCACCACCCTCTTTTCTTGCATCAGCCTTGTCGTTCATAAAGCCTTCGCGATCTTCCTCCTCGAACCGAAGCTTCAATTCCTCCTTTCGCCGAGCGTTCTTTTCGCGCTCTGCTTCGATGTCGTTTGTTTCAGCTTCAGCCCCAGTGTTCTCAGTTTCACCACCGTGCTTCTCGCCAGTTTCCAGATCCTCAAACTCGCCGTCACCCTCGTCGTCTTCATCGAAGCCTTCAAAGTCATCGTTATCTTCATCATCATCCCCGCCTTTGCCGTTCATATGACCAGTAGCAAAGCGGCCCATGAGAGCCTCGACGTTATCCTCGTCTTCCCACTTCTCAGCCAGTTCTTCGTAGTTGAATTTAGGAATGTAACGGTCTTCAGCGTTAGCAGCATCGTCGGCTGTTCTCTTGTTGAAGAAGCCATCATCCTCGTCACCCTCTTCCTCAATATCTTCCTCCTCATCATCGCATCTCCACTTCTTGAGGACCTCTCCCGGCGCTAGATCCATATTGTACATCATCTTCGCCAGGTCCGTGACGCGGTACGGTCGTTTCCGTCCGTGTAGTTTCGCAGCATTCTCTCGGAGATTTGCCTTCCACCGTGCGCCATCCTCAGCTTCATCAGAGTCTGAGTCTTGAGAATCAAGATCGCCCTCTTCGAGATCCTCCAGATCATGTTCATCGCCAGATATTGAGCCCAGATCGGAGTCACTGTCTGCGAACGCTACGTCCTCGGCAGTGTCCGCCTCCTTCTCTTTGCGCGAGACCTTGAGCTTGCCGTTCGGTGGGCCGTTGGTGTCCAGGAATCCGGTATCGTCTTCGTCGTCGTCGGCATCGCTGTGGTCCTGCTGCAGTTCCTCGTCGTCGCTGTCGATGCCATCGAGATCCTCATCGTCGACCTCTTCAGCGTCTGCTGCCCTAGCCGTGCGCTGAGACCGTCGACCCGTATCCGCAATGTCGTCCTCGAGGGTCTTGTTGTCAACGACGTCGCCGTCCTTGAACAACCTGAAGTTGCCGTCGTCTTCACCAAGCAGCTTCCGTCCACCCTGCAGTCCAATCATCATCTGCTCGCCCAGACCCTTCTCAGTGTAATCCGCCTCGGGATCAAATGTGGCAGTCTTGACGTCGATGTAAACAGCGTCCTTGTCGACGAGCACACCACCAACATCCGACATTGGCGCGTACAGAATCTTCTGCTTCTCGCCCAATCTCGTCCGCTTCTTCTTTCCCGAAGCCTTCTCCACTGCCTTCTCCGCAAACGGTGTCGGACATGGGTCGGGTAGCGCTTCCGTCGCAGTGACTGTAAGATCTCCAACACCCGGTATATGTACTCTCGACGACCCAGCGGGGAAGTTGGTGCCGCGCAGATATCCGTATAGCGCTATCGTGCGATCGCATTTGGGGTTCTGCTCGATATCGGTCGGAGGCGTAATATCCAGGAACCTATCCGCCAAGCAGTACGGATGAGAATTCCTCCACACCAACGGTCTGGGATTCTTCATGACGCTCAGAAACCTCGAGAGGTTCATAATCTCCCTATCTGGGTACCGCCCATTGACCACACCACTGAGATAGAAGAGTTTGGCGCCCTGGTATAATTCGCTCCAGAACCTGTGCTTGAGCCTCTTCTTCTGCAGCTTGAGCGTTTCCTGTTTCCGGAAGAGGTCCAAATGTGTGAGGATACCAAAGACGTTTCCGGGCATACCGCTTGCGCTCAGGACGTTCAGGAACTCCATGGTCTCCATCTCGAAGCCGTAGTTGCCGTCAATCATCAGCAGCACTATGTCCACCACCTTTGCGATGTCGATCATGCTGGCGAGCGAGTCGGCGGGACATTCTAGGAACGTGAGGCGGCGGCGCTTCGAGGTGACGACTGTGAGGGGTCCCGTGGGCGTGGAGAGGGTCTGCTTGGTGTATCGTCTGATTAAGCTCTTGATGAGAGTGGTTTTGCCGACACCGGGAGGGCCGACGACGCCGACGATGATGGGAGGTGCTTCTTCGGGAAGACGGTCGACGAGCGGGACGTGGAGGCGCTTTTCTTTGACCTGGGAGTGTTAGCTAGAGTGGCGCACAGCTTCGACTCTTACACACTTCGGTAGAGCGCGCAGCATTCCGCTTCAATTTGCCCGGCGCTGAGAATGCGAAAGCCTTGGGGTTCTTGTCGCCCGTATGCGGTTTCTTCTCCTTCTTCGGCCGATGCGGCCTGTTACTCTGTGCGTCCGCCATATCTGCTGGTATTCGTATCTCACTCTCAGACCCCAGTGGAAGTCGTCAGAGTGGCGTGTTGGGTCTCGACTCGTCGCGCGCAAAGTCAAAGATCAAGCGGCAAGCAACTTCGCGATCCCAACTTTTTCGGCGCTAGTCCAGCCGCTAAGGCCGCAGCTGCAGGGATGGGCTTATCGATAAGACCGCGCGCCTCCCACGTACGGGTGGTGGGGCAGGCTGTCTCACATGGCGCTGAGGGTGGGCATAGTCTGGACAGCGCACGTCATCGTCAGACCAAGCCTATCCAAGGCTCTAGACTGCTTGTTGACAGGGTCCGACGGAGAGATAGCTGAGGTATATAAGCCACGGACACGCTTTGACCTTGCTGCATCAACACCACAACACTGCAACTTCCAAACCTCACTAAACTACCCCTCAACCTAAACCAGCAAACCTCACTACCAACTCTCAACATGCCTGCCTTCATGGTGAGTCTTCCCAAACACACTGTAGTCTGTACTATGCTAACGAATCCAAGGTCACCCTCAAGGACTCCGCTCCCAAGGAGGAGCTCGACAAGGCAAAGCAGCACGTCACCGACCAGGGCGGCAAGATCACCAACGAGTTCACTCTGATCAAGGGCTTCAGGTACGCGTCTGAACACCCAATCCTCCCCGCAGTCATACTGACAAATCACAGCGCCGAGATCCCCGACGACGTGGTCACCACCCTCTCGTCCAACGAGCACGTCAACGTCGAGGCGGACGGAGAGGTGAAGACACAATAGAGCCACTACACGACTGCCGCTGATGGGTGCACAAAGATCAAGATGTGATGACATGAGCGGAGGCATAAGGACATGATGCATGAGCATATGATTTCATGGGTATATAACGATAATCAACGGCTTTACCGACAACATGATGTCGTCTCTCTGTGATTCCTTCATCTCTGCCTCCTCGCGTCTTCCCTAGCCTCCTGTACGGTGTCTACTCTGCCCACTCCTCTCAAGCTGAGGTACACGTCGGTACCCCACCCCCAGAGACTCTGTACCGCAATGCCTCCACCGAAGTATTCTGCGTAGGCTCTTCCTAACGGCAGTCCATATCCCAGTCCCGCTAGGCTGTTCACTCCATCCCCTCCTGCCCCTGAGAAGGCGTTCAGCGCATCCATGCCGGTGGCTGAGTTGCTACCACCGGAGAGGGTGGTAGTCGCCTGCGCGTCGTTGAAGGTTGTAAAGCTGTAGTCCCAGATGTGTGAGAGGTTATCGGGGGAAATGCCGCCGCCGCGGTCACGAATTCGTATCGTTACGCCGGGCGTGCTGTGCTTGAGCGGGAGGATGTTCGAGTCGGACGGCGGAGATGTAGGCGAGCTGTTGCCTGTGAAGCGCTGTGAGACCTGATCTACGTTGCCCTGATCCTCATTGTCAACCTTCTTGTTGCGGATGTCTTCTGAGTTCTCGCTGCTTGCGTCTTCAGGTAGGAGTTCTGGAAGCGGGGCGATGGTGACTTCGATGGGTTCGCGTTCCATGCCACTTTCCACCGTTGCGCGGAACGCGTTCTTAAGCAACTCAGTAATAATGTATTCGAGATGAACGGGTATATGCGCGAATTCGTAATCGGGTTCGCCGTTAATGACGATGGTCGGCCGGACGCCATACTTCAGCTCGCAGATCTCGCCCACAACATTCGCGCAGTGGTCTACTATCCTCGCCGGCCTGAGTCTCGTGTCGATGACGCCGATATATCCTGGGCTCTCGTCCACTTCATGCATCATCTCGCAATGCGGCTGACTGGAGAAGTGCAGCGACAGATGCTGCTCCGCAATCAATCTTGTGCCTATCCGCGCGCGCAGATGCTCGTCCAGGAACCGCGTAACATCCTTTGGACTGATATATTTCCTCGCCTCCAGAAAGCCTCTCGCCAGTATGCTAATCGTATTGGCATGTGTCTGTACCAAGTCCGCCATGACCTCTGTGAACTTGACTTCCTCCTCCAGCGTCTTTATCTCCTGCTCAGCCCATGGTAGCAGCGTCGACAGGCTGTGCATGTAGTTCGAGTGGATCTTCGAGACATGAGGATTGGAAACGACGATGAACGGGAGGTTGCGGAGCGATTGTATGCGGTGCGCGAGGCGGGCGGGGAGGATGGAGAGGGTAAAGTTTGCGGATGTGAGGAGTTGTTGGGTTGTGAGCGGTGGTCTTCCGTGTCTGTTGCGCACGCGACAGCGTTAGCCAGGGTCCTCGGCAGATGCATTGGGAAAGACGGGTTTGACAACACTCACTTGACGAGATCGGCCAGTGTCAACGGGTGTAACGGTAAGCTCGCCAAATGCGAAATGTCGTTGTCGGTAACCGTCTTGGTGTGCAGCTTTCGGTAGTAGCTTCCTCTTGCGAACAGCGCGCTGCTTGTTCTTCTGGTCGTGCGCGGGCAGCATAGTCGTATCATTTGCGACTGTATGATGAGCGGCCGCTGAACTTGCGCCATGGTGCTGTATCACTCTGCTACAGGGTCCGCGCCGGCTGGTGCTGAAATGACTCCTCGATCGTGTGAAGAGCTGAATGTGTGACTGCTAATTGAATAGAGTCATAGACATTCCTAGTGGGAAGGTACGAAGGCTAAAATCGGTTCGGCATTATGGAATGCGGCTGCCGTCTGAAGTAGGCTCGGATGCGCAATATTCCATTGCAGCGGGAGCAATTGAGTTGTGGGGGAAGCTTCACCAAGCTCACCTGGGCGTGCGGGATCCGAGCTAGCGGTGTGAGGCTGATGTCATTCGTGCATATCCCACGCTCGAGGATCGACACGACATGTCGTTTTGGTCATTGACACCTCACGCTAAGGAAAGACAATTCGTGAAGAAGATGTAATATTGATTGGTATATCAAGAGATCTATATCAACCCTCTAAGAACCCCCATCTCCAACCCCAATCTACAACTTCGCCTTCGCCGCATCAAGAGTAGGCAGCATAATATCCCTCATATCACCCGCCGCCTCATTGAGGTAAAAGCTCATCTTCTCCTGTTCATTGTTAGCCATCATCCCCCCATAGTTCATCTCAACATTATAACTTACCGAACCAAGCCCCTTGGAGCAAACATTAAACTGAATGCTGTTCTCGTTAATCATATACGCAATACCCCATCCATCATCGATAACCTGGCTCCACCCATAGCCATTGAAGTACTCGCTCGACAGCTGAGAACTCGAAATGAACCATGTGGAGCTGTAGGTGTAGGCTGGGTCCTGGTACAGAGCAGGCACCTCCTCGCCCTCCTTGAGACACTTCTTCAGGCCGAAGAGATGGCGGTCTACACCGCGGCCGTCGCTGGCGTCGGAGATGTACTTGACGTGTGCGTCGAGTGCGGCTCGCAACTTCTTCGCGCACTCCTCGGGTGTAGCATCGGCGTCGGCCATGGCGTTGCAGAAGGCGACGGATTCGTCTGAGACGGTTCTGCAGGTTTCTGTTCGGCCTTGTTGGAAGCGGCGGGTCGCGGCGGACTCGTAGGTGGGACGGTTCTTGCCGTAGAACTTGTGGTAGGCGAGCTGAATGATCATTTGGACGTAGGCGTCGGGGCTGCACTTGAACTTCTTGATTAGGCCTTTGCCGTAGCCTTGGTAGGCTTGCACTCTGAGCTCGTGCGCGCCGATCTGGCGGGAGAAGTGGGATTGGGCGTCGGCGATGTCTTGCTGGAGCTCCGCGTTGATCTCGAAGCGGAGGGGTTTCGGGTTGGGCAGGTCGGAGCGGACGTTGGGGTCGTCGAAGGGGAGGGCGTTGGTGAAGATTTGCTGGTTCGCGTAGTCGTTGAGGCGGTGGGTGGGTGTGCCGTCCATCATCGAGTGCTCGCCCATGAAGCCAGATGTGCCGTTCTCGTTGACGATGAACTGGAGGGGCTTGTCGAACCAGCGGTTCGCGCCATCGCCGTGCCAGTACTGGTGTGCGCGCTCTTCGAGAGTGACGGGAGATGCGTCGTCGAGGCAAACGACAAAGGAGGCGGCTTCAATGTCTTGAAGGGATGCGGCGTTGTTGGCAGAGGCAGCCTTGAGCTTGGGGTAGACGTCTGACCAGACATCACGGTTCTGGGATGTGAGAATACCGACTGCGGGCGCCTTCTCAGCCTTTTCGTATACGCGCTGGAACTGGAGCTCGAGCTCGCTGGTG
The DNA here is from genome assembly GCF_023758015.1 of Alternaria viburni. Lineage (NCBI taxonomy): Eukaryota > Fungi > Ascomycota > Dothideomycetes > Pleosporales > Pleosporaceae > Alternaria > Alternaria viburni. The sequence goes on from NW_026055795.1 coordinate 427,598, forward strand.
TTGAGCTGCTTTCCGTTGATCTCGTGGGGTATCTTCCAGAACTGGTTCTTCCTTATCGCGATGATGTGCGGGTTCTCCTTGTAGGGGTACTTTGTGCTGGAGTCGGATGGCTTCTTGGGTACACGGCAGCAGTTGAACATATGCTCGTAGGAGCTCATGGCCATTGGGAGCTTCTTCATGTACTCAGGCTCCAGGCTGCAGTCATCGACCATCTTCTTGAACTCGAGCACAGCTGTTGAGAGAGCTGCAGCGCGCTTTGCTGGGTTTCGCCTCTTCCTGTCATCGCGGTGCGAGTAGAAGTAGCTGACGTATGGCACGACGGGGTCGCGGTAGGCCATGTACGCAGCATCGTTCCACCACTCGTAGATCCAGTTCCTGTGCTTGGGGTCCTCTCTCCGCTCTACCAAGCGTTTTTGGAGCTTCTCTCCAGGCCCTCCAGGCGCCACAAACTCATTGACAGCCTTTGTAGTCGCATCGAACTCGTTTTGGGAGAGGAGCGGGTGAACGGACTTGAGGTATCGCTTGGCGGTCTCCTCTAGAGTGGGGACGGGGAGTCGCGGAAGGGAGTCTTCAAAGCGCAGCATGGCACCTTTGCTGTGATCCTCCTTGTAGCCTGCGCAGACCTCGTGGTTAGCTTTGAACTATCCCAAGCATGTGAAAGCAGCGCATCCACTTACCCGCTGGCAAACTCGACTGTTTCCGTGCTGGAGCCATTGCGACAATCTACACGCGCCAGATGTCAGCATGTCCTCCCCACCAAGACTCCATCCTCCACGCGACAACATACTCTGGGTCTCGCAAAAGCGGGCTGGTTCAAAAGTGGTCTGCGAAGTAATGAGGCGGAGGCGGGTACTCGCGCGCGTGCAGCTCTGCTGAACATCACAAAGAAAGATAGGTGAAGTAACCAGGGAAGAAATTACAGGAGATGATATCAGAAGTCCTAGCTTTCAGTAGATCCGAGGCCAAATGAGCACGCGCTGGCTGCGATGACCGGGGTGGAGCTGTGAATGGAACAAGCCGAGGTTGTCGGACTAAGGTTTCGCTGATGCCGGTGACGTGATGTTTGCAGGTCTGACGGCCGCTTGCCCGGGTCGGTGCAACGAGCGACTATCTTATATGGCTCTGCTAAATTCGTCCCAAGAACACCAAGACTGCAGCTTCCTTCCTGCTCAGCCTGTTTGCGAAATGCCATGTTTCCGACGTGTACACATCGCGATTCTGGGGTGCCCCGCGGCAGTGTCCCCACTAAACACGGACGCGACGAGCCGGCAATTTCACACCCACAGCCCAGGAGCCGAGGAAGGGATTCCTCGACCGAGCTTGCAAGCGCGCAAGGCTATGAAGAGCCTCATTTGGTCATGTGATGGATGAGGCTCGGTCTAGGCACGGGGCCACGGAGCCACAGTTCGTACGAAGACGTCGGTGTCTCCATTTCGCTCCTTGGCGTCGACGCTGGATGCGCCTCGGGTAGTCGTCAGAGAAACGACCATGACGAAGTTAGATTGAAGAACATTCGTCTGAACCGCAAACTGAGGAAAGTCAGTCCTCCGCATCATGAAGCATCATAGGGTGCCTCCAGCAGTCTATGGAGGGCACGACATCGTCAATATCTGCACAGCTTACCCCAAGTTGCTGATCACACAACGTGCCGAACAGGCAGTTGAGCATAATGTCGAACCAGGCTTGTAAACGGTACATCAAGGACCGGGTCATGAAATCCGGTATTCCGTATACGATTCTACAACAGAATACTTTTATGGACGATATTAATGTTGCTATACTTGCTCAAAATTAGAGACCTGTTCTGCCCCCCGGTGTGAAAAACGCAGGATAGGTCTTCCATGCTGGCGTTAAGTGATTTTGTGGAGGTAAGGATGACTGTAGTGGAGGAAGGAGAGAGGAACTTCTACGCGGTCTATCCGCTTACATCTAGGTATCGGGCTATGAGTTCCGAGGAGGCTTTGAGGGCAGTGTTTGAGGAGATTGGAAAGGAGGTGCTGGCTGAGAAGAATTTGGTTAGGGATGAGCTGGATGCGTTGCTGGAGGATAGAGGGAGTATGAATGCGGCGGGGAGGATGATGTTGCACTAGTATGGGAGGGTATTGATTGGGAATCATAATGTGCTGGGGTGGGTGGTTGGGAGGGAGACATCGCAGTTGAGGGATAAGTTGATGGAGTAATTGGGGGGAAGTGAGAAGTGAGCTCCGGATCAATATGGCATGATGGTAATGATGTATTTTCAGTTTTGTCTTTGGCAGTGACATCTCTTTCTGTCTCTCCCTATAATAAAGATACGTTGATCTCTCTTCCTCATCGCCTTATAGAGCAGAGCAACCCCAACACCAACGCTGAACAGGTAAAGAAACCCCTGCATATGCGAGTCTATCCAGACACCGGCATTGCCCCAAGCGAAGAAACCGGAAAGACTCCAGTCCGAGGAAAGTGTGTTGTAAATATAAACATAAGAAACGTCGCAGTGACGGGGTATAAGATTCGACACGTTGTATCGAAAAGGTGTTTGAGCAATGCGATTAGACTTCCGCATCGCATCGCAGGAATGTACGGACATTCGGACACCGACCGGGGGATTGTTCGCTCGGTGTGTGTGCGTCCGGGGTGTCAGATGTTTGACGATTCGGTGGGGTAGTCTTCCGTGCTGTCGCGTTTCAAGTCACGAATCGGTGTCCGATCGCGCTTTACACGACACAACCTCTTGCAGTACAGCATGAACGCCATCAAGTGTGTTGTCGACAACGCCATGGCTTAGTACTCAGACCAATGGCACTGCTCGCCAACCTTCTCAAACTCCAAACTCCTGTTCACACGACGCCTTGCGCGCTCTTCACGGCCGAGACAGCAGAACAGGCGTGCGAGGCCGCTGCGCTTCCGCGGTTCAAGACCCTCGTAGGGGTTCTCTTTGGAGTGCGAGGCTGTTGTGGATGCCGGGCTGAGAGGGATGGTAGCATCGGCGAAGATGTCGCGAGGTTTGCGCGGATCCTTTTCCGAAGTGCTGGAGTAAGGCGAGTTTGTTTGCGATGAGTTGGCCGAGAAGGATGTGTCGAGTGGAGAAAGCATTTGCATTTGGCGGTTTGCTCGTGGGGAGCTGGGGAGGCCGCTAGGCGAGAGTGGTGGGTAGGACATTTTTGACGGAGGAAAAACGGTTGTTGCAAGACGTGTGTGTGTGTTGGAGATGGTAGTCTCGATTCAAGAGAGAAAGGAAGCGTGTGAATGATTATATGCGATCGCGACCGGTGGTTAATGGATATCAGTTAAGAAGCGAATAAAGCCGTTATATGAGAGAAACAATGTTTGTATGACAAGAAAATGGCACCAAGGGGACGCAGAGGCGTATATGTTTATGCCGATCCATCATCCTGCCGTGACCGCAATCATACGTTACCCAGGGGGGGAGGCACTGCAAGGTATCTCCACGCCAAGGGTCCGACGCCGTAAGATGATAGCCAGGGGCACCACGCAGACGCAGCGCAGCGCGGGGCTACCGAATGTCCGCCACCAAAAAGTATCCCCGGTCTGTCACTGCCGCAAAACAGGACATTTGCAGCAAGGCGTAAGTTTATCCGCAGTTTCACAGGGCGACGATTTGTGTTTTCCATGTTGGATTTTCGCGGTTCTTGTCCAACCACAACAATCCGCGTCGCGCAAGACCAACCAACAGCGCGCAGCAAATGCGGCGTAAGGCGCAGCCTCGCTGCATGAAGGTCTGAAACCACGCCGTCTTCATGCGGAAAGGCTAGACCAAACGTTGCCAGAAAGCCTGAGGCCCGCGCTCCCAAAAGAGTCAGCGAACCTGTTGTTCCTGCGAAAAAACGAGCGTAGGCAAGGCTGTTTGTTGGGTCTGGCTGCGTTTGTTTTTGCGATGACCCCCCCTGCTCACACTCCTTGAAACGGTCTCAACGTCGCACGTCTGTTGGAAACAAACGATGGATCGCTCGTCACCTCCCGCGCCGCGTATGTTGTTAATAGTTGGCTATTTCCCATGTTCATGCGGAGGATGGGAGGAGCGAGTTTCGTTACATGTCGTCCCGCGATTGCGCCGATGCAGAATCCACCGGGTGAAGTCGTGTTGTCAGCACTTGACTTCGGACCGCGTGGTGTTGGTTGAGCTGCCAACGTGGATAGTGGCATACATAGTACGCGTGTTGTCTGCAGTTGGAGGCAAACTTTCAATACTAGTTGCTTCGAGTGACCTGTCAAGTGACGGACAGTTGACGACATGTGGATATATCTACGCGAGCTGGTCGGTTTGTGCATGATAATTGTTGGTTTATCGCCGGCATTGCGTGCGGCACAGCACCGTTAGCACTTCCCCGGGATCCTGCAATCCTCCGTGAAGCTTATCTCTGTATTGATGCAGTTCGTGCGAGATGACGATGGCGATTCCTTGACTGACTTGCTGTGAACTGCGACCAGACTCATCGTTCCCAAAGACGAGTATGACTGAGCGCAGTCACAAGTCATCTGTTGCAAAAGAAGCTGCCGCGTGTGTAAGCAGGAGCCTGCGTGCAACGCGTCAAGACTGCCTCGCCAGATATACGTGCGCATCTTAACGCGAATGCGGCGTGGTTGCTTCGCCGCAGTTGGCGTTGTGCGGCACAGCTACAACAGACGCTTATCTAGCTTTTTTGATGAGGATGATGCGTAAAGCCTGCGGAGGTATAGGGACACTACTGGAAAGTAAAATGAGCGAAAGCCATAGGGCCTTCCATATCAATAGGCCCATGTTATGATGTCAGCGCTACTTGCGTCCTGCATTTTCAGGCCATGAGGCAGGAGCGCAATGCCACTACAGTGATGAAGAACGATACCGGAACTCATATCAAGAAGAGAATGAGTAGGCATAATGGACTGGAGGGGAGAAGATTGTTTGCAATGCGTTGCCGCGTCATGTTCGCTGTTCGGTGAAAGAAGCAAGAGAAAGGTACGCTAACCCAAAATGGACGACGCGTCTCCACATTCAACTACCGTTACCACGACCGATGATTCCACTTTCACCACCGGCTTCTATTCTTCTTCGCTCGGGACCTTCTCCGGCCGCCCGTGCTATCCTGTCGACCACGTTGACTAGTGTCAAAGTAAGCTGACTTCCACACAAGTAGTCCCGAGGTGGTCGCGAGAAGATCGAGATGTCATTTCAAATAAACTTTCCCATTCTGTGCACTAACTACGACCATGACGGGAAAGGGGGTATAGAACGCCGTTGCACATGCTATTGCTGACCACGAGGCTCAGCTCGTTGATATCCTGAACCCTCAAACGCCTTGTCCATGAATACAAACTCAAATGCACCTCCTTTCGTGGACACCAAGATACCATATAACGCCTTCAATGCTCTGGACGGCGGCGATGTTGTGACATCAAAGATACATGTCTTCGGTAAGTCGTACTGTGGTATACCCACATAGCCTACGAGGCTCTTATGTAGGTGGATGCCGCAACGCCCACGTGATCAGGAAGTCGTTGACAGCTGCCAAGTCGGCACCCGCAGCGAGAGGTCCAGGTACATTCAGACGGCAAGCCTGAATGTACTGTTCCACCTGGCTGAGCATGACGTGCTGATGACCATGCAAAGTTGCATGTTCGATGGCGATGGTGAGACGACCACGATGTTGACCTTGAGGGTGGCGCACAACACCGTGGCTAAGCCGAAGTAGAGATACATCTGCCATCAGAGTCCCTGAGGCCTTCGTGAAGAACTTCTTTTCACGGTCCCAGGAGGAAGCAGATTTATCGGCACTGGTAGGATCGGCGTCGGTAGGCTTTGCACCCTGTTGCTGCATCGTACAGCGGAGGTTTTCGACCTTCGCGACCAGGTCAGGGTCATTGTCAAGATTTCTAGCCCATAGCTAGTCAAGTCAGCGTATTGTTTCTTGTTGAAGATGTGAGTTTCCTTACAATCATCCTAGCCATGACGATCCAGGTTGTGCAGGCGCGGACACGAGCGAGAAAACCTCTTAACAGGTATGCTAGTGGAGTGTACTGTATGGTCACATATCAGTAAGAGCAGACTAGAATAATGAAAAGGAAGCAAGGAAGCTTACCGCCGCCATCTCCAGAAGAGTGATTTCGAAGTCGAGCAATTTGTAGTCCAAATTCGGGGGTGGCGCGGTGCGATAGAGAGCCTCGTTCTTGCCTTTTAAGCCCTTCCCGCCACCGCTTTTCCCCAAGGAATCGTTGTCGGCGTAAGGTTCCAAAGGCAGAGCGGGGAGGAGATTGAGGGTTGTTGGCGGCGAGGCTTGTGGAACCGCAAGAACACGAGCCGGACGGACAGGAGCCACAAGTTGTACTGCGACTGATGATGCGGTCGAACCGTGTTGGGCCGCAGAATCTACTTGATCTGTCGCAGCGGTACTGGTCAATCCAGATGCTGATAGGCCGCCGGCAGCGTTGTTCCAAGGGAACAAGTGTGCGTAGAAGGGTTGGGCAGACGACTGAGGAGGAACCTGAGCAGAAGGCTGAGGTAGGACCTGGGTAGCGTGGCGGCGATGAACGCGTTGATAATCAGTACTGCTGCGGCTGAGAGCGATCAATGCTGCTGCAGTGTTCAGATCAAGCAATTCGGCCTCTACTTCACCAAACAGGTCATGTTCGCGGAATTCCCGCTGGACACGATCAAACTGCGCCATGTTTTTGTTGCTGAAATGCATTCGCATCTGGCTCTTGAGCTCCTTGGACTTCTTGATGTACGCTTCGTATGAGTCGGTATCTGCAGTTGCTACGTTAGGGATCTGTAAATCCTGGACGATGGGAAAGTGTGCTCGGAGTACTTACTGTGGCTGTCCACGTCGACATCATCGGATTGCTCGCTGTCGCCGTCGCCGCCGCCGCCGTCACCCGCCTGACCGTTGTCCTTGACTTGTACATCATTGCCAGCGTTGCCGTCGGGGTAGCCGTACTCCTTGTTGATATCTGGAGGGACGCACTTGGTCTGGGCCTTGTTGCTGTCGTCGGCGGCCATCGTATCGGAGGGTAGGGGATATGTGACAGCGAGAAGGTGTAGCCTTGCAGTTTCAATTCCAATCGCGACGTTCAGAGAGCGAGAGAGCGGGCGTTGGCGTTGGTGGGGGAGCTGATATAGGCAGGAGGAGTCGGAGCTCTCGCTTAGCCTCAGCGTCCTCTGTCCCTTCACTGACTTCCAAGTCAACGAAAAGAAGCACCAGTACCGCTCGTAAGACGGCTGCGGCTTGATACCGACGACGAGGAGCCTCTGGTATTGCTCATACATCCCTTCAACACGCTCAAGCAAGCCCATCTCACGGCCAAGCATCCCCTTGCTGGCCTCCCCCAGGTCGCGGTAGTGCACCACCACCTCCGCAAGCCCCGACACGACTGACGTCGACGAGCTCACGCACATCCGATAGCGAACAAAGGTGGGAGCTGCCGGTCATCCTAAGGATGTCGCAGGCGTAGCGACTGCATGCCAGCTCGTCGTTGAGCTGTACAAGGTGAGGATACAGCTCCCATCGGACCCCTGGATGCACATCACTGACGAGACGCCCTAGCAGAGACCAGGTTGCGGAGGCCATCAAGCTGCCCCGACAGTCGCTCGCGGCATCGACGACTCGCTAATCCAGCGGATTCGGGATCTCAACTTCAATCAGCCTGTCCCGCATCACGGCAGCCCTGCTCGGTCCGGCAAATCCCCAGAACAAGACGACCCCGACGAAACAGGAGGTCTAGACGGGCGAGCCCTTTGTGTTCGAGGATGATCAAGCGAGCCTGCCATTGCCGCTGAGCACGGGGCTCGGTAGCCCACATGCAGATCGGATGCGAGACCACACCCCAGGCATACCACGGAGGGCACTAAAGGCGAGGCCTCGCTGCGTCGGGATTATTCATGGAAATCCACGTTGAGGGGTCCGGATACCCGTCGAAGGAGCTCTTCTTCGGCCTCATTGCGGACACGCTGGTGCGCTCAAGATGCCTGGCCTCCACCCCTGCAAATAAGCAAGCCTGGCAGTCATGGTCCTATGCCACCAAAGGACAAGGGCTCTTCCATAAAGTCCTGAAGCATGCTGAAGTTCTGCGAAGATAGCAGACCAAATCCGCATGCTAAGTGAAATCGATCATCTTTGACACATGAGACGAAGGGCTTCCGGGCACCGGGACACATTCAGCCAGTGTTTAGGGGAGCGCGCCACTGAGAGCTTGGGCTGAGTATGCTGACGCGCCATGCCGTCAGGCCTTCTGAACCTGCATGATGTCTTCCTCTACAGACATGACGAAGACGTCCTTGCTTACTGCGATTTGGTAGCAGTAATCGAATCGATCTGGCGACACCCGTTATGTACTCTACATCGCAAGCGACTTTGCTCGATGCTACTCGCCGTCGTGAACAAAGACCGACAGCGAAGTTTGTCTAAGACCAAGCGAGCTGGATAGTGATGACGTCACTGTCTCAACTCTAGTGAGCTGAACTCAGAAGACCTCCATGATCGTCTACGGGGAGGCTTGCCTGTCAATATCGTGAGCTAGCCCACCAGCTGCAAAGAATCAGCTCCCATTGAGTGCCCATAGGTGGACGCCTTCGGGGAGCTGAACAGATGTACCCGTAGGTGATCCGTTCCAAACGATCTTGAGATTTGATGTTGCCGTCCAAGAGAATATTGCCCGCGACAGCGAAGTGGAACGTTTCACAGGTCCGAGAGGACGGCATTTAAGCCTCTTCATCCTCATGATACAATTCGATGGACCAACCAAGCAGTTGTAAGTGTGGATCCGCCAGCGTGTATGCATGGCCAAGCTCATGAGGCGAGTGTCAAGGTCTTCCGTAGCGAGGTTGGCGTCCAGAAGGGGCAAGGTCTTACAGACTACAGATCTCCAAGTTACACCCCTTTGAACAGGTCTATGACGAAGGGGCTCTGGCGATGGCGAGCCACGTGCGAGTATGCGGTGCTTCGTTCATCGGGCGTGATTACGCAGGCGTCAGTGAAGCTTCCCGAAGCATATTAACCCCACGGGGCTGTGAAACCCCAGATCCAGGCTCTTTCTGTGCCACTATGGTGTGGTGTCCTGAGAGACGATTTCCGGTAGTAGCGCGCTTGCCTGGTACTGCAGCGTTTGCCGAGAATTGCTGTTAAGAATTGCGAGGCCACAGGAATAACGATGGGCATGTGACGCGTCTCAAGGACGCGAGAAGCCACTCATCAACTATGTCCCATCTGAGCCTGATTTGCTGCCGTGACAAGAGACATCCAGGAAGACGACGTCGTTTTGGTCTAGGGTCATGTATGGCTCAGCGCAGACTAGTGCTGTACGCATGTATGAGCGTGTCGCTTGTCCGCCTTAGGACCCATCACCGTCCACTCGCTATATGAAGTCGCCGAGGAGGACGGGGTTCAGCGTGCATGCCTGTTGATGCGTGTGGGCGGTTGGGGAGGTGTTGAAGAAGGAGTGGCCTAGCCGAAGGAAGCGGCGGCCCCGCTGGCCGCCGAGGATGCTTGCGGAGATGGCTCGGGCTCGGCAGACGCGCCAACGTCACCATCGCCCTTCGCGTCTTTGTTCTTCTTCCAGCCTCATCTTCATCGCGTGTTCATTATCACGCACACGTGTGGCATTCGATGACTTGACGACGAAGTCGAGTCAGCCGTTGCGCTGTGATACGAATGAAGTTTGTTCGGTGCGGCAGGCTCGCGCGGCTGCGGCTCACGTTCTCGGTGGGCTACGAAGCTCAAGGAACGTGGAATGCGATACGACAGTAAGCTCAAGGCTCGTGGTGTGATAGAGCGATCGTGTTTGCGCATGCCTTAATCAAGATCGGGATGCCGATAAGAGTTCGCGATGCGAGTCCTTTGATGGTCCGCCATGGATGTCGACCACAGGGCAGAGGCAGTAAGGGTGGCCTATGCAATGTCGAGGGGTCCTCAGATGATCGCGTTGGTGGTCAGTCCTATCGAGGGCAAGGCACGTACGTGCTCAGAATTCCGGGATTGTCAAAGAAGGTCGGTGCTCCCCGGAGAGTCGTCAGGGGCGGAGGGTCACGGCATTTGCCACATCAAACGCGTTAAATGTTTCATTTGCAATCAGATGGGCTGACTTTAGCAGATTTCTCGATCCATAGGTCACGGCATACTTCTATCGGCTCAAAGCAATGTCGTCAACATCCAGTCACGTTGAGAGTCACATCACAGTACCATACGACATCTTCAAGCATCGAAGGTGCGCGTAGCCGACTACACATAAGATCTCACATATCATCTATGTTACCGACGATACCTGTGTCTGCCATATAGATTCCTGGTGTTGTTATTGCTACATGGGTGTGTACAATGTCTTCCCTACCTGAAGCCAAGCTTCAGCGTCAACAACATTCCAACCCGTTGTCCGCACCGCCCTTACAGTTCGTGAACAAGCTACGCGACTATTGGCTCTTCATCCTCTCCTGGCTGTCTGCTCTACTTCATGTTCTCTGCGTCTTGGTCTTCGATGTTCTCCAGCCTTCGCCGCGAAGGGGACCCTGTCGATCCTTCCGGGCCCTGTGACCTTGCCGACGGTTGCGCGGGCGATCTTGTAGACTGTTGACCTGGCTGCTGATGAGGAGAAGTCCGGGCTGGGGTCTGGAAATGCGCAGGATGTGAGCCAGCAGGCCTTCGGCGAGGACGAGGGAGATCCGGTTCGGGCGAAGCCTCCTGGCGCGCGACTTGCCGCTCGAAAGCTGCCTGATTCGCTTGCCGGTGAAAAGGAGTCATGGCCGCCATCGAAGACCCAAATCCTTCGGAAGCAGAGTCGTCACCAATCGTCTGCGTCGTCTGAGGAGGCAGTTGCGGAAAGGAGCCGACACCGTAACCGAAAGGGTTTGATGGGGGAATACCCAGCTGCTGAACAGCGTTTCTACGCAGCACCGGTGTAAACAAACCTCGAGGCGGAATTTGGCCACCAGCTCCAAACCTGTTGCCGACTCCAGCTTGAGCCTGAGCGACCGCGGATGACGTCTCTGTATTCCTGTGCGCCGCATGGTTCTCTTGAGCGTCGGAACGGCGCCTGTGGTACTCGTTCCTGGTCTGATCTCGCAAGACTTCGCCGGCCCGAGCCAAGTCGCTTTCGAGGCCTCGAGATGTACCGCGTGGTGGTGTTTGCGGATCTTGTGGACGAGAAGGTGTTTGCACTCGAGGTGCTCGGAGCGGCGTTGGTGGATCGTCCACTCGTCGGCGATACCTGAGTACAGGTTCTGGAGCGGCGGTCATGTCGCCCTCGCTTTCTCCGTCGCCTTCATCCCCGCTGGTCGCCTCGCGGCCCCCTTCAAGCATGTTTTCGGGCTCGCGTCGGCTGCTTGAAGGCACGCGCGAAGCACGCGGCGGGCTGTCTTCGTTCTTGGTATTTTCAGGACGCATCGCGGAGCTTGTTGCAGGTAATAGCGCAATGAAGATATCGTCGGGATATAAAGTTAAAGGGCTCTGAAGAAGATTGGAGAAAGTGATGCGGTGATCCAGCGTCGTGGTTGAGCGAAGCCTCAATGTGGGGTAATGGAAAGTGAATATATACGCGAGTTTCAAACGCATCGGTCATCTCAAGTCAGGCCAGACTTCCAGAGCTCTGGTAACCCAGGTCCACCGAGTCAGCCCCAAAGCGCTCTTTTACAGACCTCTATGCAGCGCCAGACCTACGAGAGACGTCAACGACATCCTCGCGACCTAGCGTTGGGGGCTACTATGCACTCAATACTTTGATCGAGGAAGGAGATGACGGAACGGACTGGGAGACGCTCATATCAAGTACGATCGCCTGCTTGTTGGTTTTTACTAGAAGATGCTAACAAACTATCTTGTGTCAAACAACAAGCGTGTAGTGCCTGTACATCATCCTTCCCGATACAAACTTCAACCCCGCATCTCAGACTTCTGCCAACATGGTACCGGACACAATGCGACCAAGAAGTCAATACTTGTCCTAGCTCCCGAAATATGGCCACATACTCTACATGTCCTCTAGGCCAATAAGACTACCTCCTACTTGTTCCTGGCGGAACGCCTTGGCTGTCTACGTACCGTCGACAGCTCAGGCTCCTTCTTTTGGTCTGCAGGCTTCGGCATATGGTCGCGGAGATACTCGTCATAGTCCCTTCGTGCCTTCATCGCATCCTCTAGACTCACCACCTCAGCTTCTTTGTTGCCCAGTTTCGGTAGCCCTTTGTTGTAAAGTGGAAGCGCTGTCTCGTATTCTTCTCTGATGTCGAAAGATAAAGAACGCCAAAGACTGTCCCTTGACTCCTTGATGAGATGTGAGTGGATATTCTCAAGGTCTTCGCGGTACATTTGTAGCGCGAGGTCTTCGTCAGGCGCTGACATGTCGCTCAGGATGGAGGTGTCGTCGAGGCCATGGAAAGGATCGTCTTTGGGGCTGGCTTGGGGAGCGTCTTCGACATTGTCTTCAATATCGCCTTCAGCATTGTCCTGAACACCGCCCTCCGCACCGTCTTCGTCGTCATCCTCGAAGACGTCTTGAGGTTCGATGTGGAGATCGTTCCTGTCTTTATCTTCAACGTCTTCCAGCTCATTCCCGAGATGATGTTCGAAATCGTCTCCGTCAACATCTACAAGGCGCTCCTCAAACCCTTCAACGAAATCGTCGTCAACATCCATCGGCCATGCACCCTCCGCGGCGAGTGAGAAGTAGGCGTCTCCGACACCCGTTGGCACTGCGGAGCCCTCGTCAACCCGAGGAAGTCCGGTGCCCGGTTCAGAGCTACTGCTTGAGGGATCCCCGACAGGTTCATACTGGTGGTCATGCGGGGTCGGAAGACGGTAGACCTTGCGATCGGGGCGTGCAGGAGGCTGAGGAGGTTGCGGCCCTGTCGTGTTGGGTGTTCGACTGAGCGTCTCGAGCCAATTACTCCGCGGCTTTGGTGTTCTGGTATACCAGTTTGACGGACCGCCGAGGTCGACTGTAGGCTCATCTGGTACCTCTTGCCACTTGGTAGCCGGCTTGAAGTTTCCGTCGTTACCTCTCACAAGTGGCGTCACTTCCTTGATGTCCACGAACGGCTTCACCCTCGGCTTTCCTGTACCACGCTCGTATTGGTCGCGCGTCCGTTCGTCGTCCATCTCGTTGGGGTATTTATCGTAGTACGCCAGCGCCCATGGCGAAAGCGACCATCCATCGTGGCCGATGCCAGCGCGGTCTAAGTCGTGCAGCCAAACCCCTGGTTTGTCTTCCCGATAGTCGAACTCGGCTACTGTGACTCCCCAGCGGTCAGCGAGACCCTCGTAGTAGCTTTTGTTAAAGATGCCGTCGTCGGGAGGCGGCGGAGAGGGAGAGCGGCGGTCATCTGGTGTTTCGCGCGCAGCAGCCGGGGAGGTTACAGTGGCCTGAATTTGTTGTCAGTGTCTGCAAAATGTCTCCTGTCATTTTCACGATACCTTGATTGAGGGAGCGTCCAGCGTCGGGCCTTGGGTTTGGGGATACGATAACCGCCTTGTACCCTCCATTGTTGCGACTGACATGAGATGCTGTTCTTCAGTGCAAGTGGAGGTAAGTATGTGGGCAGTCTGTTGGGGGTCCGTGTGATCTTCGCTAATCTTCTCGACAGTGAATTACAATGTTTCGGCTACTGACTGCTTACCCCTGGAGACGAGTATGGCATAGGGCACATGGCGGAATGCATTCTCAGTCTCCGAGTCCAGCGTCTGGGATCTCATGCGTACTTGACGCTACGTGAAGCCCGAGGATACGCGAGTTGGACGATTTTGCGGCTCCACTGTTTGCGAAGTATGCATGTGTAGAAGGTGCTCAAGTCGTCCGCCCATCAACTTTTCGGCCCTTGTGGCCATTGCGATGACCTAAGTCGCCATTTGAATGTACAGTGCTCATAAGCGTCCTGTCCAGCAAACCATATTCATCAGTTTAAGAAGATGCCCGAGTTTCTGGTCGGATCACGACGAGCCCTTAATGAAAAAACGAAGTACATTTTAGTTTCGAATAATCATTGTTCCATTAGCAGCTAAAGGAACAGTGACGTTGTGTAGAGGCTGTTGCGGGCCATCTGCGTACTGGGAAAGACAAGCGAGTCGCGAAGTTTGTAGCACGATTTGGCAAACTTCAGCACGGCATGCGTCCCTATCATCACGTTCCTTGGTCACTGAGGGTCGGCTCTGACATCTCGGCAGCTCGCATAATGAGTGATAGGATGAAAAACTTTTCCGAATGCCCGACTATACATCAAGTCGCTATAAACTTTTACGCTTCTGCGTCACGTCCCCTGGATCAAGTTGTTGCTATACAAGAAAAGACGCGCAACTCCCTAGTCATGTATGGAAACCGAGGCGAAAGCTTTGAGCCTCTTCCGTTCTCGCGACTCAGGGCGCCATGATGGTGCATACACAGTCTCTTCACCACCGTCGAGCTTCCGCTTCGTGCGCAGTCCACGCAAGTTCTCAAGAGCCTCTCGATCGTCCTTGACCAAACCCTCGAACATCTTCCTGCTCTTCTCATCTCCCAGGTTCAGCGAACCTCCAATGGCCGAGCATGCATTGGCAAGGGCTGCGAGATCGTTCATGGACACGTAGCGGGCGAGGAGTGTCTGGACTGTGGAGAGCCGCATTACGGAGACGAATCCGATTTTGTTGTTGGCCAGACCCCGGATCTCTGTTGTGTTGAAGCTCGGAGAAGCCTTCACACTGTCTTTCTTCTCTTCTTGCAGACGTTTGATGCATTCGTCGATGAGGGGGGCGTGCTGGAGCTCTTTTGTCTCGGCCGGGCGGGTGGTGTGCAACAGTGGCGATATTGATGCAGGTGGAGAAGACGCATCAACGCTATGCGCGGCGAGGACGTCGTAGTGTGTAGCCTGTGCCGAGGACTTGGTGTTGGGGCCCGTCACTTCTGGAGATTGTTAGAAATTTAGGGCGGATAAATGTGGAGGCTTTATATCATACCGAGTGGAATTGCTGTGTTGCGAGTCCGCGTAGGATAGATGTTGATGCTAGGCCTTGAATAGCCGTTGCAGATAGACATGACGTTTCGCATTTTGATTGCCGAATTAGAAAAGGCGAGTCCGTCGCGAACGCTGTTGAAGACGTACAGATTGTCACAATTGACTTGCCTGTGCAGTCTCTTGGGTGGTAAAGACAGAAGCGCACATACAAGTCTAACGTTCGGCGGCTTTGTAAATCGAAGCATGACCCGGTGACGCTGTCTGTGCTCCAAAGCCGCCTCGAGATCAAACAATTGCCTAGCGCGCTTTCGGCGCGCCTGAAAAGGATACCCTGTTATATGAAGCGCAAGCGACCAATAGGCGGTAACGGAGGTGCGGAAGATAGCTTTACGTATGCGAATTTTTAGATGCTCAGACTCCGCTGGTCAAGTGAGTACACGGCCTGTGACACTAGAGGGTATGAGATAACGAGCTCAGTAGAAATGAACCCCAAAGACATCAGGAGATGAAGTTGGTCAGTAGTCACATTTTGTATAGACGTACCCCCTTAAACGGAGATGATGATGTATCTATAGCATGGACATCCGAGTTCCATCAGGCACAGGATTTTGACTACATCTGCGACGAACTTTCTTTGTGGCACAGCATGACTCAGCCAGGAAACGACTTCAGCTAAAGAAACCTTTGTCTCGTGCTTATGAACAGGTTCGAAAGGCTGGACGTAGTGACGACACATTGGCTCAGTGGGCCTACCTACCAGTTTCGGAGGAGGTGCCAAGCATTGTTTGCCTGCGATGTGCCTCAGTAAAGCGCTGTCTTCGAGTAGGCGACCTCTTTTGAAGCTGCATACCGCCTGTACGTATACATTTCACTACGAGGAGGGGTTGTTTGGGGGCACAGACCTCGATTGAGCGTCCAGCCATATCTTTTACTTTGCAACTCACAACATCTGGACCAGAGCCCGCAACGCCCCCTCTGGTTCGTTTCCAAGATATCTACAGCCGCGAACAAATCCCTGCATGAGATTTGCACCCATTCTACGAGTGTAGCGCAGTGTCATTGCGACTAACACCGCTCGCAAGAACGGCGAATTGCCCAGAGACGGGTATTGATACAACAAGAATTGTATGCACTACGATTCGCGACAACAAGAACTCAAAGGCTAACAGTCACGGCAGGCATGACTGCTGTTCCATCGCTGGATAAAGTATAGTGTGATCCAATGGCTTTCCACCCAAACGCCTTGACTGGCTTCATCGCCGAGACTCCCACCCCGAGGATAAAGCCAATACTCACGAGAGCCATGATCGAAGCCGACGACCTTTGCATGAACCACCAGAGCATTGCACCGCTCTTAGCAAGTATCTGGAAGTACAGCTCCAGTTATGTTTCTTCGACACCCACAGCTGTCGAATTGGCTGCCGGCCACCGTTACTGGCTGCCATGCGGATGTCTAGCGGAGGAATGGATAACCTTCTTCACCTTCGCCGAGGGATGGCTCGATTTAGCGCCGCCTGGAGTAAGGTCGGCCTACGAGGAAGACCTGGTCGACAACTTTGGAGTTTGGCCGAGCTTCGCGAGGACCATGCAGGATGAGACCAGTCTGTCCACCAATTATGATTGGTTTCTGCCAGGAGAGTTATCTGAGCAACTTGCTCCCCGTTGCTCGCATTCTCAGCACTTGACCCACTCACAGACCCCGCGAGTTGCCGAAAAGACCCCATACCCCGACGTCGCCAGAGACCCTTCAAACGGGACTACGTTCAAAGATGGATTTGGTCAGCCTCACTTGGCGCGCCGTAACATTACAGACACAACCGGGCTGAGGAGAGGTCTGCTCCTGGGACAACTATCAGAGACCAGTCCTCATGCGCTCCGCCAGTCGTCTGCGGCTCCGGTAGGCTTATCCGTCCAGTCATTCCCGTTCCCGGCCGTTGTCGCCCCCCAGCGCTTGTCGTCTGCTCATCCTACACATCATGTACCTCAAGCACGCCCACTGTTAGCACCGGCCCAGTCCGCACAACAGGCGTCTCAGGGAAACATGCAGCCAGCATCAGCTCTAGTTCCAGGCCCTCATCAAGGTCAGCACTCTGTCGCCCAAGTGCCTGTGTTTCCTTTGCGGTCTATACGCAGCGGTGTAGCTGCTTTCGAGCAAAACCCGGCGGCTCCGCCAGTTTTCCATCAGCTGCTTCAAGCAAAGGGTATCACCACTGCGGGCTTCCGACCAGGAAGTGAGCTTCCACCGGGTAACAATAACACCGCCTGGGGTGCTGAGCGCATCCGAGCATTTGTGGAGATCGAGGGTAAAAGCATCCAACGACTACCTTCTCTTGCATTTTCAGTACATGGCACTGAGATGACCAACTTCCGGACACCTGCATCCGTTGACATGCGCTGCTGCCCTTTTGAGACGTCGATCGAGGAGATGTTTACGGCAAGTGCAACATCCGTGTGATTCAAGCACATTAGCAGATCACTAACAACGTGGCAGTACTTTCCAAACAGCTGCACGTCCACCCGCGAGACGTGTGTCCGGGCGATGCGGCATTGGAGACCCATGGACATATCCCGCTACATTGTAAGTGTGGCTTCAAATCTTGGATTTTGACAGAAGACTAAGCTAATGCCATTCTCACCAGAACTACGCACATGATACTCAGACACCGGGAATCTGTAGTCGTTCGAAGATCTCGTATCATTTCAAAGCCGCTGAAGAGTGGCAAGAGGAGCATCCAGACTTCGTTCCCACGGCCTCCCTTCGCAACGTCAGCAGAGACAGCCTCTTGAAAGGCGAGAACAGGATACTGCACGACTTCTTCCTTTACAACATGGGTGATGGTGTGGCTCATCCACCTGCTGGACGTCAAGCGCAATTGTTGACGCGTGTCATCGAGCACGTTCGAAGGGTCACCGGGGATCGCCACGTTCGTCTCAGTCAAGCTGCTGCGTACGCAAGGCAGTACAACATCACAGTACCGGTTAATGAGCAGATGAACGTCACAAACCTAGCTGTGGAGGACCAGTTGCCGTCGCCTGCGAGGCTTTTGGCGATGAAGGCCGACTACTGGAACAAATTCGGCGACCATCCGTAGTTTGGAGTCGCTGATGAGACAGACGAGCGGGGAGTCGTTGGCGCAAGAGCCGCGCAAACAGGTTTCGATACCCAGGTACTAGTGGAGGCGTCTTTTGTTGGTTGTGCCTTCGGGCGTCCAGTAAAAGGTTGTCGGCGTTGGAAGCGGGGCGGCCGATCCCCAGGTTGCGAAGTTTGCCGCCAAGCATGCCCCTGTCCATAATCAGTTTAGTGTGGGAGGAGCTTCAAATGGCCGAACAGCTGCAACCACCTCATCTTCGCTCATCCATCATGCGACCACCATCACTCGCAACAATTTTCATCAGACCATGGAACTCATTGCTCGTTGTGATCTATGCTGCGATGATCAAGCGATCAAAGCTTAGTAGGTAATCAGGAATCAAGGTTTGCGACGGCTCATGGTAGTATGAGCAAGAATCTGTGATACCATGATTAATACCCATATCAAGTCTTACCCTCGTCTCAAGCTTGCGTCCATTCATCACGTACCGACTGCAACTTTGAAGCCATTTCTTTCTCCGCACATTCTTTACTATCGCGTATATCCTCACTATGCCGGCAAGCACAAAGCCTTCGTGTAGGCTCCATGACACGGTCATGTGTCCATTCAAGTTTCTGTATTTTCGCCACCTGTCATTTGTGCTCGAGCATGCGACTCACAGTTACTTCCCGAAATGGATTAGAGCGTTCTGGCGTTGCGCGGACGACCTCTCCCCCCCACCAAGAGCAGATGGCCTATGGGCTCATGCGAACGCCGAACTCTCGAACAACTCAACCGGTTCACAAAGCTCTCTACTCATTTATCTTTTGCATAGCGCTTTCAGCCTCGACTCAAACATTTCTCATCTTCTTACAAAGTTTTGTGTAACATGGATGCACCGGACAGTTTTACGACGAGTAACGGAGCCCGAAGTAAGCTTCCAAATCGCGATTTTGTTCCTACTGACACGCACTCCAGACCCCCCAGGCAATGCCATGGTGTCTCACCCATATGGAAATCGACCTGTAGCGTCCATGTCGGCCCCGCGCGGCGTCACGTCGCAGATGGCGAACGAGGTCGACCGTAGCGCCCAGCGAGAGCAACCACCTTCTCTTGCAGACCTTCCTTGGAACAATCCCGCCGTGACGTACACACCCGCACACTACACGCGTCGAAATCTGCTGCAGGACCGGCTTTTGCAGAGCAACGAATATCATCGCCGGCGAGTCAGGGCAGTCATTGAGTTCTCCAGAGATTTATTGATGCGGCTTGGACAGAACCAGGACGATGACGACCTGATACTATACATGATATCCAAAGATCGCCTTCACGACGCATGGATTGATATCTTCCTTACAACGCCTGACTACTATCTGCAGATGGCACCAGCTGAGATTCAAGAAGTATACCATAAGCAGATTGCATCAATGTCAAATGGGGTAAAGATCAACGAGGAGTATACCCTGGGTCGACCGAGAAAGCGAAAAGCTTCTGAAACTGAGAACGGGGTCCAAGTACTTCGCACAGCTAATGCAGTTAACAATGCAGAAGGACAAGTGCATGAGTCTGGTAAGCGACCCCACCACGAGATCTCCGCACTGGCAGAAGAATCACAATCTCAGCATCGCTCGTCACTACCCTCCGAGAGTCTACTTTCAGCTTGTTCGTCGCAGGAGCTGGACCGCATCTTAGACATGTTCATGCCAGCTCTGAGCGCTCAAGTTGCTATCCCCACACATGATCCGATAGCGTCTGCGCCAGAGCCGGTGCTCAACGCGATGGCGGTCGCACCGGCAGTGGTAGTAGCACCTCCAAGTCAGCCCGTGATCCCGGTAGCTATGCCTCCAACAGGCGTAGCCCCCCAGCCTGGCTTAGCGGACCCCATTGCTGCTTACATGGCTGGTAACCCCTTCAGAAACACACAAGATATCGCCGGTCAGGGATGTGCAGGCATTGCAATGTCCCGTGGTCAGATCCGTGCCTTTGTCGAGATTCAAGGTAGACCATTGGCAAGCCTTCCACCTGCGGCCAACTCCCACCATCGTCATGAGCTGAGGGGTGTGGCTCCACCAAAAACGGTTGATCCTACTTTGATCAACTGTGTCACGACTGCGCAGGAAATTCTCACTGTAAGTCTACTGCTCCGATCTGAAAAGCGCTCACTGATACTCGATCAGTTTCTTCCATTTCAGACCGTGAACTACGAGCTTTGGGATCGCATTCGGAAGTCCTGGGCCCCAAAGGCGATCGCTGATCTCATAGTGAGTTTTTGAATCTCTTTCCATAAGTCACATATACAAGCTTATGCTTACTTAACCAGGCCTATGTTCGTCAGCTACGCTCGGGTAAGAGCTTCCACCGGACGACCTTCCACCACTATCACGATAACCGACCGGAAGACATACCAGAGCATACTTTCACCACGAACGTACCTTCAAACATGTCACCGAGAGGGAAACTGGACAAAGATGCCCGCACCTGGCCTCTTCACGACTACTTCCTTTACCATCTGGGGGACGGAGTAGTGCATTACCCCGCTGGTCGCAACGCACAGCTCATGACGCACTGCGTTTGGCATGTGCGGAATGTATCCCATGACATGGATGTCAAGATGTCGGAGATCGTCCAGTATGCAGCGAAGCACGGCATATCCGTTCCCGCTGCGGATCTGATTCAGCCGGACACAAACGTGGTATTGGAAGACACGCCTTCGCCGGCCTTCCTTGCTATGATCCACAAACATTTTGTGAGCAAGTATGGTAAAAGTTCTGGCGGCATCTAGGAAGCCATACCAGATATTGGAGACGCGGTTTCGTGGCGACCCAGTTATACGAACAGGAGATGGCTTTTCTGTTCAACATTTGCTGTGGTGTCCCACATCAGTGTTCAGGAACGCTTCATTCGCATGACGAACCGGACGCGGATGCTTGGGTTTTCTTCCCCTTGACCTTTCCTTTGGATACAGAGCTATGGAAATGCTACACAGGAGCTGTTCTGGCAGACTGTGACGCGGAGAGTGATGATCAGACGGCGATATTTGACACATCAAGTAAAACTCATGGTGCATTTTACTTTGCTGCCTGCGTAATCCCGTATAGTAATACAATTACTCTCCTGACCCTAGCTAATGACAAACGCTGGATCCAAGCGCGTGTGCACGTGCTGTATCTATTCACGTGTCGGTGGGGTTATATACTAAAACCATATGACCGACAGACCCTCTTGACATTACCACAGCTCCAACATCGCCCAAACAAGAGCAAGCGACATTATGAATCAGAATAACGGTAAGCTGCCTCAGTCGAATCCCCGTTTAGCTTGCTTGGGGTTCAATGTACTAATTACGGCCGTCACAGACCTCGCGAATAGTGCGGCGTCTCCTTCAGGTGGCTCAGGCTACACGCTGAGTCACATCGTCAGTCACGGCGGTGATAACCCTGCTCAAGTCCAAGACTATCAAGCGTCAGATGAACTGACTCGCAACGGACTGCGCGCTGAGGCAGCGTTCAATACACCCATGGTCCAGCTGATCATCAAGGACTTCTGCGACTTGAGCGAGCGACTGGAGCAGATCGGGGCCATGGTTCCCACACAGAGTGGCCTACATTACTGGGTTAGCGACTCCGCCAACGGAAGGGGTATCATCGTTGCCGAGTGTGTCGAACTCTTGAGGTACGCGCCCGGATACACCGTGCGCGTTCCGCGTGACGTGCGATTAGCATTTGAAGCCCTCAACACCCTCGAACTCGTAAAACAAGCTATGTATCACAGCCTCTCGGGGTATCTACGATACCTCGAAACCCAACAGCCGGCGCAGGCTCTCCAAGCTTACCAACCACCACCACCACCTATTCTACTTAAACGCCAGGACCAGATCGTTGTACCGCAAGGACCTAGAACATCCGGCGTTCGGTCCAGTGGTTCCGCTGGTATCCATCGGTACGAGTGGCCAGAGTCTCGCAAACTTGCCTGGCTTTGCATCACCCCACGTATGGTTCTACCTGAGAAGGCTTTAGAATCTTCATACTGTTCCTTCAACAGCGTAGCGCTGTGGGACCATGTTGACGTCCGCCTGATTGGACCCAACATCGAGGTGACTCTTGTGGAGATTGCTGCGGTAGGCTACTCAATCCCTCCCCCATACGCGCAAAATGAACTGACGAAGGATGCAGTTCTTTCCTCGAGCAGCCTCATGTTGGAGGGCTATCTGGAAGCGCTTCGAAGCGAGCGGATGGAATCTTCATAAGCTGCGTGAGCTGATCGTCAGTACTTACTGCCTCTGTCTTCAAGAACCTTGCTAACGAATCTCAAAGTTCTACTCCCGCCAGCTTAGTGTAGGCGATTTACGGGCCCACTCCGCCGGCAGTATGAAGAAGCATCGACGAGATGCTCGTAGTCACCTTTGCGCCGCCGCCGGTCTTACGCTCTCTGCGATCAATACCGATCGTGTGAACTCAACTACCGAGTTCTGCGATCTTCGCGACTGCTTCCTTGTCAGCCTGGGCGACGGACTAGTATACTGGCCTGGAGGAGCTGATCAGGGGGTGCTGACCCTCGCTGTCTGGCACGCTCGTCGACACGGCCATAATAACGTACGACTATCTCAACTTGAGCGTTACGTCGAACAAGTACAAGAGGAAATGGTTAAACTATATGGTCCTCTTCCACAGCCTAGTCCCCTTGGTCTCTATCAGACTGATTGGCAGGCGCTAGAGCGAATCTTTCCGCAGCAGAGTTACGATGCGACTCGGGTTCATGATCCAACGTACGATGTCGTCCGAAAGTGGTGGGCAGCGGGACGGTATTTTCACCAAGACTAAAGAAGTCATGACCGCAAAGACGCTTCAGGAAGATGTACATAGCCAGCCAACAGGTCTTTCTCTGCCTGGCTGATTGATGATCATAGCTGGCGAAAGGTCATGTTAGATATCCAGAGTTGTGCCTACAGCTTACGCTGTGTTCTTGGCGCGATGTCACATGTTCTATGTCTTCCCACTAAAGGCCTATTTTATCAGTGTCTCTCTTACTGACAATATGCACATTGCTACCCATTCTGGTAACCATTGACGATGTCAAAATGGAACTAAGACTAACCTCGTTGGATGCGGAGCTTCACTACGCAGCCTTTTCAGATTGGTTCTCGTACTAGTGTGTTTCTTCCAGCGCCCTTTCTGCCCTGTGTGATACCCGAGGCAAGAACCTGGCTCAAACTCTGCCTCCTCTCCAATTTTACAGACTTTTGCCAGGCCCTATACGGCGAAATAGCGATGCGTAAGTTGACACCCCTTGTCTGAAGGTCATGTATTGCGTCAATATACGCAGCGCCTGCACAATGTTAGTAAAGCTCATCATAGCCCTAACTCGAGATCCACAGCGCCTCGCAGAGACACCCATGACGGGTCTCTAAACCTCTTCCAGCGCACAATGCTCGGTATACCTAGCACAACAATGTCGGAGGACTGCTATGTGAACGCAGTTGCCCCTCCAGGGCAGTATATGCGCCACCTGAGCGAAAGCACCACATACCTGGATGTACAAGGACCATTCACAGGCCCAGGAGAGTACGATACCTACTTCGATGACACGAACTCTCTGGGAGTTGGGAGGGAGAACTTCGGCCTCGAGAGCTGGAATACGGCGTCCAGCAAGCCGGCGATCGTCAACCGTTCACAGTGCACTTCGAAGTGCAACGCTCAATTCCCGCGCGCGACGACCAACCAGGCGACGATCAGCTCCAGCACCAACACCAGTGGGTCAATTCAGTCAAAAGAAATTTGTAATGCATCGCTAATACACGCACTAGCCTTTCCAGCATACGACTTTGACTATAGGATAGCTTATCCGCACAGGATAGACGAATTCGAAAACGCTACACCGCCCTTCCCATACCCGCAGTCGCTTCCAGGAGACATGACGGACGTCGGCTTTAATAGCATTAATCAACAGTTCCGTAGACGTCCGCAGCTGGGCTTCGACGAGAGGAGCTACGGACAGTTTGCATCTAAGTCATCTTCTCGTCTTCAGAAGCCTCGGAATAACATTGCACCTGCGGGGCTCACTCTTCCGCAGGATTCAGCCCAAACCTTTCTCTCTCTAGATCCGCTCTACAGCGCACAGCCTCAAGTTCTCCCCGATTTGAAGGGCGCACCGGTGCCAGGTACGAATCTGCTCAGACTCAGCCACGCATGCTTTATGGGGACCATACCCCTTCCAGATATGGCATTTCATGCGCCTGGTATGGCCATATCTGCAAAGACTGAGGAAGTGCTTCGACGACCTGTACCAGAGTACAAGGCTGGGGCCACTTCGGTGGTGGATGTATCCATGTTATCTGGTATGTTGGCTGTCCAGCCCTCTCTTGCTGTTACTTGGCCTTTGGTCACTGGCAATAGTTTGTAATGATGCATGTCCACCTCCCATCTAATTAGAATTTGTAGGAGATAATCCTCGGAGTGAACATAATCTCTTTGATCAACTCTCGTCCCCTACCTGAGTAGATCGAGCACTTCACCGCCTCGAGAGAAGAACACTGTGAAGGAGGACTCTAGTCGGATAATGGTGAAGGAAACGTGGTTGTCGTTGCTGTGCCACACCAGGATGTAACTCACCGAGTCGGTGGGCGCTGCGCACTGTTTGTAGCTGGGTACGTTGAGAACTGCTTTGTATAGCACATACCAGTTAGATCAATCGGACAAAGTGTATCTGACCCGAAGATTGGTCCTTTGGAGTTTGGTAGCAAACCCTGTGTATTGAAGAACGAGCACGATCGAGTAGATTAAGCAAACATCAGAGCTGAGCCACTATAGCACATCCCGTACTCGACGCCTCATACTATATGGCGACAAAGCTGCGGTGTTTAGAGTCTACCCGTCAAGGCCACTTCTACCGCTCGTATTATTGTCTTTTAAGTGTCTCTTAGCATCGCGATAAGCCGCTTTAGATCTTCTGACCTATTACAATCTTCTGTAAAAGACCGTAGATTGGAAAGCAGGTGGTGGCTGTGAAGGCATCGTAAAGGCTAGCGTAGCCCCTTGGCCGCAACAGCCGAACGCGGACGTTGTACCCTCGTCGACACTTTCTTTCGCCAATCTCAACATCCAATCGCTACCCCGCGCCCTGCTTAACTCGACATACACACAGCAGCCATATGTCACCAAGCTCGCTAGTATACCCATCCAGTGCAATCATTGACAAAGACATCTGGTAAGACTCGCATGGCGCACTGAGCCCATCGTCCACTGACTTGCCCGCTTTGCTACAGATAGTATACCCCCAAACTAATCGACTACCTTCGAAGTGCTTGCCGCAACCATCAGCGCACCGCAAGTTACTCCGCTAGGCTCATTGCCATCGCAGCCGAGGAAGTCACCAATGCCGCCACAGCAGTACCCCAGTAATTGGGCGCGACACGAAAGTCAACCATCCGCGGAGCGACCCTCTGAGAGCCACGAGCCCTCTCGCACACCGCAGTATCATCCTATCGACGCGATGTGGCCCACCGGCGCAGACGAATTCGTCTTTGGCGCTACCCCCGGCGTAGACGAAGCGTACCAGTCCGCGCATGATCATCAACAGTTCCCTGGGGCTATATACCATGTACTGGAAGATGAAGAGCCAGCATCGTCGTTTCTGTCGCAGTCTATCCGTGATACAGGGACTACCACGCCGGCTAGTGACCTTTCCGCGTACGGTTTCGCCCCTCATGAGCCTCGGGGTTTCTCTACGCCTAGAGACAACATGCATCCCATGGGGCAACATTCGCCATATCTTGCCCCACCCACGAGCAGACCTGTTATATCTCAGGTCCGTACCGCGTCCAAGAAAGAACCCAGGAAGACTACGATGAGAGCGCCTAGCAAGGCCAACGGAGTGGCTAAGCCTTACCGACATACAACCGGCACAAATGTCCAGGCCATCGCCAATTATGACTTTGGAACTGACGATCTCCATCTTTTAACGTCTGCTAGTCCATCGCACAGCGATATATCACCGCAACTCACCGAATCACTGTCGGGCTCACTCGAACCGCGAAGTGACTCGCTGGGTCTAGCAGCAGCAAGCTTGAGCGCCAAGAAAGACAGTCGCAATGACTTACCAACACCGCATGTTGAAGCCGACGGCGAGATCTCCGCAGCATTACGTCTTCGAACACCAAGCGAGTGTCAAGGAGGCAAGAATCTTGCTCGCGCATTGGGCTTCCTCGGAGGTAGAACCAGTCCGATCGGTCCCGGCGTCTCAGGCTTTGACCTCACGTTCGCTAACCTTCTCGACGCGAGGCGCCGATATCCTGGGCAAGTCAACATCCATCGACATGCGCTTCTTGGTTCTGAAGACTATAACTCAGCATTCGAAGAAGACGCACGGCTGAGCCGAGACCGCTGCAATCAAGCTATCCTAGAATCCTCTCCGGATTCGTTACCGAAAGGCACCTACCTTCTAGATCTTGGCGGCGGCTTCCAGGTCACAGTCCCGCTTGATCCGATAATCGAAGCTACGTTCAAGCAAGGAGGTCAAGGCACCATACCACCTGAGGGTCTCGTACGTATCGCCACGGAGATGAACATCGACATGAAAGACTACCGTGTCGATGGTAAACCGCACCCGGTATACAGTATGGGTGCCCCAAAGCAGGTCGATATCCGGCTCTTGGGCTCTATACCTGTCACCATAGTGGAGATGGCCATCGTGAGTATATACTGGTCGCTGAGACGAAGATACCGTGGCTGATGTATCGTATAGTGGTTTCCTGCGCATGGCTCACTCTGGCCCGACTGGACGCAGCGATTTGCTCGAGGCGGCTGGACGCAAAACAACATCGCTGACTTGATTGTGAGTTTATTCTCCCTTGCCGAACCGTGTCTTTCGTGGGCTGATGTGACCAAGAACCGAGCTTACAACACCGACGCCGTCGAAGGTGTCGGCCCATCGACAATCAGTCAGCAGACGAATAAACATGGTCGTGAAGCCCGTGAAATGTTGGAATCTTCTGGCCAGGGACAACAGCAGGTCACTAAAAGCGCGGCCCTTCCAGTAACGTCTTTCTCATGTGAGAGTTGGACGATTTTTTTAGATTTCCAAGGTGTTTGTGTAGTTAAAATGTTGTTCTAAAATAGTAAATAAGCAGCTACCCTCTACTTATTAGTTGTAAAAGTTAAAAAAAGAGAAGTTATTAACGTAATTTAAACAGTAGTAGGTCTACCCGCTAAGCAACCTACCTAGAGCCTTAGCTCTAGCTACTAAGCAAAACTTAGGTTTCTAAAAATTTGCTATAGGCACTTAAAAAACAACACTAATTAAAGTAAGTCTAACAGGCATTGCTAGCCTTTTAGCTAGCAACGTATTATAGTTAAAAAGAAAAGAACATAGTACGTTACTATAGCTAGAGCCTAGAAGGTGTATATTTCTTCTTAGCTTCTTGCTACTTCTTACCTTTAATATAGACTCTTATACACCTGCTGCACTATATATAAATAAATTACATACAATATAATAGTTAGCCTATTTAATAACAAGAGAAATAGGTTAAGTTAGGTGCAGCTTAAGCTAACTAGAACACTATAATAGTTGCTGTAGTAGTAGATTGTAAAGCTAGTATTCGCTGTTATTAAGCAACCTCTAAAAAAAGTAAAGAAGAAGCTTAACGTAATAGTGCTAGAGCTAGTTAGTTTGCTGCTAGAATTTTTAGTCGCGCATAACGTTACTATTATTTAGTCTTCTGTACGCGATATATAGATAAAAGCAGAGTCTAGAAGCTAGTTAGAACTACAGTTAATTAAGTATATTGCCTACGTTAATAGCCTAGAGGCGCTTAAGGTGTATTATTTAGGCAATCTTCTTCTACAGGCAAGATGCCTAAAGTATAGAGAGACTTAGAAGTAGCTCTGTACTAAGCATTAGTAAGTTAAGTAAGCAGTTGCAGCGCTTAAGCCTAACAAGAAGCAGAAGAAGTTTGTAGCGTGTTTATAAGAATTAGCAAGCTAAGCATAGATATTAGTGTTGTTAGTGTCTCTCTACATTAAGCCTTAATTAAGAGATAGACAGCAGGCAAAAAAGAGCTATAACTACAACTCTACTAAGATAGCAACAAAAATAACAACAGAAGTTGCAGTTAGCAGTTAGAAAGGTTAGGTTAGATAGGTTAAAGGTATTAAGTAAGATAGACGCAGGAATTAAGTCTAGAGGCAAAGAGCAGCCTTATTCTTCTAAGTTGTAATAGTGTCTATTTTTGTCTAAGTGTATTAGCAACACTATCTACGTGCTAGCCGTTAAACATAGGCGTAAGCCTAGGTGCCTGTGTTAGCAAATTAACTCTCAAAATTATATCATCAAACTGTGTTCACATCAAAAAGTTAGTCCCAAAAGCCCGGAGGCGGTGAGAGTTGGACACCGCCTGGCGACGAGTACCGACTAGTCGACTACTACGTCCGAGATCTTGCGAACGGTGTCGATCGCGAAAACTATCCTTCCGGTTCAGACAGAGGCCTTCTGACTCAATTGATCGAGCTTGTAGACGACAATCCAGACGAGTGGGCTGATCTCAAGCTCAGCGATGTCCAATTCATCGAAGATTCGGAGGGTTACTTTGAGACGACAAACCCTTCTTTTGGACCTGGAATGGAGAACCCAGACAAGGAAGCATTTCGTCGCCACAATCCAGACTTGAAACGGTATCGTAAGACGATGGCGAATTATCGCATCCGGCAAAAGAAGGACAAAGCAAAAGTCGCGATGGGAAGCCAAGGCCAGGCTCAGTGATCAGTGAGGCTGAGCTCAAGACATAGCAGTCATTCCAGCTACCACGATTTCCTCTCATGACACTTAAAGACTGTGTGCCATAAATAGACCCAAAAGCTTTCTTACGGAGGTCTCAAAGCCATCCCTCAACTTTTGAGACTGCGACAATTCCCATTAGGAGACCGCCATCTCGCCATCCCGGTCTCACGACACGACTCAACCATATGGGGTCCACAGCCTCGGGCATCCAGCGACGTTGGCGAGGATCGTAGAGAAGTGTCTCAGTGAGAAGTCGTGGGAATGTCGTCCTTTATCAACGGGAGGAGGGCTGTCGGAAAGTTTGCTGGTGAAAACAGAATTGCGGAGGGATGCGATCTAGGCCGAAACTGTAACATCGCTCCACGCTTTTCGTTCGAAGCCACCAGGTCACATTTTTGCTCCCATTGAGAAGCTTCCCCCCGTCTCAAGGATCAACTAAGCGATGCTCTGACACTGCTCCTCATTTCCTGGTCAGTCACGTCATATCCTGGCGACAATATTAATGTGAGCCATACGAGGAAGGAATTGAGAGCTTAGCGTCAGTTAATCGGTTGGCCAATTCCTATCCTCGAAGTACTTGTCAGTCTTCTTCAATTCGCAGAGTGCGTCACCCAAGATCAGCCACGACAAGAGAAGGCACGACTCAAAGAAATGACGGATTTATACATCTACACACGACCCAAAGGTCGACCAGAAAGACCGCAGGTACAGACTTCATATGTGGTGGCGAAAGATCTGGCCCCATTTGTGTGTTGAGAAAGCTCAGGTCCGGGACAGAGGCAGTGTATTATGTGCCCCTTTTTGTCTTCACGAAAGCTTCATTATCCTACTTTCTTACACACACTCTATGTACGTTTGTCCCTGTCACTTCATCAAGAGTGATTATGGGCATCAAGGGTTGGATGGATTGATGCTATACTTCAGTGCCTCTGTCGCGCAGACCATTAAAGTACATGCGAAGAGATGACCGAACCAGTGGAAGACATGCTATAGGAGTATCTGGTCGGCTATCATGAGCGTCGCGTTGAGATAAGGGATATGCGAAGACAAGGAAGGAATTGAATAATAGACCTTGTAGTTATCTAAATGATTTAGTAGATGATTCCGTGCGTGTTGCTGCGACATTAGTTTATGAGACGGGTAAATTCTAACAAAGTCGAGCGATTCACACGTGTGACATTCGCTCAAATGGCAAAGTTCATTACATTAAGTAGAGCGCGAAAGGTTCACCCGATGATAGAGACGCGTGTTTAGACAAGACACAGTAGCTTTGAACCATGTAATGATGATCTCAGGCAGTATTACGCACGATATCACATCCGCGAATGTTCACAACAAGACGCCTTTTTTGACGTCAACGGAAACAATTCGCACGTTACTCTTATTCATTGGCACGTCTATGACTGTATCGCTGGAAAAGCCTCGCTTCCAAGCTACGAAAGGCAGTCTAGACATCTGCATGCCTCTTTTCCATCTATCCGCCAGTATACTATCCTCACACTTGAACATCACCACGACACATCGCTCAACCCTCAGTCCTCCCACCTATAGCCGTGAGCCTCTACATCCTTCCTCACCATAGCCCGATATTCCTCATGCAACGCCACATGCCTCTTGAGGA
Organism: Alternaria viburni; assembly: GCF_023758015.1. Taxonomy (NCBI): domain Eukaryota; kingdom Fungi; phylum Ascomycota; class Dothideomycetes; order Pleosporales; family Pleosporaceae; genus Alternaria; species Alternaria viburni. The sequence continues at coordinate 457,947 of NW_026055795.1, forward strand.
ACCCCGCATCGCTGTAGCCGGCCTGAAGATTTCGATCGATAAGCCAATACGCAATGAACGCATCTAGATCAGCCAGCATAAGCTTCGAGTAAATCATGAGCTGAGCTTGAATGAGGGCTTCGGTAAAGGGACCGCGGTCAAGACCCTGGGGGAAATTGCAAGGATGAACACCCTCGGCGCAATCGATAAGCGCGTAGGGTATCTTGGCGATGTCGAAGCCCGTGTGTCGGTTGACACCGGGTGTGAATGTGTAGTGACCGGTCGTGTGGATGATAGGCTGCGGTGGCAGTGGCGCAGCTCCTTTGACAGGCTTTGTCACCCCCTTCTTCTTCTTCCAGTCCTTTACCCAGGTGCGTGCGTCCATACCGAAGAGACAGTCCAGACCCTGGAGAAGGTGCTGACGATTCTTCGTGATGAAATGTCAGCTCAGTACAATACGCGCGTTCGGGTAGCCATGGAAGAAGACTCACGATGATCCAAGCCTGGAATCTTGGGTTGATTCCGCTCTGTGCGAAACGGGCTTGTACTTCGGGAATCTGCGCATGTAAGGGAAAGAACTTGAAACGAGTTAGCAGTATCTCGAGAGACTGTTACGAGTTTCATACCGTAAGAATCTCCAACGCGGTCAGCGGGATAGTGAAGACGGATATGTCGAATTGTGAGGGGGTCACAATACTGTGCAGTGGATGGAAAGGCCTCTGAAGTACGTCGCGGGGCGGCATCTGATTGTACAATCCGGTATGGATGAGTTGATGCGATACGGACGGCGAGTATAGATCCGTGAACCCAGGTCCAAAGTAGCGCATGCTCTTGTTGCCTTCTTTAAAGTACCCGTTTTCGTCGAAGGTAGTGCGGCCTTTCTTGACTTTGACGTCGTGCTCTGAATCGAAGTCGTCGTCGTCGTCGTCTTTGTCGGCGAGGGCGGAAGTCGCTCCAGATCTCGAGCGCTTTCGAGTGTTCACCCGTGGGGTAGCGCCGCTAGGCGCACGCGCACGTTGCTGATTCTCCCAACGACTAACGTCGGGGTCGTTGCTAGGTGTTTTCCGGGGCGCTTTGGAGGCAGTACCGCGCTGGCGGCCGGTGGTGGGACTGCTCATGACCGTGATCGAGACGGGAGACGAGAGACGAAGGGGCTTGATACCATTGAGAGATCGGGCGTTTAGAAGAGACCTGTTTTGTTTGCCAATACTCCCTCACTCCAGGAGATAAGCGAGCACCCTAGAACCGACTTTGACGTCAGATTTTCATATTTGCTTGTCTAATCCTAATGAAATCTCCATCTCTTCGGGGTATTCCACGTAAGAGGGCGTGCAGCTCCTCAACGCGACAAATCTGGGGGCGGAGGAGAGAGCGTAGCGCTAGTAGACCGGACCACGGAAACCTAGCAAGTGAATCAATTGGCTGCCTAGTAGCGGAGCAGCAATAAATGGGAACAGGCTACGATTTTGACTCGGACTGGGGCATCGTCTTGGTTCGGGCTAGCCATTAAGAACATACTTCGATAGGCAATATGATTGTGATAACTTTGAGGAGCAATGAAAGAATTGGGCAGCCTGGAATACCAGTCATCAGAATTGATGAATACCTTGACTATACCTACTTCCGCATCTCGGCTTGATCAGACAGGGTCCAGAAACGCTGCACAATCGCATCAGGGAGAGCAGGCAAGTGCGTCTTCATTGGGCGTACCACCAGCTCCTCGCCCTTTCCCAGGCAGAGGAGCACAGCAGACCCATTGCTTGTGTTATCCTTTACCGTCGTCTTCAACTCTCCCAACAACCATACAAGCTTACGAAGGGCTCCTTGTCGCTTGCTGTCATCCTCGTAGTTCTTCCTCATGTCCTCTGGGGTGAAGGTCTTCTCGGTGGAAGAGAAGACGCCATCCTTGTTTGTTCCAAGAGACCACCGCGAAGTTCTACCGACCCAGATCTGATCGAGAGGCTTGCTTTGATTGTTGCTCTTCAGTTCCATTGTCTTGCTGTGAGGGATCGACTTTCCTGCCAGGAGCACAATGGTCGAGTCAGAGCTTTCGGGTCGGATGGTAGTGTTCGCGATTTCGGGCTCGAGATGTGACGCGGATTTCGCCAACAATTCCTCGATTTCGTTCGTTGAGGGCTGCTCATCGGGCATATATGCGTCTGTTTCTGCCCTTACCACAATGTTGAGGCCACCGAAATCGTACTCTATGGTGTGATGATGCCCTTCCGCATCTTGAAGATCTGGTTCCAGTTGCGTCGTCCAAGCAGCCTCAAAGTTCCGCCCGTACGATCCGTTTGTAGAGCCAGCCATGCCAGAGCGAAGCCGTCGCCCCACAATCAAAGTGTTGCCAACGACGTGGAGGGTCAGTGCGAACGGCTGGCATGATACATCCTTGACGTATGTAATGAGCGCAGTCATTGATCCGCGAGCGACGAGGACATCAACGTCGTCGAAACGCTTGCTTGGCTTCATAACAGTAAGAGCCTGGAAGAGTGGCTCAAACTGAAACCGCGGTACCTTGGCTACATGTTGGTCGATATAGTAGCGTCCTGTGTCAGGCTCCAGTTTCAACGGGGCGTTTGGCTTCGTAAACATCGGCGGAGTACCAGGAACGTAGATAGTAGGGGTATCGGTGTACGACTTGAAGCTGTAGCTGCAAAGAAGCTCATAGCCCTTATCCGACACATGGTGTGGCGACTCAGGCATCGCCTTGGCCAGCATGTTGAAAATGACCTCGTTGCTCGTGTTGGCGTTCATCCAAGGGTCATCCCGTCTGCGCTTCAGATACCTCTTCCACCAAGCCACGACGGACTTCCACGTACTGCCTTCTACGTAGACACGGTCAAGGGCGATGATGGTGACCGAGTAAACAGCTAGTGCAGCCAAACCCTGCCACTTGCTCCATGACTTGGAACTCTCCATATCGGCAGACACCAGGTATGACTCGTGTAATGCAGTCGAGGGTGAACTTAACGACGTGGAGCTGATGAGGGGTCAGGAGGGTCGTGTGCTGCGCTCTTGCTCGAGTAGTCGATCTAGAGGTTCAGCGAACGTTAGGTAGAGTGAGAATTAGTTTCGGGTGATCGATATGTTGAGCTAGGCGGTGGAGAGGCAGGAGTCGTATATACCGGTGAGCAATAAGGTGAATATACGGTAGGAGGAAGGCGAGGCTACACTCATAGGCTGCAGCCAATAGATGGCAATAATGCAGGGAACGAACAGCATTTGCCATGAGTACGTGCTTCATTACGCCGACCCCGATAGGGTTCAGTGAATCCACGGCGAGAGAGCCCCAAATCGCGGTCGGTAATCGCCCCCTCCGAGTCGATAACTCGAGATTAACGAGCCCAGTGATTGCCATCAAAACCAGCAAGCCATCGCACCCACAAGCAGAATGCGGTGGCTTGCCAAAGCTTGACCGCTCCTCTGTGGTCGCATGCCTTAACTGTGGAAGGCAGTAGGGCGTTTGTCAGGCCACCATGCCGAAAGCGGAACGCATCGCTATAGGATCAACCCAGGGTGGCCCAGTCACCCAAGCGTTTGTCTCGGTACAAAGCACGGCGACGATATTGATGAGAACAACGAATCATGGAGCTCGCCTTCCTGGCAGATCGAAATGCCGGCGGGAAGTTGCTACCTCCCGGCATCAGGTGGTGTTCATAGGGTTGAGGGATTTTGCATCCTCGCGATGGTGCTTGGATATTGATTCAGCATGACGAGCATGCGCGTAGGAGAAGGTTGTTGGGTGAAGTTTGACAGCTCGGTGGCCGAAGTTCGAGGACGCGACGCGTGTGCCACCGTCCGCTGACGTAATGACGCGATCCCAAAAACGCGCTACGGCTGCGCTAACCCCTGTGAGCTAATCACGTGTACTATGAGAAGCTCATCATCGCGCCGCACAGTAAACGTCAAGCAACTACTCGACTTCATTGCGCTACGCTAACATACAGCTTACTCCGACGACCACAGTAACTACCGCGGCGTGGATGTGGGCAAAGTCCCCACCCCTCCCCCAGTTGGCACGACATCGTTCGGATGACCCAGACTCATTTCCGCACTCGAACCCCCATTCCCTCTTATGCCCACAAGCTCCGGCAACGATGATAGATCGAACGGTATTCGCTTCTTTGTACTGGTGCCAGTATGTTGTCGTTGCTTCCGCCGATGAAGGAGCCAAACGGGCGCGCACATGGCCATTAACAAGAGGATAGCGAAGCCGACCGCGATACCGGCGATCGCGCCTTTTGGTAATGGCGATTCGCTTGATGCGTCTGGGTCGGAAGGAGTGGTTTCTGGCGCCGGCGATGGAAGAGCTTCGATCGAACAGGAAGATGAGCCGTCTGGTGCCGTAGAACACTCGGGTGTAGGCAAGATCAACTGGATTTGCCTGGCGTCGACAAGGTTGCGCCATATTTCGTCAGATAGAATCGTGGTAGTAGTGACGGGAGCTTTGCCTTCAACGCACACAACCTCGTCTAACGTGGTAACGTCCGTGCCGGGAAGGCTGAAGCAACCCTGTTCCACTGCCAGGTTCGTGTTCCCTGCGTTAGTACGGTAAAAGCTGTACCGATGAGTCAATCAACTGAAACTGTCATGCTGTGCATACAAAGAAGAACTTACGAAGGACAGCATGCGACTTGAGTGTAAGTAGAAGGCGTGCTGAAAGTCCTCCGTGCTACATCAACCCATCCTTCTGGACATTGATTTGCCGGAGAATACAAGAGGTTTGAGTGAGAAGAAAGGTAGGGGCCGAACCAGTGTGTTCCTGGCGGAAAACATTCACTTGCCAGAGTGGGCTTGCCGTCAGATCCGCATGTCCGGTCTCTTTCCCACGATGCACAGCTGCTGCTGCCTTCTGTGTCACACTCTCGAACGGGAAGGGAACAGTAAGCTGGTGCGGTGAACGGCGTAATTAGCGACCCGTACGGGGCTGTGGAGTCTGGTGTTGTCACGGGCGACGACGATGTGCGGGAAGTGGTGTCTATGTTGCTGGAAGTAGAGGATGATGTTGCTTGTTCGCTAGCAGACGACGACGACGACGACGAAGATGTAGAGGGGGAGTCGGCCATGTTGCGGAGAAGAGAGGATGATTTTTCGCTACGAGAAGACGAGGATAAACGTATGGGGATCGAAGGCACCCGTGCATTCATATGCAACGCATGGCAACGAGAACATTATAATGCGTCGCATGATACCGTCGGCTAATGAGAGGACGGTCAACGGTGTGACGAGATTCGCAAATGTTGCTTGAGTTCCGCGCCGTATGCTGCGCCGCACATCTGCCCATGCGTTAAAGCGGGTGAGAGATTGATTCTTGGCAACCAACCTTGCCGGGAATCTTATGTTATTTATATGACGATGATTGGCACAAAGGATGTTCAAACGGAGCTGCGGATGCGCAGTGGGATTATACGCTCGGCATGACCGACCCGCGAAGCTGTCGTGGATATCAAGATAAATAGAGTGCGCCTTGGTCCAAGTGGTTCGGGCTGCTCATTAACATGGTACTCTGGTGTACGGTATGGTTGTGATAGCCCTGATCATGTTCGCTGAAGTGCTGTTTTGCATCTTGGTGTTGCCACGAACGCTCGCCATGCCTATCGCGAGACTGTTTGCGGACTACGAGAGAGCCTCGCTCAATTTACGGCTGTTCCGACAAACACTGCAGCATTAGCTGTGGCTAGTAATTGCTGAGGCCTTTATTGGTATAGCTATATTCTCTGTCTTACTATAAGCAGAGATAGTTCAAATGCAGATGCGTTTTGCATCAGACATTGCACGTCACTAGATTTAGGAAGGCGGAACCGAACAAAAGCCTGATCACAAAGAATCACGACCACAAAATAGGGAAGGTTCAGCCGGTCTCGAACGACCAAGTGGTCACAACGTATTGCTCTCTGCTAAACAGTATGGGTATCAATATAGTAACAAACGAAGTATAAATCCAAGCCATCAAAACCCATCAACGCCCTGGTGTGAGCGCTGTTTCCAATCTCGGCGACCTCACCTCCGGCTGTGGATGGAACAACCCATTCGAACTCGCCATCTGTGTAGGCGGAGAAATCGTGCCATGGTTTCCCACGAACTCAGGTAGCGCGTCGTGCTCTCCACTCGGGCTAGCCTTCGGTATCGGTGCGTGGTGGTGCTGATTTTGGCGGCGACGCCATAAGAAGAAGAGTCCACCAAGGAGTGCCAGTGCGGCGACCGCGCCCACGGCGATGCCGACGATGGGGCCAGTACCGAGACGACTTGATTTGGGTTCTGGGGAATTGGCAGGTGGTGGGTTATAATGAGGAGGACCGAAATCTAATGTTGGTTCGCTGAGAGGGGTGAATGTCGCCTCTGAGGCCAATGCAGTGGTAAGAATCACTTCCATTTTCGCGGCCCAAACGGCTGTGTTGCCGCTACCATCTTCGCTGGTAAACCGTTCAGAAGCCAAGCTTCCATCCGTCTGGCAGGCCAAGACCGAAGTCGAATTGGCGGTCCAGGTGATCGAACTGGTACAACTCGCGAAATAATAGGTATGCGCCGAGTAACCACTGATAAACAACGTCAGTGACTGCCAAACATGCTGGCCAGAACCTACTCACGATGGACAGCATACTGCGGTGGTCTGGCTTGACGAATCTATAATCTGACTTTGCGTTGCCCACCCACCAGGACAACCTGTAGCCGGGGAGTATGTCAAGAGCGAGTATGGGAACGGACTGCCTGGAAAGCATTCGCTAGCACGGGTGGGGCGTCCATTTGAACCGCAGGTCTGATCGCGCTCAATGAACCCACAACTTAGGGTAGGTGTGCCAGTTGAAGTTCCACTAGACGGTGTCTCAAGAAAACATGACGACTTGACAACGTTGTTGCAATAAGACGGCGGAGTGAAAGGGGTCATAATCGAATAGGAGGGTGTCGCTCGCGTGAAGGAGGAACTGAAGGAAATCGTCATGGATGCGGTTGCGAAATCGGCCATGGCTGAGGTCGGAGAGGCGATGAAATCGCGTACCACTGCAAACAGGTCGAGACCAGCAGCGAGCATTTGTAGTACTCACAAGGGATGGGAAGGATGAGGTCAAAGCGCAGCCCTGCTCCGCCGCCCCCATGCTCCCGTTGTGTGAGACCATGCAAGCCTCGCGAGTTGCTTTCCTCTCTCCAATGAGGGTGTGGGTCTATCAACAGGCGCGTGCAGACAGCATGCATTCCGCGGTGCGCCTTAAGCCACTTTAGGCTCATTGGGTCTTGCTAGGATCTTGAGCGAGATTTCAATAAGGACATGGCGTTGAGTCGCTCGCCTGGTTTGTTTTCGGCGTGTTGAGGACAAAGCATCCAGGCAACCTCCGACGGCATCGTGGTTGACGTCTGTAGTATGAACGATGAATTAAGAGTATGACTGTGAAAATGCTACGCGACGTATGCAAGGCTGACCACCCTTACCTTTTGACAGCGCGATTCGCGTTTAGACTTGCCTTGTGGGATGCGGTGTGCGGGCAGTGATGGCGTTTGGGGGCCAAATTTCCTTTGACAGCATAACAACTAGGTGGCACAGTTACCAAAACATTGGGTCTCGATGCTGGCTGTGGAGGCTGTGTTGCTCATGCGCTCCATCCCAAGCAATAGCATACCGCCTATCAAGAGATTGCGATAGGAACATTGTGTATGTTATAGGCAACGCGATTTGGAAGACCGGCGTGTTTTCTGCGCGTCGTCGTTTTGCCAAGGAATCGTGGCGGTACATTCGGGGCAATTGGGCAATAACGCGAAGCAGAGGTCGCAAAATCGCGTGCGCATGTGTGCGAAAGTTCGCCATGATTGGAATGAGATGGAGGAGAGATGGAGTGTCGTTCAGCAGCGGTTGAGTTGAGATGAGGTTGGAGTTGTGTAGTGCAAGGCTAGAGGCTCAGGCAGCGTGGCGGCGAATTGCGGGGAAGGCGCGACCAGTACTGCAGCCCCCGACGTCTGTGGATAAGCAAACCTTGATACATCTGATCTTTGAACTCTGGCTTACGAGAACATGGGCTGATTAGTATACTCAACATTGTTGTTGAGTGAGCAAAAAGGCCCGGCCTGGCAAGAGGGCAATTGCCGAGAGAACGTGACCTGGCGATATGTGGCTCCGAGATCCTCGGCCCAGCCGTCGCGACTATGTTGCCCCACAACTTAAGTTAAGAGCTGTCTCCGCCTCCGCATTCACTCACCATCTCCCCTAAACATCGCCTTCCTCACTCACAAACCTCAATTAATCGCTCCTCTCTGACTTCACAATGACCGACCGCCTCAAGTCCATCGTTTCGCACATGACGCCCTCGGCCAGCGGCATCTCGGCCCTGTAAGCTCCACCGGGACAGATATGACACGTGAAGAACGCGCGGCGGATGATAAGGGAAGAATGCAGCGCTGACAGCCATCAACAGTACCACCAAGAACCCCGACGATGTTGTCATCACCCTCGCCCTCCGCACTCCCCTCACCAAGGCGCACAAGGGCGGTTTCAAGGACACGACCCTTGACGGCCTCCTCGTTAAGACGCTCAAGCAAGTCGTCGCAAAGTCGAACCTCGATCCCGCAGTAGTAGAGGACATCTGCGTCGGCAACGTCTCAGATGCCAAGGCTGCCTACTATGTCCGCGCCGCCATGCTCGCCGCTGGCTTCCCCAACACCACATCCGGCTCGTCGCTGAACCGCTTCTGCTCTTCGGGACTCAAGGCCGTACAAGACATTGCCAACCAGATCGCCGTCGGCAGCATCGAGTGCGGTCTCGCCATGGGCGCTGAGAGCATGACAGCCGGCGGCGACAGGCTCGAGAGACCATTTGTCGACGAGGTGCTCGAGAACCAGGAGGCGAAGGACTGCATGCAGCCCATGGGCCAGACCTCAGAAAACGTCGGCAAGGACTTCAACATCTCGCGTGAGCGCCAGGACAAGTACGCTGCCGAGTCATACCGGAGAGCCGAGGTTGCGCAGAAGGCGGGCTGGTTCGACGACGAGATTGCGCCCATCACCACCCAGATCAAGGACCCCAAGACAGGCGAGGTCAAGACCGTCACCCTGATCAAGGACGAGGGTATCCGCGCCGGCACCACATTCGAGAGCCTGCAGAAGGTCAAGCCTGCCTTCCTTCCCCACGGCGACCGGTCACACGCCGGAAACTCGTCGCAACTCACAGACGGTGCCGCTGCCATCCTCATGATGAAGCGCTCCATGGCCGAGAAGCTCGGCCAGCCCATCCTCGCCAAGTACGTCGGTGCCACTGTCGCCGGTCTGCCACCCAGGATCATGGGTATCGGCCCATCCGTCGCCATCCCTAAGCTTCTCTCCAAGTTCAACATCACCCTCGAGGACGTTGACCTTATTGAGCTTAACGAGGCTTTCGCTTCCATGGCCGTATACTGTCTCGAGACACTCAAGATCGACCACCAGAAGCTCAACCCAAGGGGAGGTGCTATCGCGCTGGGTCACCCGCTCGGCTGCACCGGTGCGCGTCAAATCGTAACTGGTCTGAGCGAGTGCAGGAGGCAGAAGAAGAAGGTTCTGCTCACCAGTATGTGCATTGGTACTGGCATGGGTATGGCCGGTCTGTTCATCAACGAGCAGAACGTGTAAGATATTTAGTACGTAGCGTTGTATATGAAGCCATTTTCAGTCGTCTGCATCAATCTTCGTTCACCTTCCCCGGCACATGCGTATTCAAATCCTTTCGTGGCGTCCTGCCTGCATCACTCAGCCTAAGCCAGGTGCACCTACCCGATCGCTTACTGTTCGATCGTTTTGTTGGCTGGCACGAGACTTCCGAGCAAGAACACGGAACGTAGTTTCCTTCTTGGGTGGGCGATTTCGTGTAGTCAACACCTCACTTTTCCTGTTGAATCATAACCACAGGAACCACGCATCCGCTCCAAAGGCCATCTCAATTTCGGCAAGCGCAGCATCACAGATTATCTTCCGGAATATCAACGCCAAGCCGCAAGTCCCCAGAACCATGGTACGTCAGGAAGCTGAGACTTTAAATCCTGCTTCATCAAGGGGTCCCTCTGCATACCATCATTTCTTAGGCCTACCTGCACCTCACGAAAGCTTCCGACGTATCACCTGCACATTATCGGCGCGCGCACAACACATCCTCTTCTCTAAACACACGCAACAAGATCTTGAGAGACACTATCAAGACTATCAAGACATGTCGGATAACAGCAAAGACACTGTAAAAAGCCCTAGTGCGACGGCGAGCGTTCCGAGACGCGCAATCCCCGAAACAATGTACGACCGCGTCAAGCACCTCCCCGAGTACAAGGCCTGGGTGGCTGGTGGTGGTTTGGCGCGATTCGCCAATGAACAAGATCTGGAAACAGATTTTGTAGATCACATATTCCGCACCAGCCCCCAGGTCCAGATTGCGTACGATAGAATTCTCCGAACGATGCCCAGCCTATTGCAGGAGATGACCCGGGATATGAGGCCAGAGCCGACGACCTACAGCCAGGCAACCGCACTCCAAGCAATAAACGATTACGAGCAAGGCAGCAGTTCGGCTGCAATCTCGGAGGACGATGATGACAGCGCCGAGAAGACGAGCAACCCCGAGAACACAAGCGAGAAGGAACCCGCAAGCAAGCAAACTAACGACGTTGTGAGTCGCAAGACTCGGCAGCCCTAGATACACCTTGATACCAAGACTAATACCGGGTACTTCACAGGATGACCACGAGGACTGGAGTTGGAGCGCGTTCATGACAGACAACCGTCCCAATTTCTCACCTTTCAGATGCGGGAGAGCGCGCAACCTTCAATGGAGCAGCCCGACAGTCATGAATGTGAGCAGGAATGAGATGAATTGATTATGTATTCTAACATGAGATAAGAGCTGCCTATATACGGCAGTATGCTTGCTACAAACAGTTGTACGCAAGCATCTCTTTGTACATAAGATGGTTGCTAGCAAACCAACACAAAGAGGGGTTCCGCCTCGGCGGAGGGTAGCCCCGCGAAGAGACTGAAGCGAGAATGATCGCTACGATCGACGTTGCGAGTCGCACTCGGCAGCCCTAGATACATCTTGATACCGACCTTGGAAGACTCAGAAACGATGTACGGCAGAGTTCAACACCTTCCTGAATACAAGACCTGGGTGACTAGTGGGGGCCTGGCACGATTCTTAAAAGAACGTGTGTCTTCATGACCGTTACAATCCTCATGTTCGGCAGTCGTTCAATGACGTAACGGTTACCACTGCATGCATCTCAGCGACATATCTAGGTTTACACAAACTCTACAAATACCACATTCGAAAGATACCAAAAATCCCGTAAACATATTCCAACCATCCAACACCTCCAAAATGCCACACCCAAGCCTCGAATACACCACCGTCCAACCCCCCTCATCCACCTACCCCCAAAACGCCACCCGCAACAACACCTCCGGCACCGACGCCTCCGTGCTCGACCGCCTCAAGATCCGCGAAATCTGCGAAGGATGGGGGATGTACCGCGATGCAGCCGAGTGGCAAAACTACTCTTCCATGTTCCACCCCGGCGCCTACATAACCACCTCCTGGACGCAAGGCCGTCTCGACGACTTTATCGCATCCTCAAAAGAAGGGTTTGAGAAACAGACGCCACATGGCCCGTTCCCATATATTCTGCATCGCATCTGCGGCCAGACAGTCGATGTACAAGGCGACAGAGCGATAAGTAAAATGAAAGTTACAATTACATGTCGTATCATGCTTGATGGCATCGAAATGGATAATGAAGCCGATACCCGCTTCTTCTTTTTCTTATCCAAGAACGATGCTGGGAAGTGGGGTGTCAATTTCATGACGTTGTTGTTCGATAAGGATAAGATGGTCCCTGTAGTGCCGGGCAAGGCGTTCGATGTACCCGAGGAAGAGGTCAGGCAGTATCCGAGTGGGTATCGGTATCTGGCTTGGGCGGAGATTAAGGCGGGGAGGCCGCCGAAGATGGATTTGAATGCGCATGGGCCGGAGAGGGATGTGTTGTATGGGAAGTGTAAGGTTTGGTTGGAGGGAGGGAATGTTAGGCCGAATCTTACGGGGGAGGATTTGGGGGAGTGGTAGATTGTGCAGGCGAGATTTGAGTGAGAAGATGATCACGAAGCAATAGATAATTCTATCATTGGAAGCAAAAAAAGATGCCAAAGGCATGTGTAGCATGACTTTGTTACTTGACGCGCAAAAACAATAGCCATTAACTCCCATGAGAGTCGAACTCATAACCTTCACGGTTCAAGCGGGCCTTCCATCCCGGAGTGCGTCCACTCTCAAAGATGTAGACGACGCTTGAATAGAAGCGTGATGCGCTACCATTGCGCCAGAGAGTCTTCCTTTCATTTATGAGATACTCCATATTCTTATGAGCTTTGTATCAGGCTCCTTCCGTCCAGATCAAACAAGTCAGCCATCTGCAACGTTGTGGCCTCTACGCGGTATCTTCTACCTTCACACCCTTCTGCTTCTTCTCCACCGGCTCTTGCTTTACCACTACCTCCTCCTGGTCAACCGGCTCCTGCGGCGTCTGATCGCGCTTCCTCTTCCTAGGCTTACGCTTAGGCTTTGGCTTAGGTGTCGGCGTATCAGGTGTTTGCAGTCTATCGTTCGGAGCAGCTACAGTCCTTGGGTGCGGCACCTCAGGAATGATGTTGTAATGCTGAAACATTGGTGTCCTAGGCATGAGTCGACGTGTTAGTTTGTCGTGGTATACCGCACCTGCTTCCCCGAAGATGGGACTGTCGAAGTTATTGGTTTCTATAGCTTCGAAGATTTCATCAATGTCTTCCTGCCGTCGGGGGACGATTTGGACTGGCGGATGATTGACGGGCGTGGCGGTGGGTGTTGGGCATTGAGGGGGAGTGCCTGACGTTGGCTGATCAATTCGGTGCAACGCCTGTGGCCCTTGGTTACTTGTTGCCGATACGGCCTGTGGAGAGCCTTGGCTGGCTGGAATTTGCTGCTCAGGTCCCTGCGGTGGAAACAACTGATCATACAGTGGCGGCGGGGAAGGCATACTCAGTGTAATCGTAGGTAGATTTGCTGGAACACTAGTTGCACTTGCATCTTCCCTACTCTCCAGGCGAGTTTGACTGTCTGCAGCTTCTGCATGCATCTGTGCGTCTGTCTGAGTTTCACGGCTCTGAGGCGAAGAGTGAACAGCTTCGGAGACATGTTGCGAAGTCGCTACTGCTTCTTCTAGTGATGGCCTGTCGGATTCGCGGGCGGTTTCCATTGGGTGTAAATACCTTCTACTCTTGAAGTTGTAGAGTTATGGTTTAGGGAAGTGGAGCCCGTTGGCAAGCCAATATTTGAACAGGAAGGGAATGCGTTCACTAAGCCGGTAGCTGGATGTGGACGAGCCTCGAGCATTCACCAGGGTCAATGGTGACTCAGCGGCCGATTAAGAAAGTACTATTCACTTCCGCGTGAGTTGGAAGCGCTTTGAACGGGTCTTATTTGTGCGTCTGGAGGGCAGTAGGCACATCAAGTGGCCAGAAGAATCTGCCACGGCTGCCCCATCTGGAAAGAACGGTGAATACGAAGAATGCCATCCCGGCCGACGTCGATTTCACGTGATCAGATACAACTGATCTACACGCACGTCATAGATTGGAAATATTTGTTCAAAGACGAAGTTGATGCATGCTGACATGAGGTCGATGGGCGGGAAAAATGCTGCATCGCGGTGGTGCGAGCTTTGCGCCATCACGGACCAGCCGAGCCGAAGACTTTCCTACACCACGGGATGCCATGCGACAACTTCAGTAACTTTCGCAAGGGACTGTGCTGCTCGAAAATGGAGATGACGGAAGATGGTGTAAAGGTCTGAGATGGATTGTGATGGAACAATGCTGAGGTACGTGAATGGCGATCGATGATGCGACTAGATTTTGACCGACCAATCAGCAGCGACTTGCTTCAAGTCGAGCACATCGACGACTTTGATGGTCCTTTCTTCTATCACGTCTTCAGTGAGCACAGTGCAACGATCTACCAACCGAGATCATCAGTTGGCGCGAGGCTGTTTCAGGCTGAATGTGTCTTTTCGGATCATCGTTCCAGCCTGGAATGCATAGAAGAACACCTTCGTCTTCGCGACACACAAGCTAGTCCGTTCATATCGGTCTTCAGTGACTTCGGTGGGATATCTTGTCTTTCCGTATGGTTTTCATACTGACTAGTAGCAGCTGCAGCGTTGCGTGAAGCGTATGATCTTCACATCCGAGGTCACAATGCTATTCAGATGGTCCAAATCCAGGCTTCAGGCTTGGTGATCGATTTGATGACCCCAGCTAGTGCTCACGGTGCTTTGATACCCACATGGAAAGGCGCAAAAGGTCGCGAAGACAGGTGGCTTTGTGTGGCTGATCTTAGACCACTCCTCGATCTCGACCTGAGATACATCCGTCCTTCAGAATGGCTGGCGTGTGGCTCAATATCCAAAGCTCGGTTCTCAGCGGCCTGGCCAATCATCGGAGGACGACTGTACTTCAACGAAGGAAGGAGCGAAGGCCTGGTCGAGTTCTTTGCGCGTGTATGCGGGCATGTACCAGAATATTTTCCAGAGCATGATGTGTCTGAGCGATACGAATACGACTGGGAAGGCGAATGCTTTGTTGGAACTGAACGTTGGCGCGATGCGAGCGCGTCAATCCAAGAAACGAGCGTGGCGGGCGCGGGACTGGGGCTAGGACTTGCTGTCTCACAATTCACGCGACCGACGCCGTTCGGATATGCCGGCTATCTGCGCGGAATGGTTGTGATGGACTGATGTATCATGTATCTTGTAAAAGTATTGTACGATTAGATGAGGTGACCTTGGAAGGATATCTGCAGGTGCCCAGGTGGAAGGCAGCAATGGTACTAGGCTCAGATAGGACAAGCGGGCTACGCCGTTCCGTCGTGACATGTGGACCCATGTCAGCAACCCCTCTTCTCTACGACAACATTATCGAAGTACGGTCAATCATTGCACACCAAAACTTTCGCGCCCAAGAGATCTCTTTGACAAAATGGACGCTGTGTAAGTAGTCATGATACCTCTCGAATCTGGCTCGAAACAGCACTAACATCAGCGTAGCACATTGCATAACCAGACTGAATCGCCCCTACTACGCTTGCCCGCAGAACTTCGCAATAGGATCTACGAACACGTCTTCCGCGTGGACTGTATCAACTTCTATGATATGCGCCCCTGGGATTACAACGCGAGCAAATACAAAAGGCCTGATTACAACCCCAATCCTGTGCGCGGGACAAAGCCAGCTTCACAATCCCTATCCTCGCTTCTCAAATATCTACTAGTATGCCGCCAATACTATGCGGAGACCAGGTTGCTGGTATTCAAGCTGAGTCCTCTCTGTGGACGTCCCGGAGATCTACTTTACGCCGTGGAAAAGATGCCCAGGGACGTGCGAGACGCCATTGCAGTGCTTCGCATCTACGAAAACGAAAACTGGACCAGACTTTACCGAGACTTTTACCTCCCGACAGATCTTCCTAACCTGCGAAAGGCCGAAGTGCATTCTTGGGCTCCTAAGGTCGTGGGAGACCCGGTCTTGTTTGCTCATGAATGGAACCGACGTCATGTTCCAGAGGGCAACGAGGTTTTGCGTTTGAGAATTGAGAAATTCTTCAGAGATCTCAGATTGAAGGAAACTGAGGATGCGCTCATTGATGTTCAAAACCATGTTCGCGGTTGGTTTGAGAAAGGAACTGAATTTACGTTGATCGATGCACCGACTCCCTGTTACAAACACGTCATGGGGGAAAGGTGGGAGGTTATGTAGGATTAGGCGAGGTATGCGGGAATCTTGTAGTTCAGCATACAATACTTACGACTTCTCTGATTTGTTCGGATATCTTTTCGTCTAGTTCGTCGATGTTGCGGAAGTTGTGATTGTAGTCCACCAGGGACTTTTGCTACGATACCGCACTTTGCGCATGTGTATAGTTTTAGAAGGCTCGTAGTTCTTGTACCAGTGCACTTGCTATGATATATGCACCTTCGCCATACGCTTCAAGCTCACAGCTTCCGCAAGATTATCACACGCCCACCTCCAGCATCCTTCCGGTACTGATGCAAGTCCGTCTCTACAATCTCAACCTTCTCCTCCTTCTCCAGTCTCTGCACTTCCTTCTCAAACCCCTTCTCTACCCAGAAGCTATCTAGCACGGTTGCGACTACAACCCCACCATCCTTGACAACCCTTACGAAATCCTCCAGCGGCTCTGGTCCGAGATGACCATGTGTGAACGTACCGCAGCACGTCAGCGCATCAAACTTTCCGTCCTCAAACTCCAACCTCTTCGTCAAGTCCGCGGTCGTAAGGTCATCGTACACCGCGGTATTCTTAGCGACGGCTAGCATGCCTTCGCTAATGTCGAGGCCCAGAATATCTGTAGCGCCAAGCCTGGAGAGTTCGACACCAACGAGGCCGGTACCGCATCCTGCATCCGCGATCTTAAGGCCAGCGAGAGGCTTGTCGGGTGAGATGTGGTTTAGCTTCAGGCCTCGGGCTACTGCTTGCGCGACGAGACGTGGCGCGGTGAAGTCGTGCAGAGTCATGTCGGAGTCGTATGTCTTCGCCCATTCGTCGTATAGTTCGCGCGAATCTTCGGTGGTTTTGGCGGCGAAGACGCGGTCTAGCAGCGTCTTCTCGTCTGACGTCGCCATATTGACAGTGTGATGATTGTCGTGCTTCTAAGGTTCTGTGAACGGCAATTCTATGATGCTTATATGCAAAGAAGAAATGCCTGAGGATGATTGAGGTCGTTGTTTGTGATGAAGCGGTACCTGCCAAGGGAGTTGGAGGTCTACGGACAGTTGTCACGCGTGACGTCATCAATCGCGACAACTGATATCGCGACACCACCTGGACACTTGGGCGGTGCACAGATGTCATAAAACAATAAAATGACTCTCGGAAGAGTAGACACAAATTATTGACCTCAAATTTATGGTGCCGTGTTCGCAAGACTTCATACAGTAGCTGCGCAAAGCTATGAGACTGCTATGCGCTGGGCCAGGCGGAACCCAAGTGACCTCGGGAGCTACTAGCGACGTCTTAACGCGATAATTTATTCGCAAGATGTAGTATTATCTAACTGCTATGGCTGCGAAGTCTTGATATGCCCGGCAGCACCTGCGTATGCCGCCACTCTCTTCCTCAATTCTTCGGTCCTCTCCGGTTGTACCTCTCCTTCCATGTTTACCACAAGAACGGTCTTCCAATCTGGAAATTTGCACAATGCTTCCAAATTGACATCGTGTCCAGATTCCTTGAGCTGCTTCAGCGAGCGATCATTGAACACCGACAATTTCTTGAAACATGCGACTACGCCAGCAGGTATGAGGTTCTCGATAGTTGCGAGTTCTCCAAAACCGACATGAAGTGGGTTCAAGGAAAATGGCAAGAAGGCAGTTTCGTTGTAAACCTGGCGGCAGACCATAGAGGGGTAAAGGAGCCGGTCTAAAGACTCGTAGCAGCGGTACTGGCGGCAAAGCTGATGAAAAACTCTGATTAGGAGACGATCTCGAGCCACATGTAGGATATCAATGAAGTAACAAGCGAATGTGTACCCATAGATCTGATTTCGCAGCTCTCGCGGTAGGCGTAGCAACGGAGAGGCAGTCTGATTCTGGGTTGTGCTTTTAGAGTCAATAGTTGCCGAAATACAATGACAATTTGACAATAGTGCTTACATCTCATTTGCTTCAGATACCGACAGCTTGCTGGTAGAAACGTGCTTATTGCGACGCAGGTATTCCAAGAGAGAACTGCTGCAGACGCGTTGTGTGCCACGACATTGGCATGACATATCTTGGATGTGTACAGTGGAAATGGATCTTTTCAAGTCGATAAGCCAGATGAGCGCAAACAGTTCTGCCCTAAGGAAAGTCAAGGAACTCATTCGTAAACGCAGGCCATGTATTTAATGGAACGATAGGTCGAGGGGAGGAAGTCATACATCATGCGGACGAAGACAATCATGAATCGCAAACTGCATGCATTGCCAGGTGACTACTATAGTATTGGCTTTGTTAACGAACTGGATCGCGTGCTTGCTCGTTTCACAATCGATTCAGATGTCGCGTACAGGTTTTAGGTGGGAGGGTAAGTAGCTAAACTTCGCTCTTGCTAGTGACGGCCACTCGGTATAGGCAATGTATGATGTGATGCAGTGTTGCAGAGAGTAAATGTACAGTGTGTATTAGCGAAAAGAGGTAACGCATGAGACGAAGAGAGCGTATCCATGAACGAAGAATGGCCGGAAAGGGAAGACGACGCTATGCTGGACCAGCTGAGCTTCCGTGATATGCTTTAGCAAGCCTTGAACGTATATTCAATCCGTTCACAACATAGCCAAGATGGCTGCCATCATCGCCACACCACCACTGCCAACTTCCATCTTGCCTGCGTTACCGGTGAAGTTGCTCATTCCTGCCATAGCACTTCCTGTTGGCATGACCATGCCATCAGACATGGTCATACCGCTCTGCATGACCATACCGTCGGACATCGTCATGCCACTCTCCATCGACATGCCCTTGGACATAGAAGACATCGCAGACTTCATGGCAGAGTTCATCGATGAAGCGCCCGAAGAAAGGGCTGCTTCGCCTGTTGGGGCGGGCTTGTTATCCCAGGCCATTGTGACGGGAGGCGCGGAGGGAGACATCATCGGGACCATTGATGTGATGGTGGAGGAGCTTTGCGCGAGTGCGATGGGAGCGAAGGCCGCGACGGCACCGATGATCGTGGAGGAACGCATGGTGAAGTATGTGATCGTGGGAAGTTGTAGTAGTAGATTGAGGTCGTCGAGTACGTTCGTGTCGGTTCGTAAGGAGTGTATTAGGTGAGTCCGGCTCGTGAATCTGGGGTATAGTTTTCTGAAGGTTTGTAGAGAGCGAGAGCTTTGAACGGCTAATCGCTAGGGGGCGCATCGCATCTAAATACCTTTCTACACATCACGCACTTGCTCGAAGAGCGCCCATTGTTTCGCAACCTAAGAGCTGTCATCGTGTATATCATCTCATGCGACAGTCAGCGCATCCGGATCTTCAGCCTCCGATCCACTGTGGCGTCTTGCAGCGTCGCGAACCAGACAAATTCTCGTGAAACACGCGACTACAGGGACAATGGCTGTCGATTTCGGGGTGAGGAAGTTTGGAGGGTGTTCGAAGTTGGTTTCGGTCGGAACATCGATCGACGCCAGTCCGTGCATTGCCGAAACGCCAAGGCTGAGGTTTGCAGGTGCCACAACCTCACCTCTTCGCTCCATCATCACTCACAGCTTTACTGACAGTGAATCCATCGAACGGTCGTTACCATTACTTTACATGGGACCTTTCATATCACTTCACTCATTAGTTACTGTCGAATGATGCCACTTTGTCGCCTGCGTCCGCTGCTGCCTTTTTGCAGGATGCGGATACCGTGGACATAACACGATTATTACCATCCAAGCGAACGACCAGAATCAACCAAACACCAGAATTCAATCACCTCCAACTTCAATGCAATCATCTCCCTGCCGAACTAATCATCAATCATGGCCGCGAACTCATCCGACATCCAGTACCGGTCAATCCGAATCTTTACGATGAGCTCCATGTGCTCCGGGCTTTCGTTCCAAGCGTCAGGGCGGTACGGGTAGCGGTAAAGCGTGTTCTGTTCGAATGCCCACCTCAGATTCTCTGCCCAACCGCTTGCATCAGATGGGTCTGGTTGGTCGATGCGGTACAGCGGTCGGTAAGGCGGCTTGTGACGGGGTCCACCGAAGGCATATGGGCCGTATGCATCAGTCTCTCCTGCTTGACGTTCGAAAAAGAACGCCATGTCCATCGCGTCCTCATCTTGTGCGTTTGCAAGCGCTGTCTCCCATGGCACGACTGAATCTTCCGGAGGAGCGGCATAACTTGTTCTCTCAAGGTCTCTGCTGGCGCTGGCCATGATGTCCTCCTCCTCCTCTTCTTCTTCCTCTTCAGCGAATTCCTCAACGGCAGGCTCATCATCAAACCATACAGACTTTCCCGGCCTTCCTCTTAGCTCTTGCATCTCATGCTCTGTTTCTGACTCTGGTGTCGTGCCCTTGGGTGGAGGGACTGCTTCTTTCTGTCTCCTTGGTACTGGCAAGTCTTCTTCTATGTCACTCTTCCTCTTTCGCTTAGCATCTTTCTTTTTCTTATCTGGCACGAGCGGAGCGCTGGTTGACGCGTCTTGAGAAAGAGAAGGCTTTATACCAGCCCATCGTTGGGAAGCAGCGCCATCGCTATGTTCTTTTCGAACAGCAGCTGCGCCTCCCACAAGCTGCAATACCTTATCGTAGTCGCGAGGGTAGAACCACGGCTCGTGTGGATTCTGTACGCAATACTCCACCATGCGAGTCAGATCTAGCGCATCATGGCCCTGCGGCATGCAGCTCAGGTCTATGGCTAGCTTCTTGAAGGGTATGTCTGTCGGAGGGATTTCGATATTTCCACTAGGTGGCGAGAACCCTGCAACATTGAGATCGGCATCGTCCCAGGTCGACTTTCTCTCTTTGTGGAAGCTACCATGCGTCTGGAGCCGCCAGTCTTTGTACCCGCCTTGGTCCATCGTCTTGTAGATG
Organism: Alternaria viburni; assembly: GCF_023758015.1. Classification (NCBI taxonomy): domain Eukaryota; kingdom Fungi; phylum Ascomycota; class Dothideomycetes; order Pleosporales; family Pleosporaceae; genus Alternaria; species Alternaria viburni. The sequence continues at coordinate 478,540 of NW_026055795.1, forward strand.
CTCTGCCGGCAGCTGGCCTGGGGCCACTCCTTTGGAAGCTTTCTGTAGGTGCTCACGATGGCGCACACCTGAGTCGGAGTCGCGCCGTTCGTGATCAGGCGGTACACCACGTCAGCGCAGTGTATGGTGTTTGGAAGGAACGCGAGGAGCTCTACGGCGGTAATGTTCGCGGTTGCAGGAAACGGGAGGTATCTTGAAGGCGCGTCTGGGCCAAAGCCGTAGCCGAAGTACTCGTTACGTGCTCTCGATTTGGACTCTGATGCGTTCTCAGCCGGTCCTGGGGCTGACGCCGTTGACCTGCCGAAAAGTTAGGAGAGTGTGCCTATCGTGAGACAATTGGCAGTTAGTACGGTCGCGGCGGATGATCCATGGTCAGAGGTGCATGTATGGTGTTTGTGGTGGTGATGGGAACCTGCACGTGGTTAGTAGAGTGTGCCTCGCGCTTCTGTTGTGGCTGTCGCTATATCAACGTCAAGGCCACTCTACCCGGTCCGAGCGTCCTTTGAGCAACTTTGCTTGACTCCGCCGTCACCTGCGTCTCCGAAGTGCCAGCTTCAGCCCACGACAAGGTTTGCAGGGTCTGCTTTCGCAGCCAGTGAAGACACCACGCATCGATCACTCAAGACAAAGCGCAGCGAGACTTCGTATCGTCCTTGAAGACTTTCACACTTTCACATTCCAGTAAGCCATCCTTCGCGCATCCGGCCACCCCTCGCAGTTCCTGCAGAAGGTAACCTTACAAGTTTGCCTGTGCCTCTGCTGATCTCGTCCTGACCATCACATCAGTCAACATGGCGGCCATTGCTAAGAACAACGCTTTCGGTTACCACAGCCCAAGCTGGAACCTCCCCTTCCCAAACGGCAATCTGACCGCCGCCGAGATCCTGGCCTACCTCCCGCACTGGCTCAAATCCATCGATGTTATCGACCGTTTCGTGACGCACGGCGCGAAAGCTGGCCATCTCGCTGCTATGATCAACGAGTTCAGAGATCAGCCGCTGGATCAGGATTTTCCACCGAACTCCGCCATGGTCATGATACAGTACGCCATGCGACGCGCCGGCTACGACGATTGGAAATTCGGTATGCATCTGGAATACAACATTGGAATCCCGAGACCTGAAGACAACCTCAACGTCCACGATTTCCGTACACCTAACCGGACTCACCCTAAGGACGTGAGGACTGGTACACCTGGACAGGACAAGGTCAACTGGGACTCGTCGCCGTTGGAGTTCAAAGACCTTGCCCTCCATGTGAAAGAGCACCCGTGTGGCGATGACGCACTGGACCTCACTCGCTGTGTGCAATACGCTGTTGAGCACGAGGAAGAATCGTGGCTTTTCCCCACCGACTTTCAACGCCTCATCACTCACCTCGGAGGACCGGCCACAGTCACCCACAGTCACTACGATAGGCAGGTGTTTGCACGTCACAGCAACTACGCCTTTTCACCCGCCAAGTCTACACCCGGTAAAGGCCGCGCTCCGAGAACGCCCAAGACTCCCAAATCATCCAAGCTCAACAGCAAGCTTAAAGCATCGCGCGGTAGCAAGAAGAAACTCTTCGACGACATCGAGCTGGTCGCCATGTCACGGTCCGCGACACCACAGAAGCGTACAGCTGAGGGCCTCGGGAAGGTGTTGGATGGTAGTAAGAGGAGGAGTGGCAGGCTTGTCGGCAAGCAGATGAACTTTGCTGAAGAGCCTGAAGCTGAGGCCGAGGTAAGTCTATCACCTCTGTTCGACGATGGTTGATTTTACGACGTCTTAGATGGCAACATTGCTGACGCCAGCTTCAGGACAAAGACTACTATGATTCGCCCTACGCGACTCCGTCCAAGAAGCGCAAGCTGTCTCGTCTACCGCCGACCCCCAACTCGTCCGCCGACGATGACGAGTTCGTAGAGGACGAGTCCGAGCCTGACGACGATATTCCGGAAGAAGACGCAAGTGAGCCTGAGGAGGCCGTTTCGCCCATCCCCGCTGCGCGCGGCCGTCAAGCAGCGCGCAAGGCTCGCTTGAACATCAAGGCTGCTTTTGTACCTGAGCGTCGCACTTTGAAGCTCAAAGTTCCTGGGTAAGTTCATTCTACGCTTCTGATGTTATGTCTCCCGCTGACCATGGACAAGAATCGGACCGTCACCCCAGAAAGTTCGACAGCAGACGAAGGTGCCTTCTTACATGATGACCGAGTTCACTCCAGAAGTCATGGACGCCGCCCGCGAGTACCTCAAGCGCGAGCCTGTTTTCTTCCCCGCTCCCTTCCTCTCAGAGGATCGCCTCCGCATCGACGACTACAGCATTTACCTCTACGCGTCCCCTCCACACACTTCGTTCCCCAAGATGTACGCGTCCGCCTACGATTACGCCCGCTTCAACGGCCCTCGCCGCCACGCCCCGTTCCGCGAGCTTCACCTGCTGAGCCAGCCTCATCCGAAGGACACTAGTGACTGGGCTGAGAATATACGTTGGGCTAAGCAGCAGTTTGACTTGTTTGGTAGTGTTTGGACGGAGTATGACTGGCATCTTGAGTGTATCGCTGCGCATAGGTATGAGATTGGTTGGGTCAGTGAGGAGGTCATTAGGGATGGTATGTGAGCTGGGAGGGCGTTGGGCTTGGCTCTGAGAATACTTTTGAGTTGCGCCTTGGACGTCTTGACTCCTGGATCTCCTTCTGGGTATTCTCAACATCGTGACTATTTTGTGCGATAATACGACAATAGGCGGATGTAAAGGACTGATAATATCGAATTCTCGCAGTCCAACACTATGTTACGTGTTAATCTGGTTGCTGGTGATACCCACGTTGCATATCAATGCGGATAAGGCTTACACGTGAAGGCGCACTTGTCAACGGTTTCACGATTCAGTATATACGATATGGGTCTACTCAAAGCAAAAGACTGAATGGAAGGGGTACAGTGCGAAGAATTCACAAGACGCCCAACTCTTCCAGGAAGCTTTCTCAGAGACGCCATGCCATGCTCGCTGATCTCTTCCAACACCGCGCTCGAAAGGCGCTCCAATCCCGATGTACATCTATCCAATACCCATCAACCTCTGTAGTGACCCGAATTCTGATGTTGTCTGACCACGCTATGCTTTACGAGAGGAAGATTCATCAGCGGGGTGTTCGGCAGTGCTGCCGTCGACGTCGTGGACCACGATGGAAGGGATGGTAGTCTCCTGGACGGTTCCATCATTGGCATTATTGTCCTGCAAACCGAGGTCGTGGTCTTCCGGGTTGGCTTGGGCGAGTTCCGTATCGTTTCCCTGGTCAACGAAGCCGCCGAGCTCACGGTTGATGCTGTCCAGGATCTCAGGATCGATGCTCTTGAGGACCTCAGGGTCGATCATGCTGAGATCAAGAGACGCAAATGAGGCAGTGTCGTCGTCAAGCTGTTCTTCGAATGGATTTGTGGGCTGAGACTCGTTGTCATTAGCGCCCATGTCGTTGTCCCAAGGGCCAGATGGAGATACAGCCCTGGCGTCGTATGCAGCTGGTTCGATGAGGTCGGGAAGACTACGATCATCTACAAGGGAGTTGTCTAGAGTGTCCGGGCCAGGTGTATGCTCCGCGCGGCGGTTAATAGGCACGATGCCGTTAGCGGCCAAGACGCTGACATACAACGCGTACAATTGATCCTCTTGTATCGTAGCTAGGACATGTGACAAGTCGGCGGCAGTGTTGTTCATGATCCGACTAAGGATCAACGAGTTAATAGATGAAAGACCGCTGGCTGCAGCAGGAGCTTGTGCGCGAGAAGGGCCAGCATGGTTCGTCATCCTCACAGGGCCACCAGGCGCGGGGACAGGCAACTGAACAGAAGGAGGCTGTTGGACAAACGTAAATGCCTGAACAACAGGGAACTGCTGAAGATACTGCACGGTGGCCGTCCGCTGTGCTGCTGTGAACATGTGATGCGTAAGGTTTGTCGCAGCCTGGATCGCCTCCGGCTCTGGCATGTTCTCCCACACCACATTCCTCCAACGACCAAACAGCTCGCCATCTCGATGAGCAGGGAGTACCGTCCGGGGACCACCCAAGAGCTGAGTGAGCCAGTTAAAGTCTCGTGGAAACATCAGCGGTAGGTCGATATTGGCGACAGCGGCCTTGACACAGCGGGTCAGATCGAGCTCGTCGTCGCCGGATGGGTATACCCTAACGTCAGCTGCCAGTGACGCGAAATGGACGTTAGCGACGACCGGCTTATGGTGACGGCTACCCGGGACTTGGATCTCGCAGTGGTTTTGGACGCCGGCAAGAGTCAAGTTATCGTGGTCCCAAGCCTGGCCGACTTTTGGGTAAAGACCGGCCTTGTGGCGAGTCATAGTCCATTGATCGTCCTGAAGATAGTGTCGCATCGTCCCCTGGGCCAAGTGAATCACGGCATTGGTGGCGTCTTGCCGAGAATTGTTCTTCACCACGACTCGAAACCATTTGTGGATCCTAACGATGGGGTAGGCATCGCCACCGTTCTGGACGAATCGAACAAGAACGCCGGGGCTACGAATCAGCGCGGGAAGAAACGTCATCAGTTCCGCACCGGTGATGTTGCCGGTTTGCGGGATGCGGAGATACCGGGTAACAGCGTTTGGACCGAAGATGTCAGTTGGGGAGGCGTGGATCGAGCCGTCCTTGTTTTTTGAACGTGCTTTGCTCATGGCAGCTGGTTTCTCAACCCTAGCCCCTTTGACCGGAGATGAGTTGGCTGAAGGAGTCTTCGAATTGCTCGCCATGATGCCTTTGATACAAGGATTAGTGCTTGGTAGAGGAAACGTTGTAGCAATCGGATGGAGGTTTGAGCGGTGCTTGAATTGCTTGCACTGCTGAGTATGGAACTTACTGGCCGAGAGTCTGCAACTCGGTTAATATAGAGTAAGACGGGTAATTCGACGAAGTCAGGTATACAGGTATGTAGAAGGTGTTGGTAGATGCGAGCCGCGTCAACGATATATTGTTGCAATGCTGTGGCAGCCGCGGAAGAAGGAACCTTTGTTTACGGCTTTAGCAGACGCATGGAGAGGCGCTTTGGCTCAAAGCTAGAGCAAGATGCAATCCAATTGCCGCTTGAACAATGTGCTAGCGCTTCGGACGTGAGGGTCTGCAAAATGTGAGCACGAAAGGCCGCATTGACGGAGCTGGGCCAATCTGAACCCTACCATCAAGGATCATGGAGGTGAGTTTGAAACAATCCCCGCGTTCGCCAATCCAGGAGTGACCACATGAAGGGCGAGAACGGCTCATTTAGCCAACTTCGGAAGGCAGGTGACTCAATTTTGCCCGCGTTACTCTGGAAACATGCGTGTAAGGCGTAATCAGGACTTGTGATCTTCGATAATACCGTTAGGTGACGTCAGGGGGATAGGATATTTGCTCAGGGAGCAATGGCGACATCGGTATCGAGTCGGAGATAACGAATGGCAGAGGACCTTGACGTCTATTCGACTATCTCTCGCCTTCAATGTTGAGTATCGCGGTCGCACCCGAACCGACGCAGGCTGATCGCGGATACAGTGACTCAGTACGCCGTCGAGGACAAGATAGAACAGAAGGTGTATCGTTTCATCCAAAGTCCTCGACCTCGAGTCGCGAGGTCTTGCGCTGGACACTTGTAGTCGAAGGTGATTGCAGACGATACCGTGTACGTAAGGAGCGAAAGAGCTCGTCGCACAACTGATGTACTCATGCAAAGTCATTCCCTGTCTTCGGTCCGCTGGATTTCTCATGTTTGCGATACATGTTTCCATACGCATTGTGACAAGCACCGTAGACAGGTCGAACGATACGATACGATGAAATCCCTTTCATAATGTTAGAAGTTCATCTAAGAGTTTTACGCGCCTATCGGTGGGTTCTAATACGCTATACGCCCATGCTCTTCGGCTGTTCTCTCTTCTGCGCACACTACCATGGCTTCAGCGGACTTCGGTAGACCTCTACACAAACGTGCGATGGTCGCAACCTTCTAAGTTCCTCTGGAGATTCAGCACTGAGACTTCGAGGGAACGTCTGTAGTAGGTGCGATGGGGATGACACCAGGAGTTGGCGGCCAACACCCTGTAAAGAACATTGTGACACAGTCGAAACGAGTTGATCGTAGCTTTGCGAAGTATATAGACAATTCTGAAGACGCGTCCTTGGTCTGCTCGAACGCATCGCGCTTGAGTGTCGTGCGTGAAAGAGACGCGTTGACGCGTTGAAGCTTGCCGCCGGAGATTAGACGACACAATTCGCCGATGTGGGGCTGCCTGGTGGCTCCTCATCACGTGAGACACATCTCATCTTCCCCAACACTCGACTTGAGGCATGGGGAGTCTCAATTTTGAAGTGATCTTTTCGTGACAAGAGTCTTACATAAGGAATAACAGAGACTGCGCACTTTGTAAACGTCCAAGTTCTAATCATGACCTCTCCGCATATGGCTTAGCGTAAGCAGTAGCGAATTCAGCCCCCGGAGCCATGTGCCACCTGCAGGTGTGCACCTTCGGGTCGAAATCGTCTTCATCAACGCGCATCGCGACACGTATATACTCACATCTTTTTCCAACCGCTGCGTCTTGTTGGTCATACGCATCTAACCTTCTTGCGACGTCGACACTCTGCGTATACAGCCCAGCGATACCCACAAAATAGGAGCTCTCACATGCACCTTCAACATCGCGCCAACTTCTGAAAATGGGCCAAATTACGATGCTGACTACGAGATAGAATCAGTCTACTCGTGCTGTATAGAGTGTTGCTAGGTTCATTCTCATATCAGCACGCGCGAAAGAGTCAAGCTGATATTATCTGCATACCTCTTCAGGCCTTCGAACTCATTAAATTGACGATACCAGAAGGGAACACAGCTCCTCCTCCGTTACTGCTATCACCGTGCAATCAACCAGGGGTAGTCGAAGGTCATGGGCCGTGTCCCTTCTTCTATCACCTCATCATCCGTCTTCACCACCAGAGACCGCAACGCCTCCGTGCGCTCGTCAAGACCCACCATGTAACGCGCGACATTCGCTCTGACTGCATGGCCGATTCTGCAGTCCTCTTCATAGCAGCCGTAATCTCGACATTCTCTCTTCTGACGTCGACGTTCCGCTTTTCTTTTCGACCCTTCTGTTCCGATTTCTTCTTCGTCCTCTTCGTCCGCGAATGCCACGCGCTTGCGACTTGGCTCCACATCATGCTCATGATTATATTTGAACAGTTCAAAGTCTAATGCGTCATCTTCCCTCTGCCTTTTCCATTCACTGACCTCCAAACCAAGCTCCTCGTTTCTTTCGGCCTCCTCCCAGAACCTCAGAGTATCTTGAAACCTTTGTTCACTTATGTCCGTTTCCTCACTGCAGCGCACAGTCACGTCACTCGGGGTTGCAACCGTGATCTGTACATTGGAAGTCTCTTCAGTCGCAGAGACGATGATGCTTCCCTCCTGTGGGCCACGGCTTGGAATGGGGTTCATTGGTGCAGAGGGATTAGGCGATGATGGCGGTGCTGATGGAATTTTGGCGCCCTGCGATTTGTTGTTCTTGGGTGGACGACCGGGGCCTCGTTTCTCAGGCTGTCCTTGGGTTTCCGTCGGAGTATCTGCACGCGCTCGCTTTGGCGTCTTGGGCTTTTTGGGTACTGATCCTGCCGGGAGCCCATCTTTGCGTGGTCGACCACGTGGGTTCTTTGCCGGGGCCGGTTTGGTACCGGTTTCGATATGTGGTGCTGTCGCTGTACGTGGTGGAGTCATGGTAAGATGGCTTCAATGCGCGCTTGGAAGGAAGGTAGGTGGTAAGGAAGGAGAATGGCGTACTGTCCGACAATCTACATGGAAATATATAATCTTCCGTTGTGTTAGTATTAGCTTGAGCTGGAACTTTGGTTTGTCTTCGTTCGATGAGTCTGTGGAAGTCGCTGAGGCTGATCTCCATCCATGGTACGCGTGTTGTGGCACCATGGCCGACACCTTCGCCAACAAGAAGGACCAATGCCGTCCGTCGCAATGCACAAGTTCTGATGGAAGTAATCTTCCAGGTTTTACAGTCATCACTTCTCTTGCAGGCACACTAGTCGCTTCCATTTCTCTTATGCTTGTGCTGGCATCTGCACTGGCGATCGCTAAAAGTTGCGTCGCACCTTTCTGTTACACTGTGGAACTTTAATGAATGGATGATTTCTATGTAAATCCATCTTCTATGTGCGAAAAGTCTTCAATGCTATCTTTGTAGAATGCAACATACGTTGCGGCCACCCTTGGTACCTGCTTCAATCCTCCTTCGGCGCCAGCGACCGCGAGCCACTCACAATATCCGTGTTTGAAGGCGAGAAGCCATCATTGAACAAGAGTCACAACCACTAACACACCAACCAAATACGGCACAAAGACCGTTAAGATATCTGTTAATCCTCGATTGGACCTATCCAGGCCCGATATCCTTACAACAGTGTTTCCGGCTCAGCGTCGTTGAAAGCGTCTAATGTCGACGGATTCAAGTAATGCTCCATAGCGCCATAGTTCAATGGAGCTGCGCTGAAGCCTGATGGTATGGTATCCAGCCCAGAATCCCACGGCATCATCGCATTCAGATCGTTGCGAGACCAGCCCTCTGGGTTATAGTAATCGCCGTGCACATCTTCAACCCTTGCATTTGCTTCGGGTACGAAAGGATGGGTATGTTCTCCTGGCACTTCTGTGTTGTTCCAGTAAGGAAATTGGTTTGCATCGTAATGCGGCACTTCCTCTCTCTGAGCCACGCTAGGGAGAGCGGCGTTGGTCAGGTGATCGGGCCACTGTAGGTCTCCGGCGAAGCTGTCTCTACCCACGCCAAGGGTCTGGCCAAGTTCCCGACGAGCGTTGCTGAGGTGCTCGTTTTCCGTGTCAGGCTTCTCGTGAGACACTTGATCTTTTAGAATATCTGTTCTGCCTGTATCGCCAGGACAGTGTGAAGCCAGTCCTTTGATGGACTGGACGATGCCTTGCAGGGTCTGTGCTTTAAGAGAGGGCTTGCCCTTCTCCGCATCCAGTAAGGCTTGCCATTCTGGCAAGCCGAGAGCAGTCAGTGGTGGATAGTTCTCTTCGAACATCACGCGATAATAGTCCGTGAAGGCGCGGAAGCAGTCTTCCTCTTCTGTTGGGAAGACGCTGATCGCCGATGGAAGATTCTCCGAGAAGTACTCTACGATAGCTGGCACATCGGCCGCAATGTAGTCCTTCGTGTCCATACCAAAAGACACATGCGCAAGTCGAGTTGCCATGGCTAGCTCGAACTCGTCCGCCGTCGGAGGTGACGAGATGCGCATTTCGCTCCGACTGACCAGCAACTCCATTCCGTAGAAATTGGTGCGCTGGATGATTTCGGCGACATGGGTGGGATGCGCTCGCCAGTTAACGCGTCCTTGCGCGTCGGACTGGGCGAAGCGAACACAACGAGCTAACTCTGAGTCGATGTGAGGTGGTGGTGCTGGCATGTCGCGGAAAAGTTGGGGAGCTTCTGCTCCATTCGGGACTACCCAGTCTAATCGCTGGTTCAGAGTCTCGATCTCCAACATCTCGGGCATCGGGCGATACTCGCGCTCTCGTGGTCGCGGAACCGCAGGTCGATCGGTGAACTGAGCGAGGTAGTGCTTGAAGTTCCGCGGGTTTCCTGGGTCATAACTCTGGCTGTAGGCTACGCCCGTCTTGATGATGGCGTGATTGTTCCTGTCTATCAGAGAGGGAACTGTGGTCACAATCTTTGGAGCGGGCTGAGGTGCAGCAGCAACGGTTTGTGGTGGTGGTTGGCACATACCAAATCCCTCGAATGCATCTTTGTTGACGACGGGGAATTCTTTGTCTTCTGGTGGCGGTGATTTGTAGGTACCGAACCCTTTAAATGCGTCTTTTTCGACCGCTGGAGATGTAGCAGCAACGACTTGTGGCGGTGGTTGGTAAGTACCAAAGCCAGCGAATGCAGCTTTCTTTCCGGCAGGTATTTCATCGTCTTGTGGTGGCGGTGATTTGTAGGTACCGAATCTTTTTGAAACATCTTCCTCGACGGTGGGGGATGCATAATCTTGTGTCATTCCCATCAAGATAGCATCCAAATCTAGAGATCCTGACTCTAGTTTATCCAGGGCTGGCTCATCGTTCCCCGGGACATGGACTATGCTGGATGGGTTCAGGTTGTAGTATATAGGAGGCGACAACACCTCGTTGGATACGGGCTCGGAGATGGGTGTTGGTAGTTGTTGAGCTTCAACTGTCTCAGGCGCTGTATCGATCTCTTTCTGGATCAGGTCTGGTATGACCGCATAGAGCACGTCTTCCGCAGATGCTGAGGATAGCGGCGGTGTGAATATGGTGAAGTACTCAGTCGCAAAGTCCTGAACTGGATCATGTCGGATCTTGCCATGGACTATCCAAGGCAAAGGTTGTTGGCCATTAAGCTTCCTCAGCTTCTCTGCACCGCGCTCTCGAAGATCGTCATCGGCTTTCCGCTTCAATGACTGTGCAATGTCAAGCTGTGCGTCTTGGGTCTCCTGTTCTGCTTCTGCGGTGGGCGCGTCAGGCTCACTCTGAGCCGCTTTTTCGATAACCTCCTCAGTGGGTGGGGCGACGCCCTGTGGAAAGTGGAAGTCCTTGAGATTGGGGTGATAATAGTAATCAGCCTCTTGCGCGCGGAACCGCGGCGTATGTCCCTCTACGCGGCGACACCTGCGTTGAGCTCCGGTATTGGTGATATATTGCAGCAACTTTGCGGCGGCTGGTGTTGGGTCTTCTGGCTTAGACGGCTGCGGCTCGTCTTCCCAGACTTTGAACTTCTTCTTGCGGTCTCCACCTGGTATCTGGGGAGTCTGCTTGAGAGTGTTGGTAATGGGGTTGGGTTGAGATGATATGTAGTCGACCGGGAGGGCGGTGATGTCTTTGGAGGGTTCATCTCCGCCTGAGACGGGATCAATGCTTGATGGGTTTGCAGTCGGCGCAATCTGTGATCGCACCTCTTTCAAGTCGGATGAACGGGGGGAACCAGGGCTGTGGACCGGATTGAAGTCGCCAGCAATACGTCGGCGCTTGACCCCATGGGCTTTCCTCGTGCGCTTATGTGTAGTGGTGTCGTCGGGGTGGCGCTGTCTGTGTGGAGTGGTTGTCGGATTGTTCTCATCGTTCGATGGGCCGGCGCCAGGAAGGAAAACAGCTTGCTCTGGCGCAATCGATGTCGAGCGGCGTCTCTTGTTGTGACGCTGAAGTGTGGGTGTAACCAAGGCGGGTATCTGGGTGAGCTGGTCGGCCATCTTGTCGGGGTGGACGGTAATGGCGAGAGTCTCCTTGGAATTGAACGATGGTTCTTGATCGGAAGTGCGTGCGGTAGGTGTGTGAACTGTGAGAATGAGAAGTCGTGGTACTTGTGGACGAGAAAATAACGTCAGACCCCGTGATTTGGGGAACTAGCCCCGATTGTCTCGAGTATTCACTGTGGTTATCGCTCAAATGGAGTCACGAGTAGCTCATGTGGGTGTAGCCGTGATATTCACTACACCATAGGACAGCTATCATGAGATGATTCATCCCAAAGTTGAGTGCACCCTGACGGCTACATGCCCCTCTGCAAGCTACTTCCATCACTTCACGCTACACCGTATACTTCAAAAACTTCAAAAACATCGGACGCAAGCGTTTTTCCAAGGCCTCCAAAGCCTCTGAGCTCGCACGATCAGGTCCAGGGCACTCACGCAGCGCCCTCTCGGTCTCCTAAGCCCGATCCTTCGCCGCCTTGTCCCTCCTCTCCCTCTCATAGCCCGCAAAGCGCTCGATGTCCTTGGGCCACTGTCCAAAGTAGTCCCAGTGATCCTTCGCGTACACAATGGCTAGCGCAAGGTCGCAGTCGAGATCCATGGGCATGACGCGGTTTGCGAGCAGACCCGTCAAGTAGCGATTGGGGTACTCGTCTTTCTTGGGGTCTAGCGGTGACAATGCGTATACCTCGAGGATGTGGCGGTAGTTCGCGCTAGGGTCTTTGCGCAGAAACTCCCTTCGCGCGTCGTCTTGCTCGCGCTTGAGGGCTGCAGCGGTCGCGGCATTGTAGATCTCCCGCTCGCGGGCTTTCTCGGCGTCGTGGGCTTGTTGCGCCCGAACGCGCTGCTCTGCAAGCTTGGCCTGCTGGAGGCGACGGTCTCGGGCGATGTCTTCGGGGCTCATCCGGTTGACAGATGCCGCAATGCCATTGGCTGAAGCAACTGGTCTCATACGATTGTATGGCCCTGGGTTGAGAGGATCATGTTGACCGATGGGAGCGAACGGCGCAGCGGGAGGTGACATCGCATGCTGCATCGTGTTTTGTCTCTTGCCTGCGTGCATGTCGCCTTCTGGGGCGTCTGTGGCCTGGCGCTTTTGGTTCATGGTGGGATATGCTGCCGCATGCGCGGATGGCGATGAACCTGGCCGTGTCGGTGAGGGTGGCAGCTTCATTTGTACATGCGAAGGGCTCTGTCTGGGTGGTGATTTCTGGTAGCGAGCGACGTCGTCCGTGGGTAGCATGCGCGGCTGAGTCTGCTTAGAAGCGAGAAAAGCGTTGTTTTGCTGATGATGTCGAATTTCGCTAGCGTTCGGTGCTTGCATCGAGCGTGGCACAATAGGAATATGTGAGACGGCGCTCAGCGTCGCTGCATTTTCGTTTCGCGTAGGTGAGGATGCATTTGTCGGTGCTCGCACTGCTTTCGTGCTCAGAGGCGAAGCGGTCGTTACCGTGGCCATCGTTGAGGGTGCAGCCAGTGGGCTCGAGGTATACGACCTTGGTCCGTTCAGGCTGTCGATAGAAGGGCTCCGGGCCGCATTCTCTCGGTGTTGACTGTTCTCGCGCGGTACTTGCTGCTGCTGTCCTTGTTGCTGTCTAGCACGCTGTATTTGGCGGAACCATTGCTGTTGGTCTGGTGGCGCCTTGTTGAACCACTGTTGTCGCTGTTCAGGGGTCGCCTTGCTGAGCCACTGTGCTCGCAACTGCTGATCAGAGAGCCTGCTCATCTTGTCTGCAGTAGTAACGATCGATGATATGTATGTGAGGAAGTTGATGATATGGGGAAGTTGTAATCGGTGGTTGAGAAAGAAAAGCTGTGGAGGATACGAAGGAGAGACCGGGGCGATAGGCAGCTAACCCAAGCTATTGTCTTCGGCTCGCAAAAAAAGAGGTTGGTGAGAGGCGCCTTCACCTTCTATATTTTGCTATTGTGATAGCCACGGTCCGCGTCTCCCAATAGGGTCGCAACGTTCCAAGGTTGAGCTGCCCTCCTTCCACACCACTATCGGCTTCTTCAAATGCAACAATAGCGCTCGATAATAAAGAATAGTCAAAATGGGTCGGCTGCAAAACTGATTCCTACTTTTGGTGATGGTGGCAGATCTCGAAGTCGTTGCGTTCACCTTCACTTCCCAACCACCTCTTATGACGACACGGATCCCTTTGAAACATTGGCACCAGGGTCGTGAGCAGAGTCTCGAGCAATCTTCTGCTATATATCATGTTTCTTGCAAACGTATAAGTGTCATGGCAGGGGGAAGTATATATCAGTACGGCCGGATACAACGGTTGCCTGCGGCCCTGTCGACATGAAGTTTGTAGTTTGGGATGGAGCTCGCTTTACCCAGATGAGGCAGACCACACACAAAGGAAGCAATCAAGGATTCAATCAACGGGAACATTCCAGCTCCTCACAACTTATTGTCCTTCTTCTGGTCTCTGACCTCTTGCGCCATCCTGACCATCGCATACAAACTCTGTAGGCGCGGCATCTCATAGCCCCTGTCCCGCGCAATCCTCAATGGATTGCCAAGAATGACCTCAATCTCCATCTTCTTGCCCGCTTCCCAGTCTATGGCCATGCTCGGCTTGCTACCGCTTGTATTCTTTTGTGTCGACCGAATGATCTGATCGGGGGTCGCAAACTCCTTGGGCATGGGCTCGCCAAGGATCTTAGGAGCGGTTTCGAGGATCTCAGTCATGACACCTTTGAGATGGCGCTGTAGTTCTGGGTCGAGAGACATGACGTTGTTCGGGAGGCAAAGGGTGAGGACCGAGGTTGGGTTCATGGAGGCGTTGATGGCGATCTTGTGCCAGCGGACGAGTTGCAGTTTGGCATGGCTGTAGGCTTCGGCGTCTTTGATGCCTCCTTGCCTCAGCATCTCGATGAACGCGTCGTTCATCAAGATGACGCGTACGTCGCTATCTTTTCTGCTCCCGGTGTCTAGATGGGGCAGGTACGGTCCGCTGTTTATTCGCGTCCATCTGTTGTGCTTGATCTGGCCGTGCTCGGGTTGCGCGCAGGTTGCTATCGTGACCGCCGAACATATCGCAGCCTGTGGGAATCGTTTCGTGTACGGTTCTTCTACACCCAATCCATTCTGTATCAGCACAATGGCCGTCTTATCGCTGACTAACCCCTCAAGTATCGTCGAGTCATCGCTCACGTCGGGTAACGCTTTCGTGCTGACTACGATGAAGTCCCACTGTATGCCGCTCGCTCTTGCTTCGTCGGGGTTCGCAAAGGTGTTGGCCGGTACGAAGGTGTAATCGCCGTATTGCGGTGAGGTAACTTGGAAGCCGTTCGCTTTCACGGCTTTGTAGTTGGAGCGGCAGATGACCGAGACGGAGGTACCAGGGACGAGGGCAAGACGAGAGGCATAGAAGGCCCCAATGGCGCCGGCACCAACGATAAGGACGCTTGCAGACATTGTGATAATTGTGGGTTGAAAGAGAGATGACGATGGCGACCCTGAAGCTACGCAATGGTGGCTTATCGATAAGCGGCGCGTTTGCCGAGGTTGCGATGCGCGTCCACGCTTCTTGTCCACCAACACCATCACTGACATACGTCCGGGAAGTCACCTTTTTGTAACGATATTTGTAAACACCTCTATTAAATATAGAAATTCGTTTAACCAACGAGTCTACCACCCTGTCTAGGTCTATATGAGCCCTTGAAGCCAGATCTTACGATCTAAGCCGTAGCTGTACATCAAAACACGCCATCTTGACGCGTCTCTAGCCATCTATAACTTCGCCCACACAATATGCCGTCTCACAACATTCTTCTCATAGTCGAATCGCTTCACGACTACCGCTTCGTCAACGCGACCCTCGCTGTTCGACTCACCCCTGATAGCGGCCCTCGCAGCTCCAGCCCTATCGTCGATCGTGAAAAGGAGGCAGACGGCAACCATGTGTGCATCATCTCCCTTGAAGATATTGATTTTCGACACATATTTTCCGCCGAGCTGGGTTTTGTGCTGCGCCAGGAAGTACCCAACGGCTTGTCCATTCGGAGATCCTGCATTAACAGTCGAAGTCAATAATTCAATCCCAGAACGTCGAACCGAGATACGACTTACCGAGCAAAGCGAGATACTCCGGCTCATCTGACCCAAACTCGCAGCCCGACCAGGTCATCAGCTCATCCAAGTCGAGGCAGTTGTCTTCTAAGATTTTCTTGATTATCGCGACCGTCTCGTCGTTTATAACAGGCGTACTAAGGATGTACTTGATGCCGCGCAGGTTGTTCGGACTCGCCAAATTCCACAGTCCCCACATAATGTCGGAGCTCGATTTCAGTGCGGGAAGCTCATCGTTCGGCGGAGGGTTGGAGAGGCCCCAGAGGGCTTGCGCGCTCGTGGCGGGGCTCTGACGATTGGTCATTGCAATGAGACCTGATGCTGGGTTTACGCCGATTACGAACTCGGCGTTGGTGACCTGCGAAGAGAAGATGTTGTCAGTAAGACGTGCATGGGCCGTTATCTTCTTTTACCTACACGATAGTATTGGTCGTTGGCTTTATACCACTGCTGCTTGACGGGTGGTAGATCTCCCTGATTATCGCGCCGTACTGCCGGACCGTCTTTGTGGTTAATAAAGTAACACCGATTAGGTCCACCCTGGTAGGTACTACGCGTATCGATCCTGAGGTCATCGAACATGCTCTTGAGCTTGTGGCTGTGCTCGAACTCGCACTCATCCTCATGACTTGCGCGGAATTGGGGGGTGCCATCGTCACTCTCGATCTTGTAGCCCCAAGTTTCAAGCTCCTGTTGGATGGGGTTGGTCCAGGGGCTATCAATCGGGTTGACAAAGGCGGCTGCTGCGTCATGCGGAGAGGTTGTTGCTGACAGCAACTTTTGGCCTTTGCATGTGGCTCTGTGGTATATGACTTCGATATCATCAACGCGAGCGACGAGGCTGTGAGAGGAGCGGGAAGGAATATCGGGTCCTTGGAGAAGCGGAGGAACCACAGTCAGGCTCTGCACGAGAGCTATCAGCGCCAGGAGACAGACGATAGCCAGAGCCTGCATACTTGGGGTCTGGTTTAGCCCGTGTGCGTAGTAAGTAAAGCGCTCGAGAACCCTGACCTCCGGTTCAAGTAACCACACGGCTCGAGCGTTACCCACATGTCCGTCTTTCACTATGCAAGTATCCCACAACTCAGCCCCACTCAGCTCTTGCCATGAGAAAATCTCCTGTGAAGAGTTCAATACGGTCTGGAAGCGCAGTGATAGCGTCGTACGTAGTTATCATGTCGTCCTCGCGTACAGGGTCGATCGCATGGTGCCGATGATATGTGCAGATGTTGTAGGAGGAACCAAAGGTGAACAAACTATCTATAGGTAACATGAGCGCATGATAGATAAGCACTATCAGTACTTAACCCTTTCCCGACATGTGTAATACCAGACTGCAGCGCCCAATCACACCACATCCAAGGTGCAGTACGCTCTGGGGAGCTAACGCCTTCCGCGCTGCCAGGGACCGATCGGACGGAGGTTACACCGACTAACAGAGTAGGCAATACTATCAGCGCAGTCATTGTACGAAGGGCCGTATACCGAGTGTATTTCAGAGACGTCAAGGTCAGAGAGTTGTTTTGGGAAGGGACCACCAGCCAGATTGAGCCTAGTGCCCCGAATGTCGCGACGCGAACTTCCAACGTCAAACCTCTTCGCATCATCACTCCCGCCCGACGGCGACCAACACCAGCTACTTTACGCGCGCTCGTGGCATCTCCAGACCCTCGCCATCAAACCTGGGACGTTCGCGACTGTATTCTGGCTGGTCTCGTACAACGCTCCCGTTGATCATGGGCCGGAGCCTACCTGCGCAGTCCAATGCCCGCCGCACGATACTCGTCGGATTTGACAATCATCGTACCATAAGTGAAGACATGCATAAATGCTTGCAGATCATGAAAAGAGATGTCTCGCAGTAAATGGGTGGCGACGCACTTTCTAGTCGGTGGTGTCCACCATCCTGCCGTGCAGGTCATTGTGCGCGTAGGTAGTGCTGTCTAAGATGTCTTCCCTCCTCTTTCGTAATTTCTCTCACCGTCATTGGGATTCATCTTCCGTCTCACCGCTCAACACGCCGACCGCGGACGCTTTCAGGCCATTGAGTACTGGTTGCCACGTTTTTCAGCTGAAGCCTCGTGGGCGTCTACCATGAAGGCATGACGTGGTTGCTGCCTTCTTGTCTCTATATATTCTGAGCTTTGCAGCTTCATATCTTCTCTTCCTTCATCCTCATCATATCTCATCACTCGTCACGCATATTGCTGCATCAAGACCATCATGCCCTTCACTACATCCATGCATGGGCGGTTCGCATTCATCAGTACGATGGGAATGAACTCCTCTGGTGGCTGCAAGAGCGGACGCGCACCGCACATATCTCTCCGTTTTCGATGGTGAGTATGTCGTCTTCACGGTGAAGTCACGTCGGTGAACTGACTGAATCAGGATGTGCTGCGGGTTTCACGTTCACCAGATCACCGGTGCTGTGTCTTGTTGTCTTCTCTGGTGCCTGTAGCAGTCTGCGCACGCCCTTCACATCTCCTCGAGCCTCACGATGAGTATGCCGTCTCCGCGGTGGATTGGTGAAGCCATATCAGTGAACTGACTGAATCAGGAAATACAGCAAGTTTCATGTTCACCAGGCGACGGTCCTCGGTGCAGTCTCTTGTTGTTATGGCATATGGTGAGTGTCCGAGCGCCTGAGAACAACAAACTCGGCTACAATTTTCTGACTATCCCATCCCAGACCACGCTACTCAGCACCATGGCTGAACACAACGAAAGCCCCCAGACTTTCATGCCGATCAGCCAGACGTCTAGCTGGACCTCAATGTTGCCTGCAGCAACATTTCCCAGCGCTAACATGTCATCCAATCTAGCAGCCTACTTCGAGGACGAGGTCGAGCCGCAGGTGCTGATGCCCAACGTCGCCTACGCAAACCAGGACAACACGAGCAGAGCATATAGCGTCAACGGTGCCTACGAAGGTAGCTCACCGCGCAATTACAGTGTCGGGCGCGAGCTCCCTAGGTATGTCCACACCATTGGTCACCGTTGACCTTGATGTTCCCATCACACCTCCATTATTTGGAGGTCTGCCATGGCAACGGCATGTGGAAGAAAACAATGCTAATCCTTCACTTTACAGCGAGTCTATGTTCCCGTCATTCGAGCACATGAACCAACCCCCTTTGGAGCCGACAATGGCGCAACAGGAGTTCAATGCCAGCATGGCGAACCCTTTCTACGACTACAATCCGCCCAGGAGTGAGTATCCCCTGTCCAAATCACCTCATATATCCGCCAGGCTGACTGATTATCTTAGAATTGGAGGAGCTTCAGGGTCATGTCGACTCCAACGTCAAAATCTGTGAAGTGGTCAACGCTCTTACCGCTCGCATGAACAAGGCCGAGTCGGAGGTCTCGGAGTTGCGAGAGACTGTCGTCCAGCTTGGTATCGCAGCATTGTCGGCTCCCAGCACCCCCATGAAGCCCACTCCTGCGCCGGTTAAGACCTTCGAATTCCTCAACACCGGTCTGCAGGACCAGGAGACCTTCGAAACCAAGATCGTCGGCAGCAACCAGAAGAAGAAGGCTGCGAAGACTCACGCCCGTAAGGATCTCCAGGTCAAGATCCCCGGCCTCAAGATCCCTACCATCGCCCCGCTCCCCTCTGGCCAGCCAGATGTAAGTCCTACACGTCCATGTCTCCACCATCGTGTACTAATAGCGAACAGTCTGGCTACCTTACCGGCGGCATGATGTCTATGTTCCCTTCTACACCAACGTCTGGCGGTCTCCCGAGCTCACCTCTTACCCCCGGTCGCGTCGGCCCGCCTACCCCTAGCAAGCGTGGCAACAGCGGTAATACGTCGATCGCCAAGCGCAAGGCCCACGTCGCGCGTGGAAACATGGCGCCAGCGTTCGTCGTCGTTCCCCAAGTTCCTTTGACCGACACCGAGCTTATCGTCTACTTCTTCCAGTCGCTCGGCCGCCCAACCGTCGCTCTCCGCCTGTACTCCCGCAAATGGGGCCCCGCGCAGATGGTTGAGACGCTCAACGCCCACCGCAACCTCGAGGGCGGCTACCTCCGCAACACATGCTCCGTCAAGTGCATTACCGCTATCAACAAGGGCAAAGAGAAGTACGGCAAGAACTGGGCAGACCAGTTCCGCGAGGGCATCGAGAACGCCAATGACCTCATCGCCACCGACCTGATCCGTTATCCCCACGACGAGTTGGAGGGCGTCCTCGACTACGACATCCGCTATCTCGGAAACGGCCTCAAGAAGCACCCCGAGCAGGGCGTTGACGGCGGCATCTTCACCCGCTGCGTCAAATACTGCATCAAGCACGATGCCAGTTACGCACTGTCCAACGTCCACGAACTCGCCTGGTCACTGCAGACAGGTCAACTGACTGAAGACGAGGAGGCTGCTTAATCTTGTTTTGAAGCATACATGGTTGTTTTGAAGGAGACTTGTTTGTATCAGGATAAGTGGTTGTATACTCCAAAGTAAGATTCTGGGTGAAGTAATACATGGTGGATGGGACGTAGCTATAATGAATGCATTCCCCCAAATCAGACTTGTTGTGCGTTCTGTGAGTGAGCCGGCATGTTCTCGACGTTTTTTCCAGAGGAGGTAAGGAAAACTTATGAGGTATCGTATACCTCAACGCTCTTCTTCGAGTATAGCGACTACGCATATCAAAAGCACCGAAGACCTCCCCGTTACGTTGTTCAAAAAATGCCTGCTCATTGTTAAAGCGATGTAGCCTTCAGGCCCTACTATAAGTCTCCTACCAAACGCTACCATCCCAAGCCCTAACCACTCTTCATCTCCTCATCCCCTACCCAACGCATCTCAACCCATCAACATCCTCAGCATACCGCCCTTATCCTCCGACCCCCCATCCGCAACCCCCTTGCCCGCATCCTTATCACCCTTATTCGGACCCACGGGACTCGTCGCCGCAAAGAACAACACCTTGATCGCAATCGCGAACCCGGCATGCAGCACAAACACAACAATAAGCAGAATCTTGCTCGTCTTCGCTTCGGTGGTGCTGAGCACAGGGTAGAGGTTGCGGAGGAGGAAAAAGGCCGAGGCCGCGAGTCCGAGGGCCACGACCGTGAAGTTGAGGACTGAGATGTTTGTTAGTACGACGTCTGACGTGAGGAGGAAGGAAGAAGGGAGGAAGAAAGGAAGAAAGGAAAAGGACAAACTCACTACCCCAAGGACTCCAAGCCACCAGACTAACCGCAATCCAAACCAAATTCGCATACCCATACAAACAAGCACACTCCATCAAATTCGCACTCTCACTCCCATACCATTTCAACACGCCCCACAGCCCCACGGGCACAAACGCCGTATACCCATACACCAGCCCCGCCGCTCCACTCAGCAACTTGAAGTCATACGCAAAATGCTCCTCGCCCTTCTGCGCCAAGTATTGATTAATCGTTCCCGTCAAGAAAAGGATCACGATAACCGTTGTGGCGATCCAGACAGGGCCGTATAAGTCCGGGTTCCCCTCGAGCACGTCAAGGAAATTGGCGCGTGGGTACAGGGTGGAGGTGCAGCGGCGCAGTACTTCGGCGGTGTCGACGTCGAAGGCTTGGGCGTAGAAGTTTAGGGACCAGAGGTAGTGTTTGCGCGAGGTGGGCGATGTGCTCGACGTCGAGGGGCCGGGGAGGAAGGAGCCGCTGGTGGAGTCGGGTTGGATTTTGGGGGCGCTGCGGCCGGTGGGTTGGGTGTCGAAGTCTGCGCGGGAGGGTCAGTCCTACTGTGGAAGGGTGGTATTGGAGGTGATAGTCGGGGCGCTTACTGGAGCTGTGGAATTCGAGGTCTTCTTGCAGGTCGGTATGGCCTAGGTCGCCCTGGGGTATGGTAAGCTTGCGGTCTTGGGTTGAGTTGGCGATGGGTGCGCTTTTCTGCGTCGCATCTCAGGGAGTGCGTACCTCTTGATCAACATCTACGACGACATCGTAGCCTCGGTTCGCCATGATTGCTTGTGAGTGAGAGCTGTCGATATGTCGCGAGCTGGCGTCGAGCTGGCCAGATTGCGGTTGACGTACGTCGCGCGACGCGACCGTGCGCTAGGTTCATTCGGAGCAGGCGTTTCAGGGTCCAGCCTCGCTCAACACCATAACGATGTCAGAGAGCACATGCACCTTCACAAGACTAGGTGCTAAGTCATTCTGTCGCAACGCATTTCTCATTATCATCGTAAATGTAAGGCATCGGATCTAAGGTTCTAGCATCGCAACCATCTAAGATCTTCCAGAAAGCCACCGATATGTACCATCCCCGCAGTTACTGTCTACGGCGCAGGCTCGCTCTTGACCTGCAGCGGCTCGACGTTCCAGATAGCCTCCGCATACTCGTCGATACATCTGTCACTCGAGAAGAAACCCATGCGCGCGACCGTGGTTATGGTCTTGGTTGTCCACTCCTCAGTATTCTTGTAGCTCTCATCGATGAGCTCCTGTGTCTTGATGTACGATGCGAAATCGTCAGAGACGAGGTAGTAGTCACCATGATCCACGATGCCGTTGATCAGAGCAGAGAACTGGTCCGCATCGCCAAACATGCCATTGTGAATCGCATCGAAAACGTTGGCAAGCTGGGGGTCCAGCTGGTACTGAGAGTACATGTGGTTGTGACGGAGGTCCTCGACATCTTCGGCAAGGTTACCGAAGAGGAAGATGTTCTGTTCGCCAATCTCGCGAGTAATCTCGATGTTCGCTCCGTCGCAGGTTCCGATGATGAGACCGCCGTTCAGGCAGAACTTCATGTTACTGGTACCCGACGCCTCAGTACCAGCAGTAGAAATGTGCTCGCTAATGTCGCTAGCAGGGCAGATGATCTCTGCCTTACTAACGTTGTAATCGGCCAAGTAGACAACCTTGAGAGCGTCGCCGACATCTTTGTCGTTGTTGACAACATCACCCACCTTGTTGACGAGGTGGATGACTGTCTTGGCCATCCAGTAACCTGGTGCAGCCTTACCACCGAAGATGGACACGCGAGGAGCTAGCTTCTTGCGATCTTCGGGAGACATGGCCTTGATCTGGAGGTAACGGTGGATCACACCGAAGATGTTGAGCTGCTGGCGCTTGTACTCGTGAATGCGCTTGACTTGGACATCAAACAGCGCTGCCGGGTTGACCTTGACGCCGTTGTTCTCCAGGATGTATTGTGCGAGTCGCACCTTGTTGGCGTACTTGATGTCGCGGAACTCCTTGCGGAACTCCTTGTCGTCAACAAACGCCTCTAGCTTGTTCAGCAGGGTGAGGTCCTTCAGGAACTCGTGACCGCCCAACTTTGACGCAATAAGCGCCGAGAGCTTGGGGTTGGCCTGGTGGAGCCATCTCCTCGGGGTAATGCCGTTGGTGACATTGGTGAACTTATCCTGTCCGTAGATCTTGACGAAATCCTTGAAGATGGTTGTCTTGATCAAGTCGGAATGTAGCTCGGCTACACCGTTGACCTTGTGTGAGCCAATCAAAGCAAGGTATGCCATGCGGACCATCTTTGGGTTCGATTCTTCGATGATGGAGACACGGCCCAGCATCTCGCGATCCTTGGGAAAGTTGCGCTCAACGAATTGGAGGAAGTGAAGATTGATTTCGTAGATGATCTTCAAAAGTCAGCAACGTCTCAAGAAATCAGGCGATTGAACATACCTGGAGGTGGCGCGGGAGGAGGTGCTGCATCAGCGGTACAGACCACTTCTCGAGCGCCTCAGGAAGCACGGTATGGTTAGTGTATCCAAACGTCTTCTGAACGACTATATGCTGTTAGCGTCCAGGTTTGGGTATGAGGGTAGATTCTGCTTACTGCTCCATGCCTCGTCCCACTCCAAGCCCTCGATATCGACCAATATCCTCTGAAGCTCGGGAATGGCCAAGGTCGGGTGAGTGTCGTTGAGTTGAATCGCGACTTGGTTGGGGAATTCCTTCCAGGCGCGCTGGCTCTTCTTGAAACGTCGCACGATGTCGTAGAGCGAAGCTGCGCACCAGAAGTACTGTTGCTTCAGGCGAAGCTCTTTACCGCGGTCAAGGCTGTTGCTAGTCAGACATGATATCTCATAACCATGGAACTACTCACTTGTCGTTGGGGTAGAGCACAGCGGAGATGGTCTCAGCGCGCTGCTGGTCAGCTACAGAGCTCTCGTATTCGCCAGAGTTGAACTTCTGGAAGTCAAACTCGCCGCTGGCTGCCTTGCTGCCCCAAAGGCGGAGGTTGTTGCAAGTGCCAGTCTTGTAGCCAGGAACTTTACTTGTCAGTGAAAAGGTGAGAAGTGATGGAAGGACTGCTTACCGGGAACGTCAAAAGCAACAGCCTGGACAATCTCGCCGCCCTCCCACGAGCACTGCTGCTTGCCCTCGTCATCCTGCCAGCGGTTGACGTTGCCATAGAACTGTATGTCAACAACAATGTCGTGGCGCTGGAACTCCCATGGGTTGAAGTCCAGCCAGTAGTCTGGAACCTCGACCTGGTATCCATCGACGATCTCCTGCTTAAAGATACCATATCGGTACCGTAAGCCGTAGCCCCAGGCTGGGTAGTTGAGAGAAGCCATCGAGTCGAGGAAGCAGGCAGCAAGACGTCCAAGACCACCGTTCCCTAGGGCAGCATCATGCTCCTGAGATACAATGTCCTCCATGCGGAAGCCGAGATCGCTGAGACCCTCTGCATGTGTGTTAGAGAAGCAATCGCGAGGTCCTAAGAGGTGGACTTACTGGAAGCGATATCCTTCTGCTCAACGTTGAGCATTGCATTGTCCAGAGCGCGGCCCATCAAGAACTCGAGGGAGAGATCTGAATTTATTAGAGGTTGTTCTACCAGCAAATTTCCCACTAGTCTCACAGTATACACGCTTCTGGTCAGCAAAGGTCTGACTCTGCTGCGTCTTGTTCCAGTCCAAGACCAAGCGATCCCTGAAGGCGAGGGCAGTTCCAGCGTAGGCAGCAGACTCGTCGCAGTTGAAGAGGGAGCGTGCGAGGGTAGTCTCGATATGGCGAACAGCGTCTTTCGTAAAGTCGTCTGGCGTCGAGAAGGGCTTGGGCATCTATGCGTGTGTTAGTGTTGAGAATCATCCTTGTACTATGATTGAGGATCCAATTGACATACAAACTTTCTCCATGCCTCGCGCTGGGGCTCTGGGATGCTCGCTTCTACGTTCTTGATCTCACTGGGGCCAAAGCCAGTTACCGTCCTCTTGTGCTTGGGACGGGTGAATGAAGGCCCAACGGGACCCTTGAGGTCACCGAGGGGAGCGCTAGTCGAGGGCTTGCGCTCGCGGGGGGAAAGGTTTGCGGCCATCTTGATAATGTCAATTGCAGAGAAGCGCGAATTGCTTAGAGAGTGTCGATGAGAGAGAGGAGATGGCGGGGTAGAGGGGCGTATGGCTGCCGCTTGGAGGTAAGAGGCGCAACCGCAGAAAGGTCAGGGCGATGTGATAGGACGGACAAGAGCTGCAGGCTTATGAAGACGCCGCAGAAGTACCTCAGACGTGGTGTTTGCTACGCGCCAGACAGGAAAGAGGAGCGGCAGCAACGGCAATGGCGTGTTTACAGGGCGTCCGGGTGGAGTAAGACGGGCGGAGATCAATTGAACATCGCAGCAAGGCCCTCAGGATTATATCAGGAGAGCAGGAGCGACTAGCTAGCGGATCGCGGGGAAGGAGCACTCCTGGCCAGGCTGACAGCGAGCAACAAGCTGTTGAGCTCTCCCACATG
This sequence comes from Alternaria viburni, assembly GCF_023758015.1. Taxonomy (NCBI): domain Eukaryota; kingdom Fungi; phylum Ascomycota; class Dothideomycetes; order Pleosporales; family Pleosporaceae; genus Alternaria; species Alternaria viburni. The sequence continues at coordinate 503,580 of NW_026055795.1, forward strand.
CAAGCTGTATGCAGCATCTCGCGGAGCCAGTACAAAGTGGGGTAGCCGACCCCACGATGCCGTCGCGGAGCAGCTAGCGGGGTCGTGATGGGCGCGTTGTCCAATAAACTTGTGCATGCTGAGCCTTTAGTGTGTTTGTTGCGCGTCGAAGCGTGATCTCCATCATGGCCAGAACCAGACGACGTGACGTCTTCAACCCCTCCACACCAACAACACCATGCTGACTGCTGGCGTAGCAGAGCAACCAACATCCAAGGATGGAGTGCGCAACAAGCACAAACTTCAAGCTCTAAAATTGATAGACTTGAAGGAAATGTGCACATTCAAGCTGCAGCCGGCGCGGATCTTGACGGAACAGGGAAGACTATGTTGATGCTGCAGCCCCACCATCGTACGTTGACCTGATCACTGTAAACAAAAGCATCAAAATGTCGTGATATCTGCACACAATCTTCTCGCATAATCTCATGAAGATCTCACGCGATTGCGACGAATTTGCATCACGTGCATGGGGTGCTCGATACGAAGTGCCAATGTAGATTAAATCCGTCTTTACATACCACGTCGGTAGGGATGAATATCGAACAAGCTCAGTCCTCCAACCTCCTAGCTGGTATTACACAAATAGCGTACTCAAAACATGAAACACAGACCATTGGCATCAGGCCACCAAACCCACTCAACTCCACCCTGAAACAAATATATACGAGGTGACAACAAGCCTGTTGTCTACACAGTGGATAGCCTGATCCATGCCGAAGAACGCCGAGAGATGCGCATCGCGAAAGATGCCAAAAGGATGTGGGTATCGTGAATGTACGCAGCAAAACGATTAAAAAGAGTCGAAGGAACGGAATTCGTTGCTCGTCCATGGGAGACCGCCGCTCTACGGGCTGGGCTCTGGGGTCTGAACACCGTAGCTCCAGACGGCCGTGCCATGGAGGCTGATGGAGAGGTTCCGTCGTTGCTTCATCACGGTCGTGATAGGGGTTGATGCGGGTGCAGGAGCTGTGCTGGGTCGTTGCATGTTCTTCAGCCTCCACTGCACCATGTCGTTGGAGATGCGAGCAAGGCCGTAGTCCATGTCCTGCAGGATGGCCCTCCTCGTGGCCTCAATCTCCTGCACGGTGAAAGCACCGTCGCTCTCCCTGATGCTCCAGTGCCGTGAGGAGCGCTGTCGGTCAACGAGGAAGCCGTGCGCGAGGGAAAGAGCAGCCAAGACAATCACGTCTGGGCTAACATGCACCTTCTGACGCGAGTCTGTCATCATGAAGTTCTTCAGGTCGCGGGCATAGTCGCTCGGCGCAAGAGCATCCCGCCAAGTAGCTGCGAACCGGCTGCTCAACGCATCCAGCACACATCCCGCAAAGGCGACAATCTCATCAGGCAGGCCAGCACGGTCGAGGAACCCTTGAATGACCGATGCATGAGGGCGGTGGGTGGAGACGTTGAGCGGCACGAGGTTGGCGAGGTGGGTTGCGTATACTATAGATAGCAAGTCAGCGGACCGAAATCAAGGAAGTGGCAACGGCATTGATCTTGGGTGAAGGGGTGCTGGTTGATCGACAGGCACACGTCCGAAATGTGGAGATGGACTGTTGAGTTGGAAAAGGAGCATCTGGGATGAAGCATGACGAGGGCCAAGGCGCTCTATGCAGGGGAACGTCGCTCTGCCGCCCGGACCGACTCATACACACCAGCATCCACAAACCCGTAAACAGAGATTTGGTGGGTGTGAGGTAATAAATAGACTAACCTTTTGGTTGTGGAGGGCTGCTTGTGTCATATGACTGTGTCGATGTTTGGGCGGTTGGCGTTGATACTCGCGTGGGTGTGGGCTCCTTTGCTGGTGGAGGGGTTGGCAGGTTGGACAGCGGAACGCAGCTCGCAAAGTACTTGTCCAGCTCTTCGTCTGTCATGTCGCTGTTGATGGACAGGGCTGGAGAGTAGTCCATTTTGTCGTGTTTTGTTATCAAGTTGAAATGTTGTGTTCTAACGGTAGTACAGCGGTGTCGGCGAAGTGTAAGCGAGGGAAGGTTGGAGAGTTGGTCGTGTGATGTTATGGTCGTGAGTCGAAGAACAATGAAGCGTCGTGAACCAAGCAGGCGAGCTGGAAATGTCGTCAGAGGGGAGAAGAGCCCCAAGAGTGAGGGCATTCACGAGTCTATATACACGCCCATGTTCCGACCAAGAAAACCGAGACGGTGAAAGCGGCGGATGGGTAGCGTAGCTCGCTAGCTGGCCCCCTGCACTTTCCCAAGACTCAGTAGCCGTCTCCCTGCCGTGCCACCTTCACAGGCGCGCACGCTCTCCCGCTCAGGCCAGCGCCAGCTACAACTTGGCCGTATGCGCCATCGCCAGGGCTACCGATGGCGTGTGCGGCTGCCCGAATGATGGCAGTGTGCAGCCGCCTGGTAAGAACGCTCAAGGTTGTTCCGCGTGCGCTGTACATGCTATGTCGTGATGTCGAAACTATACGGCCAGGAAATCGAGGCCCAGATATACAGTGTGCCCATGTTGCGTGATCTATATTTCCAATCTAATCGTGTTTCTCCAGATCTTCATCCACTCCATCACGATCAGCACTCTAACGACATCATCTGCATATAGCGGGACAGCAGGGACACTTCATCTGGCAGTTGCAATACCGACACAACATAAACTTTGTCGTAGACACAACCAATCTCGCAAACCGCCTTGCCGGAAAAGCTTATGCCCCGATCCCATCCACTCGTCAGATGCTTCCCAGCCCGGCGCCGAGTCGCCTGTGAGCACTACTGCGAGCATTATTGCCTATCCACAAGTTCAATCCACTGCGAAACAAACCATCACACTTTTCACCCGTAGTTCCGACTGCAGAATCTTTTGCACATGTCAAACTCTATCGATCGCATCGCCGCTGTCAATTGCCCTGCATTAGGATCTGTACCCTCGTCACGCCATCACGCCGCTGGAGGGCACCCGAGTAGGTAGCCAGCACCTGTTCCCTCACCGCCATGTTCCGCGCTCTCGAGCACGCACACTACACGATACGATGCGGGTGCTCGGAACCATGTTATCTCCGTCCCCAAGCTCGCAAAAAGGGGACAATGCAGACGACAGCGCGCCGCGAACCCCACATCCAAGCTCTGGGGGCGCAGTCCTCCTAACCCGTCTTCAGCACCTCACCCGCTCGCCCTTGCGCACTTGACCCGTCAACCCCAAATCTGCTCGCAGCACGAGTCGTCGTATCTGACTCCCCAGGCGAATACGTAGCAGCCCGCCCGAACGCCCTGACTTGCTGGCGGAATTTCGGCTTCGGCGCCTCGTATCAAGCGGTCCATCGCGTCTATTTTCCCCGATGCTATTACGGGGCCGGTGGAGCAAACCAATACTCGCGCACAGAGAAAATATTCGCACAGTCGACAAATTCCATCTTTAGCATCCGTGGAGTCGTGAAACACCATTTGCCCGGTAGCTCCAGCATCTTTACGAGCTGCGCCCGACTAATGCTATCGATTGCGCTAGCTTTGTACGAAGTAGCCACCGCCCGCCGCACTCCCAGGAACCCGTTGCTACGAGTCTGCAGACATTGTCGTCATGGGCGTAGCTTGCATCTCCGATCCTTGATGATGGAATCTTTCCTCAACACTGTCCGTGGAGGGCCACGTACAGGCAATCAAGAAGCTTCGGAGTCTGGGCCTAGGTCCAAAGGCTCCACTCGCATCCTCTTTTCGCACTCAGCACCATGCACCCTTTTTGCTTCTTGCTGCATGATCGAGACACTTTCACAAGTCCGAGGGATTGGCTCACGGACGCTGACAGATGTCATGGCTCACCGATGGACGCTATCGGCCTTCTCCTACGGCCGGCAGGCCACGACCAGCGACCATTTCTTCAAATCATCAACGCCGGAATCTTCTGAAACACAAGGGCTTAAACTACGTCTACACAATTCTTCTAGTGTATGAACACCCGTTTGGTTCGAGAGCGTCATCCTGTGGCGTAGGGTCCTCCCGAAGATTCTAGCTGTTCTCGATCTCTTTAGCTCGCCAGAGGACGACCGCGTCTAGATCCTCCACCACCGTCACACGGACTCCTGTGGGGGTTTTCATGACTATGGCAGCTGGTGCTGTACCTGCATACTCAACACTATGGGCGTGTATTCCAAATGCTTCGGGATGCAGTTGTGAGGAGCGCTTCGACTGCACCTAGATCCAGCTACGGCAAGCCATGTAGTCACTCATCTGGACTCCATGACAGGCCGATGGACTATGCTTCTGCGCCCAGAATATAGGCCAAGTATAGCTGGGAGCCGATAGGGTCCCCTTGAGACGACAGTCATCATGCACACAGATCACGCAAGCTTGATGACCTGCCAGCTCGCGCAGTTCCTGACGCTTTCACAACCTCATTCAGACATATTTGTGAACACGCTACCACACATCTATTTGCATCACGTACTGTACAGCAAAGGTTGGCTTGAGTAAATCTTCACTGAAACAGTGAGCCACACATGCCTGAGTTTCGTTTCCTGCGCTCGTCATAGCAGCTATAGCAACTCCATCACGATGCACGTTTCCCTCCCGTCAACGGGCCGAAGTCCGCAAAAAGCAAAAAACATACCAAGTTCTTTCTCGCTGAGATGATCCGGTATGATCTACACCGTTATATCTGCAGGAGGTACAATAACTGTTTGAAGTAGTGTTCATCAATACATTTGGTGAACATCATGTTTAGTCTCCAGTAGTAGTACTCGTATCTACCAAGGTCTTTAGCCACGATGACCGTCTTCAATGTTCACATGCCAGCCAACACAAGCATACACACATCCACTCACCTCCCCAAGCTCCAGCTCCAGCTCAACAACGGATTTCCTTCTTCCTTCAAAGTCCGTTGGCCCCGCATCGTTTCCACAGTACACCACATCTCAAAACGCAGATAAAACGTACGACACAACAACGGCTATACCGGCAGTCAGGCGGTGATAGTTTCTTTTTCGCTCAAGGCTGAACAACACATACATACATTCATGCCAAGTCGCAGGTACGTGATGGGTGTCATACAATGGCATAGCAGCATAAGGCATGTAAGAGTCTGCAGTGTGTGTGGTGTGTGTGGTGTGTATGGTGTGTATGACGGGCAACAGACGGTGAAGATATGACCCGCAAGACCACATAATCCACACGCGGATGTACGGCGTCTACAATGTATGCGGGATTCTCCTCCCCCTCGACTTCGTGGGCCTATTTGGGTTGTTTTAACCTCCTGGCACACAAAAGCACGGTCAGCAATTACCATGGTATTGCGTTCTAGATGGATAATACTTCCAACGTTAATTCCATCAACACGTTCCAAAGCAGCTACACCTGTTTGATTTCCCGTTCTCTCACTGATGTAACAACTAGTAACTTTGAACCTCCTTCCGAAAACACAGCGAGAGTGTGACCGCGCGAAACATGGCTCTTTGTGTACCGTACTGGGCGAAAGCTGAACTTCAAGACTGCTACATGGTCGCTTGGAGAGGTCTAGTTGGAAAAATCAATTGGAGTGGAAAAGCTGTTGGCAAAAAACGTATGAGCACGGCATTGAGCAAAGGTGCCAGAACATCGTGATGAGAAGGGACAACAAAACAACGCATTAATCTCATGACAACTAACATGCTTCATGATTCCAGCAGAGTCAACACACCACATCCAGCAAGGTCACATCCATAACAAACACCAATAACGATAACGAACATTGATTTGTACTGCAATAGCGAACATGATAACCGACCAAAAACACCACGCTTCTCCATGAATACAAGGAGTAGTCAACCCTTCCTACCGATCAACCCACCACCATCACCTAATCTTCCAACTCATACTACTATCCTACCATCCTACCATTCACTCCAAACTGAACTAGCCTCGCACATTTGGGATATCGTTAAACGACCAGATTCCACCTCACGCACTTTTCTTTCCTTTCATCGTCCACAAGCGACGCAAACATGTCTATTGTCTTCTTCGTCATGACTGCCGTACCGTCGTCAAGATTCGCACCATGATCCTCCAACACGTATATTGTCGTGCGCTATTGGAGGTAGGCACATCGTTGTAAAAAGAGCGAAACGCTTACTGGGCCTTCTTGGGGGCAGCGCCGGGCTGGCCACCAACGTACCTGCGGATGTCGGTGGCATCAGCAGCCTGGCGAACAATGTTCTTGAAGGTTCCCCAGCCCTGCTTAGCAGCAGGAGGAGTGCTCTGGTTGGCAAGCTGAGCGTCAATGCGGGCAGTGAGCTGGTTGATAGCCTCCTGGACGAAGCTGCTCTGCGCAACGCGAGCGCGGAAGAAGACGGTGTAGACAGCGAGCAGGATCCATGAGCCCTTCTGGAAGAGCATGGCAGAGCCGAGGACGCGGAACCACAGGAAGATCTCGAGCAGGGCGACAAGAGTCATGGAGCCATCGTAGTACTCCTTGACGAACTTGCCAATAGCCTCGGAGGCAGCGGAGCCTTGGGGCTTGGCGCCGGCCGCAGCCGCAGGTGGGGGCTGGATGGTGGGCAGAAGGTTGGAGCGCACGTAGGTAGCGACGTGGAAGACGGAGTATACGGAGAAGGGGAGTATGGCAAGGGGGATCTGGCGGGAGAAGAGCCACACAAGGCCCATGACTACCAGGCGGTTAGCACGTGCTGCGCGGAGACGAGGCGACAGCTCGCAGAGGACTTACTCAAGTATTGGACGTTCTCATCGGTAGCGAGAGCGACGACACCACCCTGCTTGCCTGCCCTCATGCGGGCGCGGTAGGCCTTGTAGACGACAATGCCATATGTGACGCACGCCGACAGGAAGGCGGTGCGGTAGGAGAAGGACGCCCATCGCGAGTAGTAGTTGAAAGTGATGTACGACAAGCTGTATCGCAGGGTAGCGAGCAGCAGCGTAACGTGTCCGGCGAACCAAGCAAACTGCAGAGTCTGGGCGAGGGCAGCAAGGCGCTGGCCCAGAGGCATAGAGGCGGGCGGTGGAGGGGCCATTGTGTGTATTTTGGGTACTGTCGTGTGGGCTACGTAATGGGTAGCTTGGGACGTCAGTAAAGGTCGGAGAGATAATGGCAGCTCCCAATGTAGAGAGAGATAAATGACAGCAATGATCTGCTGCCCGTGGAAGGAAGTGGAGGTGCAATGTGTCCACAGCGGTGGCTGGGTGCTGCAACTGCTGGAACTGCCCAGCGTTCGGGCCCGCTCGTGATGTTCGCCGTGCCTGATAGGCGGGGTCGACTTACCGATGCAGATATCGGGTCCGGGACCTCAGTGACGGTGCTCAGTGCTTGCGGAGAGTAAAGACGCAGGGGAGTGAGAGCAGAGCAATGGTGGTTGTGTGTTCCTAGAGAGGGAGGAATGCGGGCGGCAGTAAACCAGAATTCGGGCGTTTGGGGGGTGACGACATGGCAAGCTGCAATTCTGGGTAGGCACAAGCCCCACTGCACCTCTAGCGCAAACATAACCCTGACGATCTCTCAGCCGCCAGCAAGGCCTCCAGCTGCCGGTCTCTTCACACGCTCGCAAGTGTCTGGCCAGCAAGCACGATGTCGTCACTCCTGTTTCTTCGCAAAGTTTCGTTTGTTTGTTGGGAAACATCACTAGCAGTGCCGCGTTTCGCTTTTAGCCCACAAATGAAATTGCCTTATGATAGTCTGTAGAATACATGAAAAGAACCTGTCCGACACTCCTCGCTCCGAACTACATCTGCCGAATACTAAATAAGAGAAAATGCCGAAGTGAAGCAAGGGAATCAGAAAGGAGCGCAAAGACGTTGGTATCAATCAACAATCCGGACGACGGCACCAACAGGTAACACTGCTGTGCTTCGTCCCCAATGTTCCATCGTGGTGTATTATCCCTTTTACCGATAGCACCCAGTGGTATCGTCGGCCGCATTATATTAAACAAGGTCTGGTAAGAGGGTGTAGAGAACTGAGAAGAGGTAGCTGAGAGGCGCGTGTCGTCCGGAGCGGGAGGGGAGGGACGAGGGTGGCGCCGGGGTGTCGACTTAGCGGAGGGAGAAACCCTTTCTCTTGCCCTTCTCTTCGATCGGCCTGCCAGACTCGATGCGGGCCTTCTTCTCTTCGAGCTCTTGTCGTTGTCGGTCTAGCTGGTCCTTCATCTCCTTGTGACGGGCGTACAGCTCTTCTTCGCTCTGGCGCAGCTTGCTCTCCTTCTCCTGCACCTTTTGCTGGAACACCATCTTCATTTCCATCTCCATCTTCTGGAGCTTGGCCTCGTGCAACGAGCGCTCCTCCTCTTGCTTGACGGCAGGGTTGACCTCCTTGAACACGCTTGAGTCCTGTTGGATACCCATCTGTGCAAGCTTCTCGGAACGGTAGTTCTCGTACAGAGCGTTGTTAGTGTTCTCCTTGAGCTCCTCCATGTGGGTGCGGATAAGCATCTGGCGCAGCTTGACAAAGTCGCAGTGCTCCTCGTTGTCGACCTCGACGACACCCCAGGGCAGCGCACGCCCGCGGACCTTGCGGCCGTCAACAGTCGTGACCTCGGTGTTGGAACCGACAACGGCGAAGGGAACCTTGGCCATGATCTCCTGGTTCTCCGCAATGGTCTCCTCGTCGTCAAGCTCATACCGTGGGCCCTCGAAGATCTGGATCTTGTGGTAGGCGATATCTGCAAGAATCTGTACTTGTTAGCAGTGCTAGATAGGCAGACGAAGCGACGTACCCTCTTCTTGTAATTATCAATTTCATCGTCAGTAACGGTGTCGGCCTTGGCAATGACGGGAATCAGGTTGACCTTGGTGTGGAGCTTCTTCATCACCTCAATGTCGATGGGCTTCAGGGAGTGGCCAGTGGGCTGGATGAAGTAAACAACGGCGTGGATGCGGTTGTCGACAATGTTCATGCGGTTGACCTTGTTCTCAGCATCCAAGTAGGCGTCGAAGCGCTGCTCAATGTTCTTGACAATGGGGTCCCAGGACTCATCGTTGTTGATGAAGTCGCCAAAGCCGGGTGTGTCGACTACTGTTAACCTCAGGCGGACACCGTTCTCCTCGATATCGGCGCTAATCGACTGGATCGATACGGTCTTGGAGATGTCGAGACTGGGGGGCTTGCGCTCCTTGGGCGGGTACAGCGAAGTGTTGAAGAGCGTGTTTACAAGGGTCGACTTTCCGAGTCCAGACTCGCCTGAAATGACACGTTAGCTCGGAGGGACAATTCGTGGGCGGGGGTACACGTACCGACAACCATGACGTTGAAGTTGAATCCCTTGCGCACACTCTTGCGGTGCCACTGGTTGGGCAGGTTCGCAAAACCGACGTAGCCTGTGAGCTTCCTGCGCACGATGTTCATGTCGTTTGCCATGGCAGCTGCGGCCTTGGGGTTCTTCGCCGTGATGGTGTGCACCGCTGGAGAGGAGCCGTTAGACATCGACATCGTTTGATCCATGCCGTATCCGCTGGACGACGCTGGGGGCGATGGAGACGCACGGGTGGGCGGCGCGGGAGAGGTAGCACCGTTGGATTCTACAGCAGAATGTTAGCCAGGGGCCAGGGGAGAGAAATCACGGCCGTCGAGCGCGGCAGCAGCGACCAATGTCAAACAGGCTTGACCCTGCTTGGCGTTGCCCAAGAGCCACCGCGTGTGTGCCTGAGGTGCCAATGATGCCGTGGCTGAGGTGTAGTTGTTGATGTCGCGAGACGGGGGTCGGGGAGAGCTCCTTACCCATGGTGTAAATAGTGTAGTAGAAACGGACGATGGGTCGTCAAGTGAGGGACTTCTGCAGATGAGGGAGCGATGTCAGCGGAGGCTCTCAATGCGTGCTGGTGCTGGCTGCGTGGCTGCTAAACAAATGTAACAACGCGACCGAGCCCAGATCGGGAGAAATAAAGTGAGACAGGCGTGAGGGAAGGGCGGCGTACCAGTCAGCGGTAGTTATGCTCTCGAGTGAGTGATGCACTCAAAGCAATGAATTGAAGGTGGTGCAGATGGCTGCGAAGGAAAATGGCGTGGTTGTCCGGAGGCTGCGACGTTGGAAAGGGAAGTCGTGGTGCCGTCCGTCGCTGGGTGGAGGAAAGGGGTCCGCACAGGGATGGGCGCGATTGGAGCAACGCCGAAGCAATGGGCACTAGACCAAAAATCCCCGCGTCACCACTAGCAGCGAGCCGGCGTCGAATACCGCTGGAAATAACACACACGAGTGGGAGCAGCGCGGGTGAGGGAGAGTGTAGGAGGGATGCAGTTGACACCTTTCACGTTGTTGAAGATTTTGTGCTCTTGTGCACTGCTGCAAGAGGCAGTCGCGAACCGTGCTTCCCAAAGAGGTAGGGTCACGTGTGGGTAATTAGAAGGCACGAGCAACGCGTTGACTAGACATTAAGCGGTCGTTGCTTCCTCACGACTATCTGACTCAACCCTGACACCGCTGTCGCACCCCAAGGCTGCCGCTCACGCTGCTGCAGCGTGGCACCACAGGACGCGGGATGTAAGACTCGACACCTATCCAATTACATCGCGTCCATCCCGACCATCGGCATACCCATATCCAGTTCATCGTCTTATCTATGCAAATCAAAGGGTATTTTGCGCATGTCCCAAGCAAACAACTCCAATCCAACGCCGCAGCACCTCGCTATGCAAAGCTCGCCAATGCCCTGTTCAACTCGGTCTTGTCGTACTTGACGTACTTGCCCTTCCCCTTGTCGATCTCCCGGTAGCGGTCGTAGAACCGGTTGTACAGGGGCTCGATGATGTTCTGTACTTCCTTGGAAAGCTGGTTCCGCACTTCGGGCTCCATTGCGTACGCCTTGTGTCGTGTGACGAGATCGTCGAAGCTTGTGTTGAAGTTCTTGAACTTCTCCTTGATTGCATCCTTGTCCTTGGAGCTGAGAGACTTTACGATAGCTGCCGAATCTGCACCGCCTGACGTTGGGCGTTCCTTGCTACGGTTTGTGTACTGTACATCCAGTAGGTACCCTGACGGCTCACGCCATGCTTCAAGATACATGGCCGTGCCTTGCTTACGCCAGTCTGCCAGCTTCTTGGAGTAGCTGTCCATGAGCGGTGCGAGTTCTGAAGAGCGAATGATGCGTGTGATGATAGCGATATTGTTGGCCATGAAGACGCCTTGTAGGTTCTTGCCCTTCAGTAGTGTCTTTGCCTTGCCAATCAGGTTCTGCAGAAGTGTGTCGACAGTATCCGCCGCATATGACCCGAACAGTTTCACGCCGTCTGGGCCAACATCCAAAGTCGTGGATGAGTTGTTAGCCGATCCAGAGTTCCAACCGCCCTCTCCCAAAGATGCCAATATCGACGCGAGAGGCTCGAGGTAGTTGGTCATCTCTTGCAAGCGTCGCATCGTCTGCGTTGTAATGTCCACCGGGCCGCCGTCGATAGGAAGCGCAATGAGACCTTGTGTTTTTGACCGTGTGTCTTCGAGCATCTTGCTCAGAGACGTTTTCGACGTCTCCCGAACCGGCTTCACACTGTCGTAGATCTGATCCTTCAGGGCGCCAGTCTGCTTCTGCAGCCGCATCGACAGAGTCCGGACCAACCCGCAGATCTCGTATCCCAGAAAGCAGTCCGTCAGCAGGTTCTTCTGAATATGCCCGTTCAGCTCGCGTAGGGTCTTGCTAAAGTCCTGCAGCGGGACCTGGCACGTTGACTCGTAGACATCGGCCCATTCCTCTCTGTCGAAGACGTAATTCAGGTTGTCGAACTCCGCCACGAACAGGCCCTCTATCGCTTGGACGTATGTGCCGATACCATTAGTACCCTTCTTGTACAGCGCATCTGCCTGCACCTTCCTGGCTGTGCTGATGGTCGCCTGCATGAGACTCCTCAGTGCGCTCTCAAGGTATTCGCCCCGGACGTCTGCGTATATTCTTCGTGTGGGGGTCTGCGAAAGATCGATCTGCGATAACTGGGCGAAGGACTTGGAAATGTGCGAGTTGATGCTGCGCAGGCTCTGGAGCTTATCTTGAGGCATGCGAGGGAAGGGATTTTCTATGCAGTGTCAGTATCTCCCTAACCGCAGTACATGAGTGACATACGCTTTGCGACGTATTCCAAGGCCTGAACCTTTTCTCTCGCGCTGTCCTGCAGTATGCCGCGGAACACATCCTCCAATTGCTTGTTGCCCAACTTCAAGAGCCCACTAAGCTCTGCAATGGCCTGTTCGTTGGAGCGAAGGTTGGTGCGCTTGAGGTCTGCGAGACTCATGTTGGTGCGGTCGAGCGAAGCAATGTAGCCGTCCAGGTCTCCTCGTCCAGGTCCGGCGCGGATAATCCTCTCTTCCTTTGCACTTTCCTCGCGCGGGGCTCGGAGGCGGTCGATCGCGTCTATTATACGGTCGACGTTGTTGTTCGCTATCTGTAGCTTTTGCGTGTTGCCGTAGATTGGGCCGATTGCTTCCTGGACTGCCTTTCCGCTCGCATCGAGCCTATTGACGGAGCCTTGAATCTTTTTGGTGAGGGTCTTCATCTTCTCCATGTTGGCGAAGAGAACTTCGACCTCCGCGCTCTCCTCCAGGAGCGCGGCTTTCCGAGGGGCGACCATGGCGACTGCTGGATAGATGCGCAACTGCCTCGAGGGCTACGTGTACGCGCGTTCGGCGGCGAGGACGACCTCGATTATATCAAACGGGCGGGTAATAATGAAGCGAACATGAAGTACAGCATATGTTTGTACAAACGAAAGAATATCCAATGGGGGAATACGACGCCGCGGTATAGGATGATGTGGGAGGGGATGCTTGCGGAGAGCTGTCGCGGAGGCAACGCTAAGACGGCCAGGGTCCAGCGTAGATCATCTCGACACCTTTCACTTTACGATAAGCCGCGCAGTCGAGTTACTCATCGTGGGTTCACGCAACGCATGCTTGTAATATGTAGAACTGCACGGCGGTCAATTTATCTGCGGGCTTTGATACCCCAGAATGACGTTTGTCACAGCGGGTACATGCGCTAATCCGCCTCGCATGTCACCGGAAACCCGCTGTCTGCGTATCACATATGTTTCGGCGACGCGTATGCGCCTTGCATTCGAGTACCACTGTGGCGCATATGAGCACAGACGGATGTTGTACAAGGGTATACAATTGAGTACTAAGTGAGTAAACTATATGCGCAGAAGCCATTATGCTTTTCATTCCATGCACGTGAAATGCTCGTCAGGGCATCGATGATACTTGAAAGAATGAAGATGGAGTAATGATGGTCGCTTGCCGAGCTGATGGACTTCTCAAGTCATGAAAACGCGGGAAAAGACAAAATCGAAGGAGTAATGGTGAAAGCAGGAAATGAAGCCATGTGACGCATACGCATCCAATCTGCAAGTCAAGACAAAACGCAGTTCACTATCACTGTCCAGGGCGACCGCCACCAAACCACTCGCGGAACTGAGTCCAACGTTCATCCTGCGAGATCGGTACTGAAGGGATCAGCGGATCGAGAGCAGATGGTGCGACTAATGCCTCGTCTTCCGTCTCCTCGCGCTTGACCTTCTTTCCAGTGTGCTCCTCTTCTCCGATGAATCGGCCCTGGATATCTTCAAGGCTCATATCGAAATCATTGAGTAGCTTCCTCAGCTCGCCACGAGCCTGTTTGTGCTCTTCGGTCACATACGAGGAATTCATGAGAAGCTGTTCAGCAGTGCTCGAGAACCCCTCAACTAGCTCAACGGCGCCGGTGACGAAGGCCTCGCAATCGGTCTTCCACGCATCTCTCTGCTGGGTTTGGATTTTTTCCTCGATGTTCTTGAGAAGCGGACGCAATGCCTCACTGGGGGGACCATAGCCATAGTTTCCAAAGATTGGGTTGCCGATGATCGAGTTCTGCAGAGCTTGTCGTTGTCTTTTGTAGATTCCTGGGCCAGCGCCAACCAGATTTCGATCGGAGACTCGGTCGTAGGATGCCTTCATTGCAGTTGCTATGGGACAGTAGATATCGATCTCCGTGGTAAATCGCAGATGGGTCTCTCCAAGTGAGACGCGAAGACTAGCGAGCAGCATGTCATATGCCGCTTGGATGCGTCGTTCTACGAGGGCCAACTCTTCAGTAGCTCTTAGCTTCAGAGCCGAGTGTGCGGATGACTGGGAGATGGCCGATCGAGTTTCCTGCAACAGCTTTTGAAGCACCCTACACAAACTCATAGCGAAGTCCGCGGTGCTGGCGTCCAAGTTGTTATACCATTTGTCCAGAAACCCCTTCATGGTACCAAGGAGCTCGTAGTTCATGTTGTAACCCTTAAATTGTCCGGAGACTGGTTTGCCGTTCTCCGCAAGCATTTTTGCAAAGCTCGGGTAGTAGATCAAAGGATGAACCCATGAGTTCTGCACTAGCCGCTGTATGCCACTTATGATACTTTGTTTCTCGTTTTGAGACCATGGCTTTCCTACCAGAGACTGCAGGGGACTGCCAGTCAAATCTTTTAAGGTGTTCCGAAGTGGTCCGATCTGAGCCTTCAAGTCGCGTCGCATCTTAGCATAGCTCTTGTCTTCTATGTGCTTCTCCAAAGGTCGTTCAGCTTGTCTTCGGAATGATGGTAGCTTTTCGTGAACATGTTCATAGAAATTCTGGTAGTTGGTGGTCGCCGACAACGTAGCAAGGAAGTGTCTCAACGCGTAGATACCGGCCGTAGTATCGTCAAGAATTGGAGTGTCTCTCTGAATGCGACTTCTCGATGAGGTGTAGGCGAGTGCGGATACCGAGAAAACCTTGATTCCCTTAGGCTGCATTTGTCTCTGCACATTTGCTGTCTCATACTTTATGTAAGCAATCGTGGCTTCTCTCAGTAAATCGTCTAGCATGTCGGAGATGACATAATCATCGGCATCCCCCTCTTCGTAGAGACTGTCAATGGTCTCTAATCGTGCGTTCAGAGCTGGGAATGGGTGTTCGTTGATCTGTCGAATCTGTGTGCCCATGTTGTCTTCGTTGATGAGTTCCTGAAAGACATGTCAGTTGGATACTCCAGTAGAGCAAAGGCTTCAGCTGACATCGGACTTGTTCATGACTAATATAGTCTTGTTCGCTCCTTTGAGGTGGATCGATCGATCAATATATTCATCATGTAGGACACTGGTCTGCAGTCGAGAACATGGCGCAACCACCATCTCGAAGTCAGCCTTCCAGCGGAAGCTGTTGATGACGCCTTCACGCAACTGACTCATATCACCATAACCTATTCTCGTCAGCTTGACGTCGTCCTAAGATACCTGTTGACTTACCTGGCAAGTCAAAGAGACGTAAACCATGTCGGAATAGTATGTGACCAGTCGCAATGGTCACAACCTTCACGAACGGCCACAGCTCCTTGATCTTACTTGTTTTCCTCCCAAGCCTGGTGTCAGGAATGTTCTTGAAATGTGCGGTCCGAGTTTCAAGGTTCACCTCGCTCATCTCTGTGGCAAGTTGGGTGAATCGATCATTGGCTCGTCTGCAACAATCGTTCAAGAAGTTTCCCTCTTTGATGTTCGTGTGATAGAGTTCCCTCTCAAGCTCGACACCTGCTTGCTTATCTTTCTGCACATTGAAGATGATCTCGAAGAATTCTTTTGCAGTAGCGATTGCACGCGACATCGTCTTGGATAACTTTTTATGTGGCATTGGAGTAGCAATCTCGTCGTCGGGATCGTTTTCGTCTTCGCCTCGGAGGGGCTGGCGATTAACATCAACGCCAGGATAGACCTCGACCCAGTGATTCATTTGTTCCTTGATAGAATCTCGGATCTCCTCTTTGGTGAAGAACACAACTAGAAGATCGCTCAGAGTGGTGTGGTCAGTAGCTCCGGGCTTATACTCAAGTACAGTTGCATAAGCGGTGCATGCTTTTGACGAACCTGATCGGTCCAGAAGGCCTCGATCGAGTAGTGCGTTGATGAGGGAGCTCTTGCCAATACCTTGCTCGCCAAGTACTGCCACACTGTAATGCCTGATGTCAGGTAGTTTTCTTGCGATTTTTGCTGCATCAATCAAATCCTGGAAGCGTTGGTCGACGGACGAATACTTCTGCATCGCACTCGTGAGCTTGTCACACAATTCTTTGACCAAGACCTTGACCTCCTCTTGCTTCAAGGCATACCAGCGGTTGTTGGCAAGTTCTTCGTCAATTGTCGCATTGTGCATGGCGATAAGGTCCCGTTTCTGGGAAGGTGTTTGGCTCCGACCAGGCGGTCTTGTCGATGCTCGAAATGCCATCGTATCTTGGAGGCTATTGTACGAGTTGAATCAGGAACAAGCTGCCCAATCGAGCTGAAAGAGTATTGGGCGTATCAATGATTCAAGAGAAAGTATGGTCGATGAGAGTGGATTGTAGAGGAGAAGAAGAAGAAGGCTTGAGTTGAGAGAGCTTAAGTAGCGTCCCGAGGCATGACATACAGCCCGATCTCAGGATGAGAGGTGAGAGAAGGGAGATGTTCCGACTCATGATACCCTTTACTTGTCATGTTCGATATGCTCTGAGGTACATACAGGTGAGTGAGGGGATTGGGAATTCTCCGCACTCTTACTGGAGAGTAGGATTAGTCATACCAAGCGCGTCAGGATTGGCAGGAAACTGGAGAAAGCTGCAGTCTCAATGACTGTTGTTGCATCAGTCGAAAATAAAGACATCTGTATGCTGGTAGCGAATGGGTGCTGAAGCATGTCTGTCTGTGAGCAACCAAAGCGGCTGACGTGATACTAGCAGAACCCGTTGACCGACGGTGTGCAAGGACCGAATACGTGTAGTACGTGAAAGTCGCACATCCTGATGCAGGTGGTGTCTTTGAAGTGGATAGTGGAGACATGGGTTGATTGGCGGCAGATTCAGCGTTCCTGCATGGCTTGGCAGACGTTGAGCGGGCAGTGATTCGGCTGGCGTCATGCCGAAACCAGTTCTGGCGGAATTTTGCGGGCTCAAAGCAGGTTACATGCTCCGTCATGCTTAACGCATTCCCATGGGCGACGGTGGGCTTTGCGCATTTCCCCATGTGCCAGGCTCGCACGGCACCTCCATCCCACTCCCATTGCCTTTTCTGACTCAATTACGCGCATGGCCGGCTATAGGAACACGCGCAACCTGGGCCATTTCTCGCTGCGGGGGACGCGTCGTGGGTAAGCTAACACACCACCCATTGTATGCCCCTGCTAATAGCGCCAGCCTGCACACGAAGCACCCGTTCTCCCAGCGATCCAAGGCTGCTACCCTCGGCCTGCGGTACGGTCCTCCGTGTCTCCTCGCGACTGCTGCGACTGGCTATCTCTCTTCTGCGTCGTCGCCGTACCCACTCTTCCGTCCCATCCATCTAGACGCGCCTTCCCTCAAGCGATACTTCTTCGGCGGCAATGACAAACAAACCGAGACCACTTCGGTCGGAGACGCCGAGAGGCAGGTGAATGAGGAAGGCGAGCACAAGTCAGGTGAGCAGGACGCGCCATCGCAGACGCGTGTTGCCAAGGGCTACAGCGAGGAGGACGAGGAAGCCGGCCAGAGCAAGTCAGCCTGGCAGACCATCACGAGCAAGTTCCCCGCCTCCCCGTCGCCTTCCAAGCTCGGTGATACCATCATCGACTACATCGTGCCGAATTGGGTCAAGGTCCTCCCTGGCTTCATCCGCAAACTCCAGGATGAGCTCTCCATGGCACCGGGCTCGCTCGCCGAAGAGATCTGGTACGAAGCCAATGATCCTGAGATCAACCCCGAGATCATATGGGATGCCTCTGTGAGGGTTTCGGACGAGCTGTGTGAGGAAGAAAAGGCATTTCTGAAGCAGAGGGCTCAGTTCACCAAGGCCGCACTTGCGCGATACCTCGACATTCCCGAAGCGCAGATACATCCCGATGACGTGCCCGTCATTGCCATGTGCGGTTCTGGTGGAGGGTTGCGTGCGCTCGTGGCAGGCACATCGTCGTACCTCTCCTCGAAGGAACATGGCCTCTTCGACTGCGTCACCTACACGGCTGGTGTCAGTGGCAGCTGCTGGCTACAGACCCTCTACTACTCGGACCTCACCCAACGTAGCCACGCTCGCATGATCAGACACCTCAAGAACCGCCTCGGCGTGCACATTGCCTTCCCGGCCGATGCGCTCGAACTACTTGTCAGCGCACCCACCAACAAATATCTCCTGAGCGGACTTGTCGAGAAGGCAAAGGGCATCCCGGATGCTGACTTCGGATTGGTTGACATCTACGGCGCACTACTCGCCGCCCGCCTGCTCGTACCTAAAGGCGAACTCTCTGTCAGCGAATACGACTTCAAGGTCTCGAACCAGCGACGCTATACGGACAACGGAGCACATCCACTACCCATCTACACTGCGGTACGGCACGAAATACCGCTCGCCGAGCAAGGAGACACAACAGACCGCATCGCAGCCGAAGCAAAGGCAAGAAAAGAAGCTTGGTTCCAATGGTTCGAATTCACGCCGTACGAGATGTGGTGCGAGGAGCTCTCTTCTGGCATACCCACCTGGGCAATGGGCCGTCAGTTCGAAAATGGACGCACAGTCTGGCGGGAGAATGGCCTGGCTCTGCCCGAAGTGCGCGTTCCGTTGCTCATGGGTATCTGGGGATCTGCCTTTTGTGCGACCCTCTCACACTACTACCGAGAGATCCGACCCCTCATGCGCAGTATCACAGGACTCGGCAGCAGTATTGACGCCATGATCGCTGAGCGCGATGATGATCTCGTCAAAGTACATCCGATCGACCCTGCCGCCATGCCCAACTACGCCCTCGGTATGCGCGAGCTTCTCCCCCCATCATGTCCTGAAAGCATCTTCGAACAAAAGAACTTCCAGTTCATGGATGCGGGAATGTCCAACAATCTACCCATCTATCCTCTTCTCCGACCTGGACGCAACGTTGACATTCTCGTCGCTTTCGACGCTTCCGCCGATGTCAAAACCGACAACTGGCTCAAGGTTGCTGATGGTTACGCCCGCCAGCGCGGCATCAAGGGATGGCCCGTCGGCGCTGGCTGGCCACCAGACAACGAACCCATGGAAGACCTCCAGGAAGATCTCGAACGAGCACAAGCCAAGACCGAACAACAAGCCCAAACCAAATTCGAAGAAGCCAAAGACAAAAGCGCCGACGAAAACAAGGACAGCAAGAAGAGCAAAGACCTAGGCTACTGCAACATCTGGGTCGGTACCACCGAAGAGCGCGAATCTGACACTGAACACCCAATTTCGAAACAAGTGGACGAGGACTGGGAACTCATGCACCCTGCCTCTGGCATCACCGTCATCTACTTCCCCTTCCTCGCCAACCCAAAGGTGCCCGGTGTTGACCCCAAGGTCAGCGATTTCATGTCGACCTGGAATTTCGTCTACACACCCGAGCAAATCGATAGTGTTGTGAATCTCGCTCGTGCCAACTACAGTGAAGGCGCTGAACGCACAAAACGCACCGTCCGCGCTGTATACGAACGTAAGAAAGCTCAACGAGAACAGAGGGAGAAGGACGAGCGTGAACGACGGTGGCGGTGGAAGTTGAGCCAAGGAAGGATAGCTGGGCGCCGTGTTGGAGGCGAGAGTGAGCATGGCGATCAGTTTAGCTGATTGACATCTGCATTAACGGATGCCGAATGGAGGTCGTGGCAAGGAGTTCTGGCGGGAAGGTTTTTGGAAACGATATAGATGACGGACGCATTATACCCACTTGGATCAAGAATGAAAATATTCACGCTTTAACACACGTTGCGATTACGGTGACGTGAAGTGTACAGAAACACATCTGAATGCTAATCAATGATGGTATTGGGTATCGAGACCTAACAATATGAGTGTTGGGTGTCTCTAACGATGCGATACGATACCTCTTCCCATCCAAACCCCTAGTCTAAACCACCATCTCATGTTCTAACACAGCGGGAGATCCGTCTCCAGCACCTCGTCCTCCTCCACCTACATCTGCACCGCCCTCCCCTTCCCCTTCTCACGGCCGTCCGCTGTCTTACCCACCATCGACACATCTCCCTGCTCCTGCACTGTCGCTGTACCCGTCTGATTCGTGAACGGACACGGCGGCAGTACCGCACCTCTATCCATCGGCTCATTCTTATTCTCATCTATCGATGTGGTATCTGTTAACAGCGGCGTATCTAGCTTCGTCTCAACTTCCTTCTGTACTTCCTCGTTCCGAGGCTGTGCCGGTGCTTGGGGTTGGAGTTGGACTTGTGCTTGAAGTTGTGTTTGCACCGGTGTTTGTACCTGCGCCTGTGATGATGCTTGTGCCTGCGCCTCTGCCTGCGCCTTGAGCATATCCGTCACCTCTTTCGAGTGACCCAAACTGACCATGCCGCCTCTACCCACTACTCTGTTTTCCGGCGAGATCCTAGCCGCTTTAAGAGACTTGTCCTTTGTCTTATATGGGCCGCGTTTCTTGGGTATGTGGGGTGCTAGTATGGGTTGTGCTTGTGGATGCTGTGCCGGTAGATTCTGTGCCGAAATTTGTTGCGCCGGTACGTGTTGCGCCGGTACGTGTCGCGCCGGTCCAGATTGCTGCGAGGTTTGTTGTTGTTGTTGTTGTTGTTGTTCTTGCACAGGCATACGTACACCAGCTAAGTGATCCGCATTCGGCCAAACGGGCGGATCTGGCAGTGTGTACGCGGACAATTCTTGTAGCAGTGGGGACGGTGTGCTATAGCGCTCCCCCATGTCTGAGAGACTGCCTGAGAAACTGCTTTTCGCTGAACCCGCTTTGGTAAAGGGACTCGGTGGAGGAGTCAGAAGTTGTCCGAAGCAATCTAGTAGATAGAATGGGTCTCTGGGGTCTGTAGACATGTATGGATTGTGTGCGGCTGGGTTTGCTTGCCGGGCGAGGCATGGATTTGAGTTTGGGTTGGCTTTCAATTTGTGAAAGTATTCGAGGAGTGGGGCGGCGTCCATGGGACCGGGGGCTAAGGTAGGTTAGGAAGTGTGGCTTTTGATTGTGTGGTCTTCTTGCTCACGTTGATCGAGCGCTGCATATTCAGCGTTGCCTTGTGCGCGGAGGGTGTCGACTTCTGTCTGGTGTTGCAGGACTTCTTGTCGGCGCGCGGGACACTTTTGATAGGGTCAGCTCAGTTATTTCGTGCGCTCGACAAGGCTGGGGGCACGGGTTACTTACTTTATATACTCCTCTCTCGTCGAGTTCCAACAATGTATGGCCTTCCTTGTCACACTTTTGGCATCGCTCTTGCCGCCGCTTTTTAGATGCTTCTTGCCTTTCTGCGGCTTGTCGAACCTCCCGTCCTTCAGCACGTTTTAACAGCTTGCGGGTCTGTCTCCACGAAAGGTGGTTTGGTTGTTTACTTTTACGCTTTTGAGAACGGAAAACCGGGTTAACTTCATCCATTGATTCTGCTACTTCATTATCTGAAGGCTGATGAAACGCCTACCGATCGTTACTACGTTGTACAGTGGGAAGGTGAAACATGTGAGGATGGTGAAATACTTCAGGTCCCGGCAGTGCCTGCCACTCGCCCAACAAACTAACAGGAAGCCTCTGCTGTCTCAAGAACCTGATCGCCCTCACTACTTCGGTGGGGGGAGGCTCATCCGGATCGATGATGGCATTGGAGTATCGTTTTCTGTAGTCTTTGAAGTATTGTGGGATCTCAGCCTCGGTCTCCCATACTGCGGCGTTCTCTGCCATAATCGTATCCAGCTTCGCCTTGGAGAGGCTCAGAATGCAGCATACGGGGTAGAAGCGACTGATATAGGTGCCGGGAATGAAGTCGTCCTTTATCTGCTCGATGATGGTCTGGCGTAGTGATGTCCATAGAGATTCGAATGTGACCTCCATTGTATGTTAGCCTCATGAATAATTGCAGAGCCTACATCAAGATGGAAACATGCAAAGTAGGCGGTCTAAGGCCAACGTCGGCTCCAGGGTGTTCAGTTTTCACGTACCTTGGAATCGACCATCTTAGGGTCCCAGCGACGCCTCAAGGCCACATACCAGGGATCTTTACCCGCCTCGTATTCAATCTTGAAGTGGTCTTTGATGTGTTCCATGCGCGTCTTGTCGCCGGTCTCGATAGCCGCCATCAGCTCTCTCATACCATGACCCGAGAATTTCGGGTCAAACGGCGGTGGTGGAGTGTTGGCTGGTAGCGAAGGGAACGCCGCTGGCTTCTGAGGGACATGTGTGGGCTCAGGTTCGGGTTCAGAAGCTGCTGCGCGCTGAGAGGTCCTGCTAGGGCGCATGGCGAAGTCGCGTACTACTGGCGCTGCTTGGGGCTGCTGTTCGTCGCCAGAGCGTTTCGTTACGTACTTGATGTTTGCCATTTTGCGACTCTCTTGGGAGTTTGGTGGATTGCTTGCGCTTGTTGGCGCGGGGTGGGGTGCGTTGGACATGAAGAGCGGCGAAAATGGGTGTGGTGTGAGATAAACGTCGTCGTTAGTGAAAGACGAAGATCTAAGTGAGTCTGGGTTCGGGGCCGGCGTATTTGTGCGCGAAGGTCCTTGGGAGTGGGTTTCCTCATCTTGGTCGCTCAGGTCTGTACCTTGGTCGCTAGAAGCTGGTTCTGGGGCAGTGGACTCTTCGTCAGCGGTGGACCTGTAGCGTGCAGGCTTTTTCAATTTGGCTAGATCTCGGAGGCTATAAGGCATATCGTGAACTTTAGAATGATGTGAGCGATGATTGGGTATCGATGCGTTCTAGCCCGTTGTGAACGAAGAAGATGAGGGATATTGGTAAGTGGTGACCGTAGAGTTCACCGCATCCACCATGTTTGGGCCTTTATGACACCGCATCGTGACTGCTACGCGTCTAGCGTGCAATAGCAGCCCTGTCAATACAAAGTGAAAGTCAGCGGCCATCATGGGGGCGGTACTGCCAGGGTCAAACAATATTGCAAGAGCCACAGCCACGTGCGAACACAGTGACTCTTAAAGATAAGGCAGCCACTAGGCGCTGTAATGATTCGCTAACATCTCGACCTGCGAGTGGAGAAGAGCAGTAATAGTCAATGATTTCTTTGGGAAATGATATCGGAGCGAGATGCTTCACCATGGAAGACATTCGTCTCTGCTGGTGCGTCCATGGTTGTCGCAGATGAACCTGTTTGCCCGATGATTAACACTGGTTCAACTGGCGAGCCAAGGGAAGGTGCCATACCTACCTAGGTAGCTACCTGTTCGGGGTGTCACGATGCAGACGCATAATTGACGACCTTGGAAGTGACTGTACACAGTCTGAAGTAGGAGGACAGGCATGAGTTGCAGAGCGCAAAGTGGTGTGAAGGCGCAAGGGCCGTGTATGATGAAAATTTGGACCCGTTGGTGTCGCTACCAGATACTACGGGCAGCCTGAATGGAAGGAGCAACCAACCCACGTATCCACTCATCTCATCAGAGCTCCAGAATTAACTCACACGTAACCAACCTTTCAGATGCAGACGCATCGCCATATAACGCCTTGAGATATGCAGGGTATAATGCTACTGGAACGCCTAACAAACAAATCAATAGAATCGCCGAAGCCAGGAGCCTACACCTAGCGATCCTGGAAGGGAGTGACATCACGCCCTGCAAATCGTAGCGCGTCCGACTCGTCCATACCACTGTCCATGTCCGTGTCTTCATCGTGGTCCTGCATGTCTTGGACGCTACGCTTGTGCTTGAGTGACGGGACAGGAAGCGAGAACGATCCGGCGAAACCGTGGCCGAGACCATTTTGCTGGGTCGCTTGAGCGTTCGAAGTGGCGATAGAGCGTCGTGCACCGATGATGTCCCAGTAAGCGCGCAGGATGTTCTTCAAGACGTCGTCGAAGTTGACGCAGAAGCGCTGCGCTTGGCAGACCTGCATAGCCTTGATGTAGTCAATGTCGTGGAGCGTCTGCATCAGGTAGGCTGCAACGACTGCAGCCGACTTCTCATTCCCCGATTCACAAAAGACCAGGACTTTGCCGAGAGTGGCTTGTCCTGTCGTCTCCAAGCTATGTTGTCGTACTCGTGCGACATGTGAATTGATGAGCCTCGCTGCTTCCGGGAACTGTGGTGTGAGGCTGTAGAAGCTGGGCGCCTCGATGCTGCCCACCTCCATGCAGACCTGGGAAGCCGCATTCGTCGCGCCCATCATGCTCTTAGCCTGCGCACGGATAGCCAGCACCATGGTGATGCCCTCGCGCTCTAGGAAGTCCTTGTCCCTGGCTGCCACCATGGGCCCGAGATAGACCCAGGGCAAGATCATTTGCGCCTCTCTCCGCCGCTCATAGGCCCATTCCAGCAGTGTGTTCTTCTGTATGATGTCCTCGAGGTCCAGCTCATTCAAGAAGCTCATGTCAGCATCCCCTCCAGATGCGCCACCGAGGGAGAGGCCGGGCATATCGGTGGTGAGGGTAGGCGGGGGAACCACGATACGCGGGGCTGTCGGGAGTCGGTACGAGTACTCGTGTTGGCTGCGCAAGAGTCCATTTGGAGTGTCGGACAGGGTTCTTTCTTCGCGAACTGTCGCCATGGTCATCGTGTAGGACGGGTCGAGATTCGTTGGTGGGGTTGCGTTGTGGTTTTCGATAATGGGGATGCGGATGTGTCGGTGGATGGAGGGCGACGAGAAGGTTCTGACGATTGCGCGTCACGAGAATTGCTTCTGACACAGTTGGGCGTGAAAGGTGCCAGGGTACTGTGAGCTTATATCGCGCGTTGAGGCAGGCGCAGGCAGCAACGCGCTTAGCAGAAAAGGAACTCGGACGAAACCAGATACGCGATGTCTTATACGTGTCTGAGCGAATTCGGAATGGGAGAGGTAGGTGATTTGGGACTATGAGAAACACATTTCATTGCGAGCTGCGTCTGGCCGACTGTGTTTCGCTCGTGGTGAGAGCGCGCCACCGCGCCTTCTCGTGCAACCGCGGCAGTGCTAGCCAAAAGGAGGGATATCCTCGACGTCGCTGACGTAATCTTCCCCGCTACCCACGGTTTCCCCCAGCACCGAAACCCAATACATGAGCGAGCCTGATCTTGAGCTAAATTTCCCCTGAAACATTCAGTCGTCCTTCTGACGGATGACTTGAGTCAGATACTTATGAACGCATTCGACAGTCTAAACGAATACCTGATAATATTACTGTAGTCAACAGATCTGAACAACATAGGGTACAGTATCATACAACAGCTCTTACTATATACATCTCCCACTGGAGCTCCATATTCCAACACTCTACACGATAGCAGCATACTCTAACGAGTGAAAGCTTAAGACTCTAAAAAAAAAAAATTCCAACACTCTAGTTCCTCTGCGGCCACGCATCAACCAATCCCTCATAAACCGTCACATCCCCAAACCTCACCTCCCCACCCTCCACAAAGAAACTAACATCCGTGCTATCCCCATACCAACTCCTCACCCAAGTACTAACCGCAAACCTATCATTCGCATGCACCTCAACAACACCACCATCCACCACAATCGTCAAATCCAGCGTCTCAACCATGGTCTCATTTCCATGTCCGCCCGCAACATCAAACAGGCGGAACTTGCCCGATTCATTGTCCGTGGGGATACCGTTTGTAGTCTGTGCCGCGGCGGAAGAGTTCGAACGGTCGATGATCATGCTTTCGTTGCTGAATTGGTAGTAGATGTTTGTGGATTCTTGGGGTCCGGAGAGGATGGTGAAGCCCGCACGCACGTCGTCAGAGCGAGAGGGGAAGGTGATGGAGGCAGTCATCATCCAGTGCTTTGACTTTGGGCTTTCGGTGAACTTCGTCGTGTTTGCCATGGATCCGCCAGTTTGGGTTATGACGTTCGTGGCATTCTCTTGGAATGCGGCGTACGGTTCCCGGGCAATCTTCTGGTGGAGGGTCGCGAGCGTGACTGTGCCGTTGTCATTTTCGCAATCTACTCTCCACGAACCTTGCTCGCGGGAGAGCTCGTTGTCGATGACGTTTAGGTGGCCGACGCTGAGTTCACGGGGAAGGAGTAGGGATCCTGTCCAGTTTTGCTGGGGAGTGGGGAACTCATCGGTTAAGGTGCCGTAGAAGTCGCCTGTCAGCCAGAGGTACGTGATGAAGCGATCCGGAGCGCCGCTTGATTTGCTGGCTTGTGAGTCCGCAGGAAGGACTTTACCAGCAGCAGCGTACGCAGATCGTCCGGCATCGAGTCGCCCAGCCATCGTAGGTTCAAACTTCAGTTTACCGTCGACGAGCTCCTGCTTTCCGGCAACCCAGAGCATCTCCCTGTTGTCCGAGACTTGAGGTACAATAGGCTCGTAACTCCATTCCGCACCGATTGTAACAAAGATCTCGCCTTCCGGGTTAGCACCCTGCTCGTCCAAAGCAAAGTAGTTGGCGACTTCAAAGTTGTAGCCCCAGCGTCCAGCCCAACCCTCATCCGTCCAGGTCGAATTCGCCGCTTCATGCCACCACTCGCCCAAGTACTCCCAGGTTTGAAACAAATCTCTGTCTTCGTCGTCGTATTGAGCGTACAAAAAGAGGCTCGGTCCCTTTCCGTGCACGCCACCCGAGATAACGGTATACCACGTTCCATCGCGCTTGCCCAATAAGCCATCAACCTGCGAGTTCTGGAACACAAATGGATCGCGGAAACCGGTGACGTTGACAGCAAACGGTGGGTCAGGGATGACAGGACCGAACTCTGATTTTGTGAAGTTACGTCCACCATCCGTAGCAAAAGCAAGTGACTGTGTCTCGCTTCCTTTGGTATACCGGATCGTCCATTGGATTGGTAAGAAGCTGACGCTGGTGTACAGTAAAGTTGGTGTGCCGTTGACTCCCCTCTCAATCACGCTGCCGTCGAAGACAGCAACGGGGTCGTTGATGCCGCCAGCGCGGATGAACGGCTCGGAGTTGGGGTTCAGGTCGTTGTATGTGACCAAATCGTCTGTAGTCGCGCCTGATGCACCCAGATGCAGGTATCCCACGTGGAAGAGGCCGGTTTCAGGGTCGGTGTAGTGCATACACGGGTCTCCGATCTGTCCAAACGCTGGGAGAACGTGGGCCTTTGGTCGCCATGTGTCGAAAAGCGACGCATTAGCTAGAGTGGAGAGATTCGGTGGAGCAGCATTGTAATCAATGGATTCTTGACGAGGAATGATATGGCTTGCTGTTAGTGCTGCAAGAGACACCAAGACAGGAGATGAGCGCCTCATGGTTGTAAGAAATCGAGAGATGACAGAGGTACTTCCGCACGATGCCAACCTGCGATACCATTTTTATTTCTACAGTCAGATCCATTCTTGCTCCGTCCCCCGATTACCCGCAAATGACGACGATAGTAAGAAAGCGCGCAAAAGCTCCCCCGCAAAAGCACCGGGAGATTACTCGGCTCAACTTGGTGGCCTGGTGATTGGTTGGAAAGGTTCGGAGTCTCGCTAGCGAGTAATGTAGGAACCTGTCGGACCGAGAATCGGCTTGGTAGCACCGCGACGCGTCGTGACGCATCGGCTACCATCTTGACGACGGACGCGTCGGAACAGGTTGTGCGAAATACGAGTGTCGGTTGATGCTTGGGCAGATTCGCCCTTACGAGGCAGCATGTTCCTGCTTCTGCTTCGGAAACATGAAGAGAATATCTCCACCTTCAACTCCGGCATTCTTGAGCGGGTTGCCCTCTCCTTCTGTGCAGTTTCCGATTATCTCATCATATCCACAGCGTAGGTAGAAGCGCTCGTTCCCTTTGCTAGCGACGACACTTGCATGGACGTCTTCTTCTCTTGCGCGGTCAAGCCCCCAGCTGACCAGTCCTCGCCCGAGCGATTTGCCAGCATAGTCTGGATGAACACCGAGGATGTCGAGATACCAGTTGTTTCTGCGGTCGCCATCCCAGTGGTGCTTGAAGTAGGGCATAGTTTCCTCCAAGATGTTGCGCTTGGTGGGATCAAGAGCCCGATTTGTTGTTGAGGGGAGAGGCTGGAATGCATCCGGTCCTGTATAGACGTTAGCATCCCAGTTGATACAGGAAAGTTGGAAATACATACCGACATCAACCCATTCGCTCTCTACCCTGCGCTTCCCCTCATCATCGCCCTGTCTATTCCAGATAGCTGCGCCAGCAATCTCTTCTTCTCCATCTACCGTCGTCGTTGCAACAAGAAGTCTCTCGCTGGGTGTCTTCCAGTGCTCCCGCAGGTACTCGGACCAGAATATCTTGACATCGTCTGGGTACTGGTTACGGTGAGGATGCAGGGTCTGGCCAAAAAGCGATTCATCAAAGAATGCTTTGGCCAGGAGAGATGCCATGGCGGGCTCATCGGCCGGTGTTGCCGGGCGGATGGTCATTGTGTGAGGGGTACTCAGGTATGGTGGGGAAGGCGCGAGCAGCAGATGGAAGGCACCTTCTCAGATATACAGACTCACGAAGCACTGCACCACGAACTTGCGAATAGTGCGGGTTGCCTTGAAAACGTATGAGGAAGAAGAGTGCCTTGTTAGAGAGGTCGCGAAGTGCTCAGCTACGCAGGTCCCAGGATATAGTTTATTAGTCGAGCCCGAAGCAACGGTTCTCAAAGTCATTCATTGATGAATAGTTTAATGACACCAACGTCGCCCCCTGTTCCCAGCACTATCCTAGTGTCTTAGGGCCCTAAGATCGGACCATGCTTTCCTCCCAGAATAGCTTCCGCCAGCGCCAACATCTCCCTGATCACCCGATCATCTCCTGCATTCAACGAAGTTATAAACGCGCTTTCATAACTAAGGAGTAGTCTTAGGTTAAAGACAATAGCATTTAGAAGCTCGCCTAACTCGTCGAGCTCCTTAGAGAGCTATGTCGCAGTCCTCTTGTCCTCTAGAATGTAGTTAGCGATCTGCTTAGTACACGCTCCTAGGACAGGACTTACCTTTAGCACAGAACTGCTCGAACAGCAGCTCCGTGTTCAACATGTAGAGGTGGAGTTCTTGGGAGTCGTTAGTCTTGCTAGCAAATTCGCGAATGTTGTACGCTAGGCATTCCCGGTTAAGCTGTTCGGCTAGCGGCTGGGCTCGTGTTGCGCTACATGCGAGAGGCTAATGAGGTGTGAAAGCTTTGCGCGGAGATCTTGTTAATGCGGACATCTCAGCTTCGTTTTTCGTTGTTGAATGCATCGTTTCCTCGGAGCGAAAAGTTTATTTCAATGCGCCCATTGCTAGGCAACAGCTTGCTCACGAGATTTCGCATATCTAGAGTACTATAGTACATCGACAATACCTTCCCACCCATAGAACAGCGACTTTTTTGAGCCTATAACCCCTTTAGAACTATTAAGAACACTATTTAAAGAACTCTTTTATAACTAATTCATGAGTCTTTCGTTTATACGGAAACCTATAAATGATTAAACAATCATTTTGTCTCAAAGTCATTAGTAGAAGAGAGCATTGTAACAATTAACCTAGTCTAAGGTGAGATAAGGCTCACTCTCAAGTGCGCTGCAACAACGCTGTCTTCGCTGTACGCTTTCCACGCAAAAAAAAAAGAAGATGTTCGAGATACTGGGTTCATACCGAACGCAAAAAAAGAAGTGATGGGTCTTACCGCGACTCGAACGCGGGGCCTCTCGCAAGCTGTGCTTGGGTTTACCCCTAGGAATTGTTAGAATGGAAAGGGAACGAATTGTGTTCAGTGCGACTTACTAAGCGAGAATCATACCACTAGACCTGGTGATTGTTAGATGGTGCTGATGCTGAATGGTGTGGTGATGTGGGCTCACCATAAGACCGTAACACGTGATTTGATGGCGACTTGAGGAATTAGATACAATATATCCTAGTTCAAAGATGTTTGAACAGGACTGAAGCGCTGGTGAGGTTAGAGCGCTCACGATGCTCCACCATTAGCGAACCCTCGAGAACATGAGTCCCACTCCGAACTCCGAAAGTGGAGAACAAGCCTGGGCTAGTAAGGCTAGAATTGCGCCCTTCAAGAGCAACATCTCGAAGGCAGGTTCGTATTTAAAGTAAGCGGAGACGTGTTGCAATCAAGCTTGGTACCCGTGGACATCTACTACACCTGCGATCCTCACGGCATCTTCAAAAACTCATTATCCCTCCGCAGCACAGGGACCCACAGACACCGACATGCCTGAGCTTCCGAACATACAAATCCGCGACGCCGAATTCCCCGCCGACAAGCAGGTGGTGGGGCAGCTGTTCAGGGCGTACGCGGAGTCATTGCCCATCAGCCTAGACTTTCAAAATTTCGACCACGAGTTGGCGGAACTACCTGCCAAATACGCAACTGAAAAGGGAGGGGCTGTTTGGCTCCTGGTCTCCTCGGCAGGAGACGGGGAAAGGCACGAGAGTACCGCCGGCTTCAGCACCACCAGAGAGAACGAGCGAGCCATAGGATGCATAGCCATCCGACCCTTCTTCGCGACGCCCACCACGGCTGAATCTGCAGCACTACTGGCACAATCGACATCACCACCCACCAAGACATGCGAGCTCAAGCGCTTGTTTCTCGCGCCAGAAACGCGGGGAATGCGTCTCAGCAAACCATTGATGGAAATTGCGCTCTCGCATGCGAAGAAGCTAGGTTACGAAGAGATGCTGCTCGATACATTACGCAGCATGAAGACTGCAAGAAAGTTGTATGAGGGATACGGGTTTGAGGAGATTGACAGCTATTACGAGAACCCAGAGGACGCAGTGTTCTATCGCCTGAAGCTCTAATGTCGCGTTGGCGGTACTGTAGTCGCGTCGCGGGACGGGTGGACAAAGTAATTAAAGTTCAGGCGTGATCGCGCGTCGAGACCATCGTCATCGATTTTCCACTTAGCGCGTCCCCTTCATCGCGACCGCGTTCCACTGCATGCGGTCATCACCACCCACCCCTGGCGCTAGATACAATACCATCGTTCCCATTGATCTTGTTTTGAAGTAATCCTTCTCATCGCACGCGACATGACCGTTTCCCCTGTTACGAGCGCAATGTTTGGATCGCATTCTACACCCGCTTCATCGCCACCACCAGCCGACATGGATTCAGAGAGTGTACCGCAGTCGATGCAGCGGGAGGAGAAGCGCATGCGAACGCAACGCGAAAAGGACGACGCGAAACGCGAAGCACAACTAGAGAAAGAGAGGCAAGAAGACATCAAGAGCGGCAGGGAGGTACTCGACAAGAAGTTCCAGCAATTGGAGTTCTTGATGAACAAGAGCAAGGTCAGTTCATTTCTGGGACAGCATGCTATGCTGCTTTGAACAATCGCTAACGTATAGCAGCTGTATGCATCGGTTATGCTTGCGCAGATGCAGCAGCAAGAAGAACAGGAGCACGAGCAAGACGAGAAGACGAACGGCCAGACATCGAAGCGCGAAAAGATCGCCGACACAACAGCGGCAGCATCACAGCGACGAGCTACACGCGGATCTACGGCCAACGGCGCGACAACGGTGAAGCAGGAAGAAGAGGATGCGACGCCAAAGAAACGTGCGGGCAGACCAAAGAAGGCAGACACCAAGGGCCGTGCTAGACCCAAGAAGCAAACTTCGGACATAGCGAGCTACTTCAGCAAGGCAGATTTAGAGAAGAAGGCAGGCAATCAGGACGTGGGAGAGGCCTTGAAAGAAGCAGCAGAGGACAACAAGGACAACGTGAAGACGGGCGACATTGGCATGACAGACCTTAAATCTGCGCGGCAGCCGAAACTGGTCACTGGAGGAACCATGCGATCATATCAACTCGAGGGCCTTGAGTGGATGGTGTCACTATACAATAACGGCATCAATGGCATTCTAGCAGACGAGATGGGTCTCGGCAAGACCATCCAGACGATTGCGATGCTTGCACATCTATGGGAGAACAAGTCATATGGACCTTTCTTGATCGCTGCACCGCTGAGCACCACAAGCAATTGGGTTGCAGAGTTTGAGAAATGGACACCCAGCATGCCGGTCATGCTATACCATGGCGACAAGAAGGAGCGTGAAAGACTACGCAAGACGAGACTACGGAACCCCGGTACCGCCGACTTCCCTATCATGGTCACCAGCTACGAGATCTGCATGAACGATCGCAAGTACCTCACGAGTTTTGGCTGGCAGTTCATTATCATCGACGAAGGACATCGCATCAAGAACCTTGACTGCCGGCTGATCCGCGAATTGCAACAATTCCAGTCCGCGAACCGTCTCCTCATCACCGGTACGCCATTGCAGAACAATCTTGTGGAGCTGTGGTCGCTGCTGCATTTCCTTCTGCCCACGGTATTCGATAAGTTGTCCACATTTGAGAGCTGGTTCGACTTCTCTGGGCTGAAAGATAAATCGAGCTTCGAACAACTGTTATCGGAAGAGCGACAGCAGTATCTGGTCAAGTCACTGCATGCTGTCTTGAAGCCATTCTTACTGCGACGAGTCAAGACGGACGTCGAAAGCTTAATGCCCAAGAAACGCGAGTATGTGTTGTACGCCCCGTTGACTTCTATGCAACGTGAGCTGTACCAGGCGATTCTTGATGGCACTAGTCGATCTTATCTTGAAGAAAAGGCTGTTGAACGATTGAGCATTGGTCTAAGCAGTCGAGCAGGAACGCCATTGAGTATCCGCAGTAACAACGGTGGTCTCAAACGTAAGGCTTTGAGTAGCAGGGAGACACCAAGCAAGAGCGCGAAGACGTCTCGAGCAGGTACGCCCGCATCTGTCGCCTCAACAAGAAGTCGAGGCCGGCCCAAGAAGAACTATGAAGAAGTGAGCGATGATGAGTACTTCGATGGTTTAGACAAGGAAGAATCCGAGGATGAAGAACAAGACCTGAGCTCTGATGCTGAAGAAGAGAGAACGCGAGCCGCGACTTTTGAGATCGCAAAGCGTCAGCTCATGCAGAAGAAGCTTGGTAACCCCATCATGCAGCTCCGACTGTGCTGTAACTCGCCATACAACTTCTTCAACCCTTTCATACGAGCAGACACTGACGGAGCCGAAACCTTCGCATCGGAGACAGAACCCGATGAGACTATCGTGTCAACTTCTGGCAAGATGCTTCTCCTCGATGCACTTCTCCCCGAGCTGATACGTCGCGGCCACAAGGTCCTGATCTTTTCTCAGTTCACCACCACCCTGGACCTCCTTGGTCACTACCTCGACCTACGGTCCTGGAACTACGCCCGTATCGATGGATCTGTCGCACAAACAGACCGTCAAGAGCAAATCCTAGCCTTCAACAAGCCATCTACTACAAAGGAGGCTGCGGACATCTTCATCCTATCCACCCGCGCCGGCGGCCAAGGCATCAACCTCGCAGCAGCAGATACAGTGATCCTCTTCGACAGCGACTGGAACCCTCAGCAAGATCTCCAAGCCATGGACCGCGCCCATCGCATCGGTCAAACCCGCAACGTCATCGTCTACCGCTTCGCAACACGCAATACAGTCGAGCAGAAACTGCTTGAATCTGCAGAAGCAAAGCGTCGGCTCGAAAAGCTTGTCATTAGAAAGGGTGGTGTGCGGAATGACCGGGGCGGGACTCGAGGTAATGAGAAGGAGCAAGAGGTTGAGGAATTACAGAAGCTCCTCAGGAGAAGCGATGGAGAGAAGTTTGATGTTGAGGCTACGGAAAGCGGAAAGGTGTTGGGGAAGGAGGAGTTGGAGATTCTGTTGGATAGGAGTGATGAGGCGTATGAGAGGGCGGAGAAGGGATTGGATATTGGTGGTGAGGGTGCTGTCTTTCAGGCTGTGGGGAAGAGAGAGGAAGGTGCTCTCATGGAGGGACTCAGAGCGTAGTAAATTTAGCCATCTTTGTTTTTCAATACCCAGCATGTTTACAAAAAGACCTAGGCGTATCTTTTGGTGGTGCTGTGACTTGGACGGTGGATCCTCGGGTGGCTGGGTGGCTGCTTCCTCCCTTGCAGGTCAACGCGTCATGGGCGCGTCGCTATTCCCCGCTCTGCAGCCCTTCTATTGTCCTCATACCAAACATCGGATTTACGACTGAGATCGAACGATGGGGTTTTTTCTGTGCCGTGCGTGCGCCATGGATGCCCAAGGCATCGCGCCTCATTAAAGCTGGTCAGCAGAGAGCCTCGCGCGGCGCGGATGACAGCGGCTAATACATGCTTTCGGAAGAGGCCAACTTACCCTGTAACGCACCCCATCATGGATGGTACCTTGCATCGAACTTACTCTCCAGATGTCAGAAAACCTTCAATTTTGACGGTCCGGCATTACCATGTCATCGCTACTATCAAATTTCGGTATTGTCGGCATCTTGCATTTAGCCTTTTCAACACGCGAACGCTCTTAAATCTACGAGACACACGTGGGCATGTGCCGGGCAATGCTTCAGATGCCCCACAACACCATTCGGTTGGTTGCACGGCGCATCCACCATGCTTCTTTGCGGCTACGAGTACGATCATATTGGACGACGCAACGACAGCTGGATCCGCGTACCGAGCTATGACGCCAGAGAGCAATTGGAACGCACACATTGACCTCGATATTCCCCACAACTTTTCAATCCTTCCAGAAATGACACTCTTGGATGGTCTCCCACATATGCGCAATCGCAACAGGCCCCACAAAGATACCCATCGGTTGGCCTCCATATTAACAATAACGTGGATATCTGTAAACACTTGTACGACCATCAAAGCTTACAGTTTCAATCTAGAAGACGAGTTTGGCACTGTCTTTCATTGGTCTGTTGCACATTCTCAGACTCGAAGGAGCCTCACATGCACGCGGCCAAATACTCAGTAAACCTATCTGTTATATTAAGTAAACATGTTTTTCATTGTCGCCTGGCTGTCTCTCCCTAGCTTCCGTGAGGCCATGTGGAAGTGTGATTAATACCTGGGTTTGCTCACTGGAAATGTCTGGTTTACCTGGTATCTCATCGACCTTTCCAGAAAGTCTACCATGCATTGGAGACTGATCAGCCTGGCAGGAGGTTTGAGCCTCTCCGGAGTTTCAGCTTCAGCTGACCCGTCGATCAAAACCACACTCGTTGTGCATCCACGAGGACCTCTTGACGTATCAGAAGGCATCGAAGATACCGTTGCGCAACATCTCGAGAAACGCAACACTACGACGCCAAACCTGTACTCTCGCTCTCTTCACTACTTGTTCCCTCGACAAGCGGCGGGACGCTGTGGTGCTGATTTCAGTAACCAGAGATGCGGTGGTAACCAGTGCTGCTCAAGTTATGGCTACTGTGGGACTGAGTTCGAGGTATGCGCAATCCCAACATGTCGATTTCACGCAAGCTTACGGGGGTCTTTTTAGCACTGCGGTGTCATAGTTGGATGTCAGCCTGACTTCGGAAGATGCGGTGATGCAGCACCAGAGCCTACCACAACACCTACGCCCACACCGACTCCCACCCCTCTGCCGCCTACGAGCTCAGTCCCTGCCCCTTCGAGCTCATCTGCTCTCCCACCACTCCCATCCGGTACGCTCATCCCGTCAACGAATGGGCAATGCGGAAACGCGACCACGTGTGCCGGCTCCGCCTTTGGAAGCTGCTGCTCGGAGTACTACTATTGTGGTAATTCCGTGGACTTCTGCGGCACTGGTTGTCGTCTTGGCTTTGGGACTTGCGGTGGCGTGGCACCGCCGCCAGGTTCTTCCTCTGCGCCGGCCCCTGCTCCCACCAGCTCTTCAACTCGACCGTCGCCCACGCCGACTACTACTTCCACACCAGCACCAGTACCAACAACTAGCCGGACCTCTTCTGCGGCGCCTGTTCCGACCAATGTCAGTACTGGCGGACGGTGTGGAGCAGATGGGAATGGCCAGACTTGTACGGGTAGTACTTTCGGGACATGCTGTTCAAGCTATGGGTGGTGTGGCAATGATGAACTTGACTACTGTAGACTGTCGTGGGGTTGCCAGCCGCAGTTCGGAACCTGTACTTAGTCACAGCCTTATCAACGGTGCAGCAAAGTCGGTCAGGCTCCTTGATGAGTGCAGTAACGGCCTTGGTGAGCTTCAAGACAGCATACACAGGAGCAAAGAGTTGTCCATAGATCGTGCTGGCATAAACATCTCATCCATACATAACAGCTTCGGTATCCGAAGAACATGCGTCTATGTTTGTCTTCCCGTGTAAAATCTCGTCCTAAATGGTTGATGTCACCGGAGAGTGCCGCACATGCAAACTTGAGCCTCGTCACGTACATTGGTTGCGGAGAATGCCATGTTACGTGCGATGATAAAATGACATTAGCATCAATGTAAAGTGCTCCTGACATCTTAGACTGTCGCACCGCTGTCAGGACAACTTTGACGCTTCCATCAAACCTAATCGTAAATCATACATCCATCGTGAAAGGCCTAGGCACAACTTTGCACGCCTTTCAAGTGGATACTCTATTACCTTGAACCTGCTTAGCATTGATTTTTACCGGCAGCATGGTGCTCTATTCAGATGGTCGATTGTGAGGAACTGAGCTTGAGGATGTGATTGGCCATGCGCTTGTGCTTGATCAAAGCGCACGCTACGGTGAGACAACTACCACCCTCTACTTCCATAGTGCGTCCCAGTCAACCCATGAGTACCGTCCATGTTTGCGTGGTGACACTCCTGACGGAAAATATCGGCTGCAGTACTACTAGCGAATGCGAAAGTTCTACCTAAGTATGTAGCGCCAGGGTGAACGACAGGTACTAGTGTGTCTAGATCTTGAGATCGAAAAAGAAAAGTACGGGGAAAATGCCCTGCGCAAACAAATCTTGGTAGCGGAGATGGGAGCAGTGGATGGAGGACTCCATGCCGATCTCTGCCGGTAACATCGCGTGCCTCCACATCTGGGCATCTCCTCGGTTTTGTGCAAAGTGCTACACTTCACAGCCACATGCGTCCGCAGCAACGCCTCCATCCGCGACCCAAGAAAACTAGTATACAGTTGGCACGCTGCAAGATCGATCAAGTGCGTCTGTGACGTATGATCTTGGCAGCCTAGGAGAGCAGAGAGTTTACCATCAACATCGCCGTCATTGGCCCAAGGCGCTTTGACCGAGGCAACTTTCCAAATATTTTACTGCCCGTCTTTTGATAAATTTCCTTCAGGGGTGTCTAAGTTGCATCGGAAGTAGCGTTGTGCAGATCTCACGATGCTTTGGTATACGGGAAGCTGACCGTTCTCCATAATTGGGTACGGGCTCTGATCCTGTTGGTTCGGGCACGCTAACATCCGGAGGGTACCCCTGGTAAGTGCCGCCAACTACCGCATCGTGCATACCAACTTCAGCCAGGTCTTAGACCTTTGGGGACGGCTAGTATCATAACTCTCGCAGGTGCCTCCTGTTCGGCGCGGGTGGCGGTTGCTTGATATTGGCCACAATCCCACTTTCTCCCCATCTGACCTTTCTTCCTCGGGCACTACCCCGGATCCATAGGTAATAGTCTGGCGCCTAAGGTTCCGATCGAGAGCAGTTCACGAATCACAGACGAGTGGTTGTCATCTCCACAGGCTCCCGTGCAGCCCAAAGCGTCCTTGGAGATGGCCGTCGCCCGTTGTGTACTATCGACCAAGAGATCGACAGCGGGGTCTTTGTTGAACGACCAGGTCAACCGCGGCCATGCTCACGTCGCCGATGCGCGTCATGCAGACTATGGGTGACAGCAAACGTGATGGCGATGTTGGGTACGTACCTGCAGATTGGTATATAGCATGCCCGACCCATCTGGTCGATATTTCATTGCCAGCATCAAGTCTTCTCATCAATCACAAACATGCACTTCTCTTCTCTTCAATTAGCTTTGATCGCCGCGGCGCCCCTTGCCAGCGCTTGGCCAACTGCCATCTTGGACGCTGCTGGTCATGATCCCGAGCTCCTGAAGCGCGCCGAGGAGGCCGCGAGACTGGTGAAGCTGCAAGGCCGTC
This sequence comes from Alternaria viburni, assembly GCF_023758015.1. Classification (NCBI taxonomy): domain Eukaryota; kingdom Fungi; phylum Ascomycota; class Dothideomycetes; order Pleosporales; family Pleosporaceae; genus Alternaria; species Alternaria viburni. The sequence goes on from NW_026055795.1 coordinate 541,287, forward strand.
AAGGTGGTGCAGGTGCTGCAACAGCCATCTTTGAGCCAGTGCCTAAATTCGACGCGAAGGCCCAGTACATCAACATCTCCAAGGGTAGCGGCCACGAGTACGTTGCTCCAGGAGCGGATGACCTCCGAGGACCTTGCCCTGGTCTTAACGCTTTCGCCAACCACGTAAGTCCTCCACTGTGTCCTACTTAGTTGACGATACTAACACGTTAAAGAACTACCTACCCCACAATGGATACGCCACTGTTGCACAATACATCGAAGCCACCCAAAAGGTGGTGGGCATGGGCCCCGTCCTGTCGACCTTCCTCTCAGTTCTTGGTGGCGCCCTCGACGGTGACCTTCTTAGCTGGTCCATGGGTGGCACGCCATCCATCGCGCAAGCAGGCGTCACAGGTACCCTGGGCAATGGGCTGAGCGGCTCCCACAACAAGTACGAAGCCGATGCTTCGCCAACAAGGCCCGACCTTTACCAGGCTGGCAACAACTACAAGACTGTCGCTAGCCAGTTCCAAGAGCTGATTGACTACTCACCCGGTGGTGTCGTCACCTTGGATAGCTTGACTGAGTTCCGAAGCCACCGCTTCGATGTGCAGAAGCAGACTAACCCCTACTTCTTCAACGGACCATTCTCCGGTGTGTTGGTGCAACCTGCTGCGTACACCTTCATCTTCCGCTTCATGGCCAACCACACTGCTCAAGACCCCACTGGTATCCTCCCATACGACGTCCTCAAGTCGTGGTTCGGTATTGAGGGAAACAACGGTAACTACAGGGCTGTCCAGGGCGGAGAGAAGATCCCAGAGAACTGGTACCGTCGTGCTCTTGAGTACCCTTACGAGACCACCTACTTCCTTGCGGATGCTGTCAACGCTGCTCTTCTCCACCCCAAGTTCCTCGACATTGGCGGGTACGTTCATCCTCCTCTGACATTGCGTAAAACTCTTACTAACACACTTTCAGAAACACTGGTACTCCCAACTCTTTCGTCGGTGTTGATGTTGCCGACTTGACTGGCGGTGTCTTCAACGGCGCTTCTCTCCTCGAGGGCAACAACCTTGGCTGCTTCGTCTACCAGGCATCAGCCCAAGGCAAGGCCGACATTCTCCTCGGACCCCTCAACGCCCTCACCAGTGCCATCGGAAGCCTGATCGGACCTCTTGGCTGCCCAGAGTTGATGACGCTCGACAAGAACTTGCTCAAGCAGTTCCCCGGCTACACCAAGTCGCCCGTCTACGGTTAGAACAGGTGGAAAAGGAAAGGAATAATGTATATAGTTAGTAAGATGTCAGGTGTAAAGACGTCCTGACAGTAGTATAACGAAATGAACATAATGACACGACTTCACAACCTCTGACCTCTCCTTGCGATGCTTTCAATTGTGTGTTGACCCTTGCTAAAGCAAAGGTGTTGAGGAATATTATGGTTCACGACTTTTGCTTTTCGCCGTCAATGAAGTCACGAATGGTCTGTTCGAGCCCAACGTCTTCACTAAACCCTAGATCTCTCGCTCTCGCCGTGTCGTACTTCGCCGGCCAGCTCAATACGATCCTCTGCGTAGTTTCATCTCTCTTCTCTTTCACCAAAGCTCTCGTCTCCTTTCCAGCGACCTTTTCCAAAGCGTCCAAGATTTCTCCGCTCGTAGCTGTGTAACCGGGTAACAGCACTTGGCGGAAGTGCCCAAACTTTTCCGCCGGAACTTTAATGGCATGCACGAGGTTTGTCGCCAGCGCGCGCGGTGAAGTAAGCCATATGCCAATGCTGGGGTCGACTGGTAGCTCTGACTCTTTTCCATGGATCGGCTCGCGTACAATGCCAGAGACGAAGGACGAAGCCGCAGCAGTTGGTGCGCCTGCTCTTACGAAGACAGTTGGCAGGCGCACGACTCGTCCGTCAATAAGCCCGCGCCGCGAATAGTCGTTGAGAAGGAACTCGATCATGAGTTTCTGTGTGCCATAGCTCGACTCCGGCATAGGCACAATGTCCGTCTCTGTGGCTACGTTTTCTACTGCTTTTCGTCCGAAAACTGCGCAGGAAGACGTGAAGACTACTTTGATTCCTGGTCGCTTGATCCTGATTGTATCCAGTAGCTGGCGTACAGATTCGAAGTTGACTTTGAGACCAAGCTCAAGGTTCGCTTCGCTACCACTCGACATGATGCCATGTAGAATATATACGGCATCCGGTGATTGGGCGATGAGGTCTTCGCATGCGGAAAGCGAGGTGAGATCTGCCGACGTGCATTGCACGTTCTGCGACGATGTTGGATTGGGAGGCGGGTTAACGTCGGCTAAAATGAGTGCGTCTGCGGTGTTTGTCTCGATGAGTTTCTTTGCCAGAATTTGGCCGACAAAGCCGCCGGCCCCAGTGATTAAGACTTTCATTTTAATCTCTGAACGACGAATGCGAATTTGGAGTAGGATTTCGAGTAAGGCTTGGATTCAGGTCTCTTACCACTGCTGGATGATGCCGTACTTAACATTGTCGACGGTTCGGTGACGATACCGATGTACAAAGTGGGGAAGTGTGGGGACGGCGCCTGCCCCGGATCATTGTCGGCCGAGTTTGTACCTACTGCCTCTTCATAACGAAGGATTCTCAACCATTACGCCATGCATGCGCGTTTCCATACATTCTTACTGAGCGCAAATATCTCTCGGTGTCGTACGTCTTATAGTTCATCCATTCCAGGTTAATACACCGCGATGTCAGCATCCAAGAGCCTAGTGAAAAACCTGCTCGTAATTTCGTCGGTTGAAGACCCCGATGGGGTGCATGCAGCTATGACATGACTAGTGACGACGTTGATCCGTGATAATCTGGGGTACTGGGAAAGGTACAAATAACCATGATGGGGTAACGCCAATCCCCACCTCCGCAGTCTTCTCATCCATCAACCATGGCGCTCGCTGCAGCACTCCTCCTCGGACTCAGTCAACTTCAACTAGTGACTGCTGTCAGCTCTCTGCATGTCGACACATCTTCTGGACCGGTTGAAGGCTTTACAGATGACATCACACCAAACGTAGCACAGTACTTGGGTATACCCTTTGCCGAACAGCCTGTGGGAGCCCGACGCTGGTTGCCACCGGCTCCAAAGTGCAGAGCGAACGAGCCGCTCAAAGCAACCAACCTAGGGCCTTCTTGCCCCCAATTCGAAGGCGATGCACCTAATGTCTGGTTGACGGACGCGCCAGAGTTCATCATCTCGCCACGCGACTACCAATCAGAGGAATGTCTAAATCTTAACATCTGGGCTCCTTTGTCTACCTGTGAGACCGATAAAGACGAGTCGGAGCCGTTACCCGTCCTGGTCTGGATTCATGGTGGAGGTTTCGTGACGGGCGGACCGACGGTGCCCTACCAGGTCCCAGCCAGATGGGTGGAACGAACAGGAAAGCACATTGTCGTTGGGATCAAGTAAGTCTCGCTCAATTTATATGACCCAACACATGTCTTACCAACACCACAGCTACCGTTTGAACATCTTTGGCTTTCCCAATGCCAAAGCCCTTGCCGATGACGAACAGAATCTGGCCTTCCTAGATCAGCGTCTCGCTCTAGAGTGGATGTAAGTGTGCATACGTGAACTTGTCATGGACCAGTTTATTATACCCATTTCTTCTTCTCGGATCTATAGCTTCTTTAAGTCATGGACCAGAAACTTACTCATCTTGCAGTCGCGACAACATAGCCAACTTCGGTGGTGATCCAGATCGTATCACGCTCTGGGGCCAGTCTGCAGGCGCCATCTCTGTCGATTACTACAACTTCGCTTATCCCGAAGACCCTATTGTCTCGGGCCTGATCATGAACTCTGGATCGTCTTTCCTGTCGATCGAGAGCGCTGATACCCAGCAAACGAACTTCACCTTCGTCGCTCAACACTTCGGATGTGACGAGACCGATGCCGATGCCGAAATCGACTGCCTGCGCAAGATCGAATCGAGTGACATTGAGAGCTTCTTGAAGGAATACTCTGACAATGGCACTTCGCCGGGTGTGAGATTCGTCCCAGTCGTCGACAATGTCACGGTTTTCTCCAACTACACGGAACGCGCTCAGGCTGGGAATTTTACACTCAAACCGGCGATCATTGGAACAACAGATAACGAGGGTAGCGCCTTCCCCGCATACAACGCGACATACGGGCCACCTCAGGCTGAGGCCGATGCTGCAACTGCTTCAAACTTCCTCTGCCCAATTGTGAAGACGACCTACGATCGCATGGCAGCCAACACGACTACCTTCCGCTATCTGTACGCTGGCAACTTCAGTAACATCGCGCCTCGATTCTGGCAGGGTGCATTTCACTCGTCTGATCTTCCGCTATACTTCGGTACTTACGGTATTGCGAGAGGCAACGGTACCGATTTCGAAAGGGAGGTAAGCGAGCAAGCGCAAGACTACTACCTTGCTTTCGCGGAGGATCCAGTCAACGGGCTACCCAAATTGGGGTGGGAAGCCTACAAGTCCAGTGGCGAGGGTGTGTTACTTGGTTATGATGGAGAGGTCACGCAGAGTATCGCTGCAAGCGAATTGGAGAGTGCGTGTGACGGGCTCACGCCGAATGGGAACCCGCTGCCGCCGTTGTGAAAGAACAAGACCCAGGCTTCTTGTAGGATTGCGGCGTAGCGAGAGAGTCGTGTAAGACCAAGAGCTTGCTGTTCCAGTTATTCCGCCTGAATCCCACAATATGACACATGGTCGAAATCTCCTGCGCCGCTTCATTCATTTACATGCAAGAGATCGATCGCACCACGTCCTCGGCTCAAGAACCGTTTCCCCGCCTTCCTTCGCTTATCTCTCATCTTGCGTATCGAGCTCGGTAGAAGATCCAAATGCGGTCTCAGGCATAATAAGCCTGCAGACATGGATATACGCAACAGATGCTCAGTGACCGTAACGAGATTTGAGAAAGTTCGGCTACAGCACCCCATGCCGACCTCCATATATAGCTCAAGCCACCCGGTATACCAGGCGTTCTCGTGATATAGCACGGCTCCATGAAACCGAAGACCCTGGACCCTTGTCATCTCTGATCTGACAGCGGCCCGTAAAAGCAACTCGGCTTCTCATGCACGTCGTTCACACATGGGCAGCCACCAAAAGACGGCTCGGTGTAACCGATATGAGATATTCACAGGGGTTCACGGTTGCTTCTGGGCGATTAGCGACTGCGCCATCGATGTATCTGCGGGACTAGGTGCGTGATGCGACGATCGCCGATTGCGACGTGACAGCTGGGGGAGCGTGCATGGAGGGTGAAAAGCAAAGTGTGGCGTAATCGTGGCGTATTGGAACATGGGAACAACCCTACACATGCATTTGAGATGCAAACAATCAAAGCACCGGAAATGGCTAGACCTATTCACAAAGTCAAGTAACGGGAATTGCTGACCTAAGGTATGCATGAAGTTGACAGTGGCTGGTGCGCGAGCGCGAAGCGTGACACGTGTCTGTGGCTTCGACGTGTGGCTTTCACTGCCACTGCGGGGTTCAGCCTTTGCACTTGCCGCATAGCGTGTTTGAGAAGTGACGTCAACCTGGAGCTTCCAAGATCAGGTAGCAACAAACAGGAACGACACGTGGTGTAGCGTTCCAATTGACGAGCTTCAAAACTGGTTGACAGCCCTTCAACCAAACTCCTCTACTTTACGAACTCCCTAGCCCTTGAACACGCACTGCCCGCTGCGAGCTACTAGACCTACGAGCTCGACAGCTACTAGCAAACCGAATACAAAGACGGACAGTCTCACTGCACATCATGGCTAACCAGGCGCCCGCATCTCTCGTGGAAGCGTTGACAGCCTCTGGTGGTGCTGAACCAGCTGGTAAATGCCACTTCCAAGCCTTCGTCCGCCGAATGACGATGTGATGAATGATCAATGCCGCGATAGACGCACGTTCACTCATTGATACCGACTTTGGGCACGAAACTTGCTAACGCGCATGTACCAGGCTTCCTCAACGACATCGTCAAGAACCTTTGGCCAAACATCTGCGTCGCAGGCTCCAACATCATCAAAGACACCGTCGAACCTATTCTCGCCTCAACACTACCTGGCCCTCTGAAAAACCTGAAGTTTGTCAAAATCGACTTTGGTCACATCCCCATCGGCTTCTCCAACGTCGATGTCCACAAGACCAAGAATGACGGCATCAAGCTCGATATGGACATGACCTGGGAAGGTGTGTGCGACTTTGAGCTTGACGGCAGCATGGTGCCTAAAGTGGTAAGTTTTGAAAGCAATGAAGGAAGTCAGTCAGCTGAGCTAATATGGTATACAGGGTGTTGAGAAGGTCCACATGAAGGGCCGAATCAGCGTACTGCTATGCCCTCTAGTAAACATCATCCCGTTGGTAAGTCCTCGCAACGTCATGGATACTCTCAGTTCCTATACTAAAGCGATCCCTAGATCGGCGCAGCACAAGTCGCCTTCCTCAACACCCCAAGCCTCAAGCTCGACTTCACCGACGCCGCCAACATTGCCGACTTCTCTGTTATCGACAGCACCGTCCGCAAGACCATCCTCGGCATCATCGATAGCATGGCCGTGCTCCCCAACCGCTTCCTCGTCAAGATGATGAACGACGTTGATTACTTCAAGTGCCACCAGCCCCACCACGGTATCATCCGCATCACAGTCGCCCGCGCAACCGGGATTAGTGCTCCCAAGAAGGGCGAGAAGAAGAGTACCATGAGGAAGCTTCTATCCAAGGTCAAGCTCGAGGACGTACCAGATTGCTACGTCAAGGTCAAAGTAGGCGCGGAAGAAGAGTGGAAGACGAGCGTCGTGGATAACAACCACGAGCCAGAGTGGAACGAGACTCACGACTTCTTGGTCTCAGACTTCGAGCAGGATATCACCGTAGACATCCAGGACGATGACTTGGCAGGTGATGACGACATTGGTATTGGCTCCACCAGCGTCAAGGAGATTCTCCTCAAGGGCGGTTCGCAGGATTTGGAGCTCTCGCACAAGGGCGATGCTACTCAAGCGCGTCTCCTGATCCACGCCAAATTCTTCAACTTCGTCAATGACGCACAGGTCCTCTCTTCGGCTAACGCTCAAGGCCAGGCTGAAGGCCAAGTCTGCGGTCTAGCCACCGTCCTCGTTGCCAGTGCTGGTGGCCTCCAGGGTAACCGCGACGAGCTCAACCCAAGCGTCAAGGTCACCTGGGGCGACAAGACGTTCCAGACCGCAGTCAAGACGTACACTCCCGGCACTGACATCTTCAACCCTTCTTTCGACCAGGCGTTCCGTATTCCGCTCACTGCAGCTATGCTTGCGAACCCTGGCGCTTTCAAGATCGCGTTGCTGAACAAGGACGTCGAGTTTGGAAGTGCGCAGGTGGGCTTCCAGGATGTGATGGGTGCGGAGGGTATGGCTGTGCATGACACTTTTGATGTTGGAAATGGCGCGACGATTAGAGCTGCGGTTATTCTGAACGGTGCTAAGTTGGCTGAGTAGGGTACCAGTCGACGATGAGGGGACGTTTTGATGGGGGCGATACATAGCATGATGAACCGGCGAGCTGCATATCAATAGCAATGAAGACATGAATAACGGCATCATTAACTTATGCAAAATTGTCGAAACGCCTTGCTGAGATTGTCGTGCTTTGTCGTACTCGCACACAGACGTCTTACGCGGCGCGCAGTCACATCGTCGCCCCCGCCGCCGTCTCCCCGTCAACATCCAATATCGCACATTCCTCATCATCCTTCGGCTTCACCAACTTGATACTCACTTCAGGATCCTGACTGTACACTCTCAAACCCAACACACAGACCGCATTCCACGGCTTAGGCTGTTGCGCCTGAGGAACGTCTTGTGGAGGTGGAGCTCCGCCGTAAACATGGTTCCCACGGGGATGAGGATATCTGCGGAAGTCTGGCGGGGGTTGGGAGTGGAAGCGTTGTGGGGGCGGGAATTGTTGGTTGGGGCTGTAAGGTCGGGGGGATTGGGATGGACTGAAGTAGGGCTCGTTGGGGAAGGTTTCGGAGGTGGGTGTGTGGTCTCCGCCGCTGTTGTTGCTGGGGTCGTGTGGTTCGAGTGCGGGTTCTGTAGCGGGCTCTGTCTTGTCTGAGGAGTCCTTTAGTTGGATTGTGAGGTTGGCCGGGGCGTTTGGCTTGTCGTCTGTGTCGGATGAGGTGAGTTGCTCGGTACCGTGGCTAGCATCCTCAGGCGCATCCGTCGCAGTGGTTTGCTCCGGCTGCGAACCGTTGTCTAGTGGTACTGCCTCCGACTTGCCCGCCTTTTCAGGAGTCTCTTTTATCTCGTGGTCGTTCTTCTCTTTCTTCCAGGCCTCATACTCGGCTTTCTTTTCCTTCTGCCACGTTTCAAACTCCGCCTTTTCCTTTCTCCACGCTTCGAATTCAGCCTTCTCTTTCTCTTTTGCCTCTTTCTTCTTCATCTTCTTCTCTTTCGCCTCTTTCTTTCTCTGTTCCTTCTTCTTCTGCTCTTCCTCAGATAGTTCGAAGATGCCTTTGGCATTTGCAATATCGTAGTTGAGACCAATCTGCCTGAGCTTTTGCGGGTTACGTTCTGCCAGCTTGGTGACGACCTCCGGAACATCTGGAGCCTCTTTGTTTCTTGACGCTTCGATCTTTGGCAAGACCTCGTATACTCCGGCTTCAAGGTCAACTTCGGCGGAGATACTACGGTTGCCAAACCAAGCACCTCGAGCGCGTATGATGTAGTCGCCTGCTGCAGAACCCTGCTCTTGCAATATGAAGTGCAAGTCGAAGTCATATTTGCCTTCTAGACCCTTAAAGTAGCGCTCATCCAGCTATGAAGAGTCAGTATGTTGACGACGAATAATACCTTGCGACTTACCTGACATAGGACAAAGACGGTCGGCCCAGATTTCTTGATTTCCACCGAGAACTTTGTGTTCACATAGCCAGTAACCCATGCGACCGGTACGCTCGTCCAACGCTGCACTACAGTCCATTCCTCGTTGAAGAGCCGCGTGCGGTCAAGAAGATCGAACCTCTTGAGCAGATCTTCATACGACATCCAGAACAGGCCGTCATCTCCAAATTTGTGGCCTAACTTGTCCATCCAGTATGCCGTCCATTCCCGAGACCCGTCGGACCAGGGTCCAGTCCACTCGCCCATGCCGGCATGGACTCGTTTGCCCCAAGGGTTACGTATCAACACAAGTTGGTATTTGGTACCGTCCTCACCCTCAGCATCAACTGCCTTCAATATCGAATAAGCGTGGCTCAGGGCAAGCCCCCTTCGAGCGTCCGAGTCATCTCCATCCATGCCAGGCGAGGAGGCTGAGAATAGAAACTCTTTGCCGGCTTGCAGTAACTCTGCCCATAGTCGTTTCTTACTCAGGACGCGATCGGTAAGAATCTTCGTTGTAACGCCCCCTGTCAGGTCTTCCACCGCTTCGCCGCTGCAGCCGCCGGCAATGGCATCGTAGTCTCCGTGCACTGCAAGCTCGTTAGTAATCTCAAACATACTCCAAACGACCGCGGCTGGCGGAAATCGGGCATACCTTTGGCGTAAGCCTTCTCCAACAGCGGTAGCCATGTTTCATTCTCATCAACGCAAGATGCGAAATACAGCGCTTCGGATCCAGTCTGGTTGTTCTTCTTGTACTTCTTCTCCTTGGTGTTCGCTGGGTCATACTGGTCCCCAAAAGCGGTGTCAAAATCGCTGCATTCGAGGTACAGGTTGTCGTCAATGACTGTCCAGATCCACTCGCCATCTCTGTAGAAGACGAACCCATAGACTCCACACTCCTCGTCTCTAGCAACACAGATCTTGTTCATTAGAACAGGATTGCTGCAGATAGTCGCCACAGCAGCAATGAACCAGCAATCGCCATTCGAGCCTTGTCTGAGATCAGAGCTGGAGAAGCCGTCGAGTTCGAATTGCGGGTTTTCGAAGATCCAATCAACGCGATGCACAGAATTGGGGCCGTCTTTACTGCTCTTCGGCCTGTTGGTCAGGAGCTTGGCCGTAGCTGTGAAATCGAACACCGCGCCATCAGACATGACTACCCCACTTTGAACCAGCGTGGAGAGAGCGTTACCCAGCCGCATAGGGCTGACTTGTGGATTTGTTGATTTTGCTGGCTCCTCTTTGAACCAGCTCATCAAACCCCATTGGCAATTTTTGTCTGACAGATCTTCAATGTCAAAGTCGGCATCGGTAAACTTCTCATTTGTACGATGGCATTCTTTGACGACGCGGGCAACGCGAGCGCGACATTGCGTAGCGGCCGCTTCATACGATTCAGCTGCATTCTTCCCTGTGACGGTCCCCTCTTTACGCTGCGTAGGCAGTAGATGCGCGTACAAACTCGGTGGAAATATCTTGGTCACCTTCTCGGGTCGCTTCGTAATGAGATTGTCCCAGAATTCGTTGATGACCTCCTGAGGTGCGCCGGTTTGTGTATCCTCGCTTCTCTCAGAGATCATGGTTGCTTTTTCTCTGCGGGGCCCGGGCATCTGTAACGCTGTGGCTGAACTGTTTTGCTCGAAAGCAATTATAATTGTTTAATCAAGGGACGACAGCGGAGACCTCTTTGAAAGCGAATGCGAGCACAGAAAGGGAGATGGGAGGAGATGAACATGTGTTGAAGGTCGGTCTGCACTGGCACGTCGACTATAATGTGTCTTGTCGGTTTGGGGGCCGTATCGTCAGATCTGCAGTATTGGCTGCTTACGGCTGCCTGCGGCTGAACATAACGTCCATCTGGCTCCAATAGCATCTCTCGCGCATGCCAATGGTCGTGCGAATGAAAGCTTGTCATCCCATGGCGATTGTGCAGCTGCTGCAAGCTCCGCAACACACAACAAGGCTGTCGCTCTCTGCGCAAGGCAGCATCGCAGGCAGTGACAGCGACGACAGTGAACGGGTGGGATGTGGAGCGTGAGGCCTAACGCAGAGTAAGCGGTCCAGTTGTTGGTCAAAGTTTGTATGCAGAGTGTGTTCTAGTGCAGGCCACGAGATGGGCCGGGGCACTGTGGCTGGAAGGCGCGGGGCAGGCTGGGCAAAAGGGGTGGCAAGCGCGAACTTCGCGTCCCCCAACCCTTTTGGGCACTTGTCGCAGAACACCGACCTCAAGTCTTATGATCTCATGTATGTCCTTATTCTACCGGCCATATATCCCCCGCATGCGTTTGGCAGGCGCCCGCATGATATATAATCGACTGACTGACTGGTCGCTGTCTGCGATGCGATTGGTAGGGTCGTCTTCCGAGATCTGTCGGTGCGCCTTCGGAACCTTGCGATGTTGCGAAAAGCGATGCTGGAATATGGTCTGATAAGTTAGCTCCCCTGTCGGTACTGGCAGATACGCAACATGCGATGCTCCAAGCTGATGAAGACTTGCGTTGTCTATCTATCAAATGTCGGCGGCAATCGTGTCGCTCCTCATCAGGCAGGCCCGAATAGGGCAATCGTATCCACCACCTTGTCTTCGAACTTTTCTGCGAGACGAGAACACGGCTCGCGAGACTACGGCTCTTGGGCTCTGAGATGCGCGCTGAAACCACAGTTGTGCTGGACCCTTGGGCAGCACGTCCATGCCTAGATGTCTTGCGTAGTCGATCGGGAATTGTGGGTCTATGAAGACAGAGCAATCGGTACCAGGTGATTTTGGCGACAACATCGCGCTAAGCGTCTAACTCATCGCTTGGCTCTCAGCTGTCTGAAAAGTCATGTTTGGTAACAGCATGCTAGTCATATGCCTACCAACCTTGGAACCCGATGAGATGCGCGGCACCGAGACGAGGCGGAATCCTACGGCGGTGCCGTTAATACGATGAGCTAATTTCAATGGCAGAACACGACGATTGCCGCCGCAGCTCTTGCCGCAAACTGCAGAAGATGGACGGGCCGGTGTATTCGATCTGGTTATGATATGAAGTAGTCTACTAAGCCGCCAAGGCATGCCGCCTCATGGGTATGTGAAACAGCAACCCCACCCATAGGCGTCTAGATGTACATGTAGCTAGAAGAGAGAGACGAGATAACATTCCTGGACTCCTAATAGTACCGAATAGTGTGTGAAGAATTGAAGACATTATGACTTGCTGGTTTGCACCGGTCGTTGTACTGTAAAGCGACAAAAGGGACAAGATACCGTGTGTGGAAGTCGGCCGTGGAATAGTTAAAGAAAGCCTGGTATCGTAGGATCTGACAGACGGGTCACAACGGCAATCGCCATCGGCCTTGCTGTGCAGGCCCTGGCGAGTCTGAAACCCTTGCAAAGCGGGTACCCCTTTGCTTCTGTCTAGCGAGTCGTAAAATCGATTCCTGCAAGGAAGCCTGCCGTTTCGAGATATAGTCGCCAACGACGGCGACGTGAAAAGTAGAGATGCCTGAACGCCATGCTGAGGTAATAAGGCTGACGTGAAAAATGATGATGAAAACTGTAGCGGAGATGGGTGGTGTGCGATGATGTGGGAGGGTCGTCAGCCGCCAATGACAGCTCGCGTGCATCTGGGAACCGGGATCTCGGGTGCTTTGGATCGTAGTTGGCGATCTGTGCATTCCATCTGCAGTCAACGAGTCAGCACCTACATACATGTTGCATCTTACGAATGATCCCTCGCAACACCTTGGCACGTGCCGTAAGTCCAAGGTGTCATTCCTAGGGGAGGGAGAACCTGATGGAAGGGATTGTTGGACTCACCTATGCCTTGGCGGCGCAAGGCCGACAAGTCTTGAGCTTGCATTGCTCGCACTCATAGATGTGAAAGAGTCCAGGAGTGTGACATAGTTGACAGTTCCAGACGACGAGAGTAGTGTCGGACTTGATCAACTTGAAGTTGTGTGTGCAGCTTGCGGGGCGGGCCATGGTAGTCGAAGAGTATTGGTGGAAAGCGTGTGATGAACGGGAACGACTGTCTGGCTGGTAGTGTGAGACACAGATGCTGGGGCACGAAGGCTAGATATAGAGAGCGAGGTGAAGTACTGACCTGTATGCTTGCGGCAGGATACCGGTTGAGGCTAAGGTAGGATCGGACTCGAAAGCGAGGGTGTTCAGGGTACGTCGATTCGTGGCTGGCAAAAGCAAGCAAGACTTGGAATGAGAGCGACGTCGGGTGAGGGTTGTTTACTGGAGAAGGAACGATTTCAGGGTTTGCTTGTTGCTACTGTGAGGACGCTAATGACGCGGATCTGTAGTCCGTCTTATACTGACTCTCTCGATGCCGGGCCCAATGGAGAATAAACTTTAGCTACAGGAAGAGCTGAGTGCATGTCCACCAGGCGCGGTAGTGTGCAACACGCAGCAGCGTGTAGCCGTCTGGAGGTTCTGCTCTCCTGGACAGAGGGCATCCAAAGCGGATGGCTGCTGCACCGATGGAGCAAAAGATGTACTCGATGGTAGCACAGGCAGGCCGGCTGGGGATCTGCTCCCTCTCCTCCAATATGAGGCCCTCTCAAAGAGACGGGCGTGGTGGGGTTGGTCAAACGCGGGCTGGCCGTTCCGCAGCCGCGGCCATGGTAGCATCTCGACGTCGCGAAGCCCCTGGTGCCGGAGCAGGGAAGGGCGCGATGTGAATGTTCCGAGATGCTTCGAGGATAGCGTTGCCGAATTCTATGTGTCACACCAAACCGTGCCTGCATGCCGCAATTCTCTCATGGCACCTGTGCAGTCTGCTGCATCGAGAGATGCTGGCTGCGGTCCAACTAGGGTCCCTTTTCGGCGTCCAATCCGGCGCCTCTCTGTGCACTGGAATGCGGAAGGAGCTTAGGGCGCATGGCGTCGGCAAATTTAGCTTCGCGCCTGCACTGGCTCAGGCTGCTCCTTCCCCAACGACGTGCCAGCCCTCGTCACGAAGTTTTTGTTTTTCGCCTGCTCCTCGTGAACCCCGGAGAATAGACGCACGCCAATCGCACACTTGGATACGCTGTCCTGCCCGACACCATGAACGACGCGTCCGGCACCATCGTGAGCCGCATGGGCTGTCCAGCGTCCCAGACACCAGCTGCCCAAAACGTCGTCCTGCATGCGCCTCCACCCCGTTTCTTGTCCGCTCCACCTGTCTTCTTTCTTTCACCGTGCCGTCATGACATACAGCCCTCCACTGCAACGTCTTCTGCGATACACGAATGCGTCCGCTCTCTGCATTGAGAAGTGCCGTCGGCACTGTCGCCGGCCTTTCCCTTCGCAGAATACGCGCAGCAACTGATGCAGGTCGGTGCATTTGGTCTGTCTCTGGCTGCTGCGTCAAGTCGACCTCCAGCCAGGTTCAGCTCGTCCAGACGGCTACATGCAGCCTTACATTGCGTGTCCTGCTGTGGCGCGCAGATCCACTCATGGCCGCCAAATAGGTCTGCCTCTATATCGAGATTCTGCATGCCATGTCGAGGGCATACCTAGGTACTTGGTCCAAAGCAGCAAGCACCATGCAGGTGGCTGGCGGGAGATCCACTATCAGCTCTATCGACATTGCTTGCTTCTGCGACGAGCAGCCATGACGTTCCGTTCCAGCATGTAATCTCGTTCCTCTAGTATCGGAAGTTAGAGTCCTGTAGCAGTAACATGAGCATAGTAATCACTCGCAATTTTCAGAGACACCCCTGGCCGGCTTTCATATCTGAGGCCTTTATATGCGCATCGGATGTTTCTGTCAGGAGAAGCTCGGTCATGGCTTGCTGGTTTGCGATCCCACCTCTCAGGGGGCATCTGCACAACGACTTGAACCCTATCAACGCGCTGTTCGCGGTCCTGTTGTTCCTTTTCACGTCGACTACAACATCGTCTTTCGTTTGATGACATGACACGATCTGATTCATTGCTGCCAGATCTCATTACTTACTAAAAGCATATCCGAGGTCGGGACATGGCGTTCCAGCGGCCTACCCGGCCACAGGCAGATGATCAGAGCTAGGTCCGGCGCATCACACCCTCCTCTGTGTACCACAGAAGCCTCGATGGTACCTGACTGGACATTACGACGGGAACTACGTTTGGGAGGCGGTGGTGGGAGCTCTACACTCGCTTGGACCCATCGGTTACACCGGATCGGAGTGAACCTGGCGCTCGGTGCCACAATGCAAGATCGCGACAACCATCACGTCCGCTGTGACCATGGCGCCCGTGTGGCGTCCTGCGTGTGGACGAATGCGCGTCAGTCCCAGACGGGGTGACTTCCTCTTCTCGCTAGCTCCATCGCCCGCCGCAAACACGCCAAGCACGCTTGGCTCACACCCACGCGACCTCTCAAATTCTACCATGGCAAGTGCTTGCGGGGGCTTTCGCTAGCTGCTCAAAAAGCCCCGTTCGCAGCGAGCCTCCAGGTTTGTGGCTTGACACCATGCATCATGGCAGTCAGACACTCCTGTAACGCGACCTAATTTCTCAACCATGCAGCTTTCTGTGTAGACCCATATGGTCGCCGAGGTCTCATTGTCGGCTTGCCAATGTTTCTCCCAGGTGCCCCTCTTCCAGACAAGGATTCGGAGGATATGCTCCTGCGTTGGGTAGTTCAGAATCGGCGATTCAACCGACATCTGAAGATGATACGTGATCACACCACTTTCCACGCTCGAGTACCAACAAATTCGGGCACGCGTCAGACGAAGCACAACGTCTCACCCGCTCTTAAGCTTTATCACGACCTCGAACCAGGCTCTTGGATACGCTTCTCTCCCGCTGCAGCCTCTATTGGCTGGCCAGCCGCTCTACGTTGCTGTTGTGTACGCCGTTTTCTGTCAATGCAAACGCGTCCCACGCACAGCAACATCGAGAGACATGCCAGCCATTGCACCATACCTGAGACCCGGCGTTCGGAGGCGGACCGTGCAAACTAGTGTCCGCATACTGTGTGCTGGACAGCCAATCGGGGTGTTTATTTTCAGCCTTACGGCTCATCACACTACCTGAGGATCATGAAAATAGAGGGAATTGCGATGGTCCGGCTCCTCCCCAAATAAAGCGCTGGTGTTCTTCTTTCGGTGTATGCCATGGTGGGACGAGAAAGTTCCCGCTCGATGCAGGCAGATGAGGCGCCGTTTCTTCAGTTTTGCGCACCATCACGGTCTTTCATTTACCACATTTGCACGCAGTTGGCTAATTTCCCTTTTACAGACTCATGGTACGTACCTGTCATTGTGACACCAGCTCACCGCCTATGTCCGATATTATCCTTATAGCACTATGGAAAGGATGCAGACGCCCAGAGCACCCACTATTTACCTGGAAGGCTTCCATGAACTGCCGCCAAACCGACTCTAGCGGATCGACCTCCACGAACAGCTATGTGGATGCTTCGGGAGGAGCCGTCGTAATATATGTCTCCCGCATTCGTATGTACATGGCAAGTACGAAGATCATGGCTACTGTGGATCAGCGTTGCAAATGGCAACGGTTGTCTGCAGCTCGCGCGATCAGAGCAAAGGTCAACGTGCGCCTCCATAGCTACACTAACGCTTCTAAACCGGTTCGAGGGTATGTATGAAGCTGGGAAGGGAACTATAATGGCTACGACAAAGAAAGTCGCGAATCGGTTGAGTTCCGGTGTGGGGATTGATCCAGGTTGAGCAACGTACAGCACCGGGGCCACAGGAGCACAAAGCAAGCGGTGAGCTTGTACGACGTCTTTTGCTTAAGGGCGAGGCTGTCTAGAAAGCACAACTACGATCCATGTGGAGATAAAGCTGGCGAGTGGATGCCTGAGGGAACCTAGTTGTATATCCTTTGAAAGTACCTCGTCTTGTTGGTGTCGACTCTATGCCTGCTTGATCATCCACGTCATTGGAGACACATTCGTAGCCCCATCCGTGGCAAGCCTGATGGTTGCAATATCTTCCATGACGTTTTGGACGCCCAATATACTTGCGCAGAACCTCAACAACGACCAAGCCTATCCAATCGCACACTACAGTGACACAACATTGTCCTTGATTGAGAGCTCTCCACGTCAGAGGCAGACACTCAATATGAATGCTGCGGCCCAATTCTCGACTTTACATCTCATCACAACGTACTAAAGCCCAATGACATGTTGAGAGGCGGAGTCGGATGCATTGCGTGTACGAAGGCGACTAAGTGCATCGTGCGCGCACCGTTGGCCAGGAAGCAATGTGATGTGGTCGCGTGACAGCGCTGCAGCAGCTTGTAAGACGCCTAGTTGATGCACACGTCTGCATAAAGGCAGATAACGATCTTGTTGCTCCTGCCTGGTCTCCCGCTCCCGTAGCTCCCTTGGTCGTTATTAAGTTATCCAGCCGTCTGCTCGTTGCTGTTCGCGAGTCAGGCACACGTTGCTGGTTGGGGTATCCGCATCGGGTCATTAAAGTGGGGCTGGGCTAAACCCCTCCCGGGCGGATATCTGAGCTAGCATGTCGAACAATTTTGACATGCACGACCGTTACCGGCGTCCTCACCAGCCCTCACCTCAGTTTGCCCACTACGAGAACGTCACTCTCCTCGGCCCGCCCACCATGAGGGGCGCACTCGTCTTTGGCGGGTCTTCGCACCCCAAGCTCGTCGACGGCATCTGCGACAGGCTGGGCACGAAGCCTGGCTCTGCGACGCTGGGCAAGTTCAAGAACGGAGAGACTTCCGTCACCATTCGTATGTTGGCTAGTACTTTCGCTGCCTTTACGTGCTAAGCGTTTCCAGATACCTCGATCCGGAACAAAGATGTCTTCATCGTCCAGAGTGGAAGCGAGAAGTGCGTAGCCCAGCCTTGGTATGCGTCAACGGCTAATGGGTCAGAATCAACGACTCGATCATGGAGCTGCTGATTATGATCTCGGCCTGCAAAGGCGGCTCAGCCAAGTCGGTCACAGGTACTTGGCCTCTGTAAGGCTCGCTGCCAGCTGCTGACATCACCAGCTGTCATGCCCTACTTCCCATACTCGCGCCAGTCCAAGAAGAAGCAGCACCGCGGGGCCATCACCGCCCGCATGGTCGCAAACCTCCTCCACATCGCTGGTGTGAACCATGTCATGACCATCGACCTCCACGCCTCCCAGATGCAGGGCTTCTTCAAGTGCCCTGTCGACAACCTCGTCGCCGAACCCCTCCTCGCCCGCTGGATACGCGTCAACGTGCCGAATTGGAGGGAAGCCGTCGTTGTTAGCAAGAACCCTGGTGGCACCAAGCGCGTCACGTCTCTGGCAGACGCGTTGAAGCTCAGTTTTGGTATTGTCACAACCGACAGGCGGAGGGCAGGCACGGCGGTGCACTGGAACGAGAGCGCCATGTTCGAGCAGCTCCGACTGGATGGCTCATACGAAACCCCCGACGACCTGGTCGAGGCTGCGCTGGATGCCGACGCTGAGATTACGACCATCTCCAAGATGACGGTAGACTCAAAGGCAGAACCAGGCAAGTCAAGTCTGAAGCGTGTACCGTCAAATCCCCTGCAAAGGCGAGCCAACGGATGGTCAGAGCCGACCGGGAGCCATCCGCTGTCTAAGAGTATGCGCGCAGGCTCTATCATCGAGCCCGAAGTACCCCTGGAGCCCATTCGAACAGATGTCGAGAAGAACAAGGAAGAACTCGAAGAGCAGAGTGCAGATGAGAGCGGCGCCGAGGAATACACTGACGAGGTATGTTCCCTTGAAAGGGTCTGTTGAATACAGCTAACGTCTGCAGCGCGCGAGGAACGTCATCCACGGACGACTAGTACAAGGCCATATCGTCGACGATACACATCCTTCTCCCTCCATGTCCGCGACATCGACCAACACCTGGCGCAACCGCCCCCCGTCCGAAGGCGAAAACGACGATATACCCTCGCATATGATGTCCTCTTTCATCTCGACTACCTCCTCCACCCGCAACAGGGACACCGAACACTCGCATGCTCTTGGTGGCACATACGACGCCGCAGCATCATCTGAAGACGAGGAAGAGGATCTCAAGAACCCCGAGCTCGAGACCATGGTCACTCTTGTCGGCAACGTCAAGGATCGCCCTGTCTTTATTGTTGACGACATGATGGACAAATCTGCGTCATGGATTGCGGCTGCCGAGACTGTTGTCAAGCGCGGTGGTGCGACAAAGGTCTACTGCTTCGCTACTCATGGTATCTTTGGCGGCGACTGTCTTGAGGAAATGAGCAACTGTGATGTCATCGACAAGATCGTCATCACGAACGCGTTTCCGATCCCCGACCACAAGCTTGCGCAGGCGAGCCCCGATAAGCTGGTGGTCATCAACGTCGACAATCTCCTAGCAGAGGCGATTCGAAGAAACCACCATGGAGAGAGCATGAGCCAGCTTTTCCTCCACTACGACTAGCACACAAGCTCATCAAACACGGGAAAATGACGGTTCTAGGATTTGGGGAAATGGTTAGCAAGGCGTATTGATACCGACCACATGGCTTTGAAGGTCGACACGGCGTTATGGTCAGGCACCGAAAAGCCTATATTGTGGCATGAATAACGATGAAGAAGATACCTTATCAGGCTTATAGCCACACATGCAGTAAGTTGCCAACATCAAAGACAGTATTGATACCAGGCTCGTCATCATTGTTTACTTTCTTTCTCTTCTTTCTCCTTTCTCATGTAATCTCTGTCCGCGCTTGCAGCCGGACGATGTGAAAACCCCGCAAGTGCCAATGGTCTACCTGAACCACAAAAGACAAACACCAACGATGCAGGCCTTGAGCCTGCAGGAGTCCCGTGATACGATACGGTGTACTCTTAACGGAACGTTGGAAGAGTGAATACCAGCTAGAGCGCTCCTTGAAAATGCCTGGCGCCTCATAACATGGGACGTCGGGCGTGAGAGGGCTCTCGTACATAGGGTTTGTGATATTCTGACTGCTTATGCGGTTGTTGGACGGGGTAGTTAGTATAGACATGCGCCCTACTGCCTACAAATCCCCGCTTTAAGCTTCTATCAATACACCTTCGTTCTTACATCTGGCTTACAGTCGAGAACAGAGTGCTTTGCCGTGTGCCTCGCTCTGCATCAACGATATATACATGAAATCAACACAACTGTACCCCAGACATATAACCCGTTGGCTATTCTCCATATCTGGCCAGGGAACTACCAGATACTCCACATCGTTACTTTTTCCGTTCACCGGACACCGGAATCTTCACCCCACACTAAAGGGTGGTGGCAACCCCACTTGGGGTTCTGCACGTCAAGGACTGGTCTTGTCCTCACCGCTTGTTACACGAGTTGCTTAGTGCGCATCTCCCGCAGCTGCCGCCGCTATCATGGTGTACTCGAGAGTCAAGTGTGGCAAGATCCAGGGTATGGAATGCAGTTGTGGAGGGCGGAGTGCGCGACAAGGCCGGTTAAGGTGGGTGCGGGTTACGTAGGTACGGAGAATTGCCTCGTAGGATGCGATGGATCTTGCTGCTGCATGGGCGAGATGGGTGTGGTTTGCCTTGGCATGAGATCTCTGGGCAGGTACTAGTTTTGTTCGATGGCATCATTCTCTGATCAAGACTTCTGAGTTGTATTAGTGTGTGGCTTCTTTTGAACACTTCTGGGCCTGCCACAGTCATGGTCATCCACATCCATTAGCAATGGAACAGACCAGCCCTAGCCAGATCTTGACAGCTACACGCGGACTACAGTTGCCTGTCCTAACAACGGCGTATGCACGACACCATGTCTGAGCGTAGTGCTTGCCGTTCGACTCCGGTTGGCCTGCCGTACACGCCATCAGGGCATAAGTCGAGATAAGGCGACCGCTGGACTCGCAAGCTGGATCTGTGCACCCTCCAATGGCCATCCCTTCTAGTACACCCCAGTCTTTCGCACACTGACGATCATTGTAAGTTGTAGAATATGCTACACAGAGGTGCAGAGGCGCTGCACGTCTCGGCACAAACCCGGTGGAATAAATGGTTAAACTGCCAGGCAAGCAGTGGTTGAATACAGGAGGCGTAGTAGCGTTATCTTCTGCCTGAATCGTGTAGATGTCAAATTGAGAAGGTCTGGAGCTTTGGAGGCGTGGTGGTGCAGGCAGATATGGAATACATGCGGGCGACTACGTGGATTGTCGCAGGTCGCTTAGTAGGGAAAAACGGAGATAAGGTAGCAGATAGCGTCACCTGAGACCGAAGGAAGCCTCGGAAGATTTTCAACTGTCAGCTCCGCCAGCAGCCCGCACATCGTTTCTTCATCACACCATGGCGCCAGCGACGACTCCTTCGTTCCTACGCAACCAGGCTATCTTCGGCTTACCCTCACTGAAGACACATACAGGGGCGCGGATCCGCCTGCGGCCTGTCCTCACCCCCGCATGATGCGAAGCACGCGCCTCGTCACCGGCTAGATTCCCCAGGAACGTTCATCGAAAAGCAAATTAGTACCACATGGCACTGGCATTGGCGTTGAGTGAGCGCGGCCTTGTTATGCAAGGCCAATTGTGTACTCAGCATGAGCAGAAAAACTGGCCCTATAGCATAACGTGCTTCTGCGACGTGTAGGGGTCGCGTCATCCCCTTACTCCATGCGGCGTTGGCTTGGTCAGAAACATCCCACGAGATCTAACCAGAGAGCATTCTAGCTACACCAACGTGGTGGGTTGTGCTAACTCTCGCTCCACTCATCTCAGCATCTAGCGCTTGCGCACCGACTGACTTGTGAGGACCCGCATGTCGTCCGGCTTGCAAAGAGCGGGTATGCATGCTGAGATTTCGTATCCCAGTTTTCTACAGCTATGCACGGCTCTTAGAGGTTGAGCTTGCTTCACGCGCCTCTTCGCGTCGCTTCTATCTCGGATTACTTATTCCTAGTCGGACTGGTTAGGCCTGCTGAGTGCCCTTGGACCGAGGCGCGTCGTCCTTGCCGAAAGGCTATACCTTCCCTTCTTAAGTCCAAAAGAATTCAGTCTGGCTCCATCTGTTTCTCCCTCCGCTACGAATCGCTGAATTCTCCACCCTGCCGCGTCAAACAGCATAACCTTTTGCCAAGTTATCTTGATAGTCGCCCAAGAGGTCGAAAACGTAGAGACTGCCAAGCCAACTTGACCTGTCTCAACATCCCTAAAACCTTTCTGGAACCAAAACACACAGACCTCTCCATCTACGGAGACCCCAGATCCACGAGCAGCCCGTTCCCACTGGCGGACAAGAATTGCCAAGTACATTTGAACCCACAATCAGCCTCAAATTGCGTCGATCATACACGTACCATTGTACACGCAGCCGGACGCTTACGCACGCGAAACAAGTGTCTTCTGCGGTCTTATCAATCCACGGACGAACCGCGCCATCTAAAGCGGAACATCATTAGTGCACCGGACCCATACGATCGCCAGGGTCAATTACAGCTCCACGGCCAAGACCCAGCGCGGAGGCATCTGCAACATCCCGCGCTGCAACCCCAGGCCTCCTCTCGATTTTTGGCTCCAGCTCTTTTATGCTAGACAAAGCTAGACACGTTTAAACTACGCACTAGGCAGGATACACCGGAGACTCAAGCGCGTCGGACCTTTACTTTTGGCAGATCATCAAAACGCTCCAGCCAGTTACAGAGGTCACTTGACACACGCGAGCCCCGGCGGAACTTGCTTGGCAGCGCTACCCACGGTACCCACGCACAACACCGAACTTGAGAACTTTCACAATTGATAATCTCTCGGGCAACATATAAGAAGTGCCGACCACCTTCTGTCATCCTCCAGAACACCCACATTACCTCTCCATAAGATAAATATTTCCAACCAACACCATCACCTCCAACCAACGCCTCACCACCCACATACCAAGAACCAACACCCAATCTGGCGCAATGTCTTCCACTAGCTCAACCTACCACATTCCCTTCCCGAAAAACTTTCTCACTGTCAACACTCCCGTCAAGAAGGCAGCCAGTCCCGGTATTCAATCTCCCACCGAGCCCGTCGTGCCTGCTCACGGGTTTCTATCCAACCGCCCCGCGCGCCACCAGTCCATTTCCTCCGTCTCCAGCATCACCAGCAGCGTTGCCGCCCCACCCTCCGAGACTAGTACTATCAGCGCGCCATCTTCTCCCGCCACAAAGGCTGCCGATTCACCAGTCCTTGGCCTTAAGATTTTCGCTCCTCTGGCGGTTAACACAAAGCATGCGCTTCCGCCGACCTCTTCCTCGGAGATGAGTGCCGCCGAGAGGCAGAGGCGCATGAGCTTTGAGAAGCACACTTTCTTGTCCAACAAGCACTGAGTGTGTGGACGATTACCTCTATCGGATGGAGTTGCAGGCAGCAACACACCCTATACGCCTTTGACAGCGATTCAGCATCATGGAACAGCAACAGGAGTTCTGGTCGGGCGTTAACGATGTCATGACTTTCTTTTTTTCTCTCTCATACAAAAGTCGATATACCACAAAAGATCCCTCACGGCCGTTAAGGGTATGGATGGGGGTGGGCATGGGCAGGCGTTTACTTTTTGGGGGATTGACTAACCGCCGGGAACAGGCAGGCAGTACAGTACATTGAACAGTACAAGTCACATTACCATGAATTCAAACATCATCACTATTTGCACTTGCTTCTCATGCTGTTCTTTCGCAATGTGGTATCGTGGTAACGTCGAGGGCTGCGGATACCTCATACGGTAAAGCGGTTTCACGATAATAGCCGTAAGGACAACCACGACTATTCCCCCACACTTCTTACCCTAAACCTGCGTATTGAAGGGAAGCTCACGACCTATATCTCGTAATAACGTCTTCTTTCCCCCACCAACCACTCGTGCTTTCGCATGACATTTCCTGAAGCGGACAATCCATCACATGCGCAGACTAGCTTGTCATATTGAGTTTCCGCCCCGCCCCCTCCCCCGCTGACACGACAGAGCTTGTGTTCAGTGTATGCGATTATTCTGATGCACCGTAAATGTACCTAGGTAGAGTTGCGAAGGGGAAAAGGGAAGGAAGAACGTGAGCGCTTCATTGGTCAAGAGCGTTCAGGAATGACCACGTTTAATTATTTGTGATGAGTGTTCCTAATGCTGACACAATTCGCTCCCTTCTCTATGTGCGATATCGAGCTCTGCATACCTCTGATCAAGAAGTGTATCAAGTTCTCTTAGTTAAACATCGCTATCGCAACAAACGAGAATACCAAGCCAAACATCTTCCCAGCACCGCCAAACAATCACATGATCCCAAACAACCCTCCCCCATCCCTTCCCCAACCAAACTGCCCACTCACACCCCAATCTAGATTAAACCACCGTTGCGCAATGATGGCACCACTTACCAGAACCACACACACCGATTAGCATTTCTTTGTGAACCTTGGAAGCTTACTTCACTTCATCACACTTTTGCGCAAATGCGCACGAAACAAAGAGAGTGGGCCGCGCGGTTTTCGGCACGTTGCGGCGCGACTATTTCGGGTTATATTGATTACAAAATTTGTGATGATGCGGATTTGACGAACAGGGTGTAAGGTTGGTTGGTTTTTGTTGCGCGAAAGGAAGGAAGGGAGGATAAAGCCACCAATCAACGTTTGCGAAATCTGAGTTCGGTAGCCGGGTGCCTTTTCTATGACTGGAGTTTGTTGTGTTGAATACGGAAGATAGGAGTTGGTGTTGGCAACAAGTGCTTGAGCGCCGAACGCGTGTATTGTTACTTGAACCGATTCACGAGACTACGAACTACCCGTGGACCAAACTAGTTATATGCACTTCAATATCATCTGTATTGGTATTCGAAAATGGTGGCGTACATTATATCTGCGCGAACGCTATATCAGGGGGAGCCATGAAGAAACCGTACCATCGCACAAGGGCCGTCGTAGTTATGAGTCGATAAAACTGTCGAGAGTTCCTCCTCCGTTATTTGACCATGACGCGAGAGACAGAGAAAAGTAAAAAAAGATGTGATCGAATAAGACACAAATAAAAGGCATATCGTAAAAGAGAGACTATATAGCATACAAGTCCTCTCTCCTCGCGGGCGAAACCCCGTTACTGATTGGGGAGGGGAATTCGGAATGGGGGTGCGCATTCAACTTTTTTTCCTCTCTGGCCTCTGTCTCCTCCGGCTTATCTCTCTCAGTCCATAGTGACATATTGGGAAAAAGGGAAAAAGAACAGCGAGATTTCGGGGGAGGTAAAAGGGCAACCAAGGTTCAGCAATCGAAGAAATCCGACCCCGCAGAGAGAAGTTATGTTCCGATGAAAACAGGCCCATTATCCAAGACAAGAAGGAAGGAGCAGGTCCCAGGGAATCTTTAAACGCCAAAAACACCAATGCTGCGCTCTTTGTATGATAGCTAGAGGCAATGATATCTCCCAAAGTTCCCGTTTCGTGACCGAGGATGTGCATCATGAATGGCACGATCGGGAGTAATGATCGTAAAGGGCTCGTGTATTATGTAAATGTATGGGTATGGCGGAAGGAGGAAGCTGAGCATGTCGGAGCACTCATAGTTCGTATGCGTGGCCGTCAAGAGTTGGGGTCGGTGCTGCGTAGACGATCATAGTATGCCGGAGTCTTTTAGCGCATTCTGCAGTATTGTTTCCTTGACAGCGGCAAAGACGAGCCGGATGTTGGATGTATCGGTGGCTTGTGTTAGGCTAATAAGGTCAGCATGCGTGAGGGGTTCGTGAGGGGAAGCCTCTTACTGAGGGTATAGGTTCAAGTGTGCTCGGTTGACCTGGTTGAACCTCCACAACAGGTACTTGGCGGCGCGATTGACATCATTCCCACCAGAGTAATCTGGAAAGTAATTGCCAAGTGGAGATCGCGCAAGCTTCGCTTTGAACAGATCGACCTTGTTGAGGAACAGGATAATACTGGTTCTCATGAACCACCGGCTATTGACTACCGAGTCGAAGAGCACTAAGCTCTCCATCATTCGGTTCTGCAGGCACGAGTCAGTGGGAGTCAAGGAGCTCGACGTAATGACATACCTGTGAGCTTTCTTCTAACAGGACTTGATCGTATTCGCTCAATGCCACGCAGAAGATGATTGATGTGACGTTTTCGAAACAGTGTATCCATTTCTTGCGCTCGCTCCGTTGGCCCCCTACGTCGAACATGCTGTTTCATGTTAGCCTGACAACCACAGCACGGTTTGAAGGGGCGCACATACTGTATGCTGAGCTGGCCCATCGTAAATCGTGTTTCGTATATACCGGTGGTCTTGGTACGCGCTCGTAGGACGTCGGATTCGATGGGTACATAATTGGGGTCGGATATCCGTTCTACCTCATCGAAGAAGCTGCAAACGTTAGTAAGAAACGGGGAGATGATGCGCAAACATACTATGGCGCAGAGTCCATGAGGTAGAACTCGCTCGAGTGCTCCAGGACTTTGCCGACGCATGGGTCGCTCCACATGGATGTGATGGCCTGGCCTACCCGTACATCGAGGGGCTTCTCAGGGTCGGGGTCGACTGTGTAGTCGAGCAGGTAGTCGCAGAGTTGGGCGTTGCCTGGCTTCTCGGGGCTAACGTCGAATTGTCGCATGGCGCCAATGAGGGCTTTTGCGCAATCGATGACGTTTTTGTATATGGTCAGGCGGTACATGGCGAGCTCTTCCTGCGTGTAGCCGTTCTGATGTATGATATTCATCTGCTTGACGATGGTCGACTTTCCGCTCTCTCCGGAGCCTGTAGGGTGTTAATGATTGCGTTGGCACGCAGACAGGCTGGAGCTACTCACCCAACAGCAGGATCTTGCATTCCCGCCGTAAC